>NC_045625.1:74551527-74876754 GCF_009829155.1 Mustela erminea
TTTATTTATTTGAGAAGAGTCACACAGTGAGAGAGGAAACACAAGCAGGGGGAGTGGGAGAGAAAGAAGCAGGCCTCCTGCTGAGCAGGGAGCCCCATGCAGGGCTTGATCCCAGGACCCTGGGATCATGACCTGAGCCAAAGATAGACGATTAATGACTGAGCCACCCAGGTTCCCCGGATATTTTTTAATACCTCGCAACAATGACTCTTAATAAAGGCTTACATAAAATAATTCTGGTATGCCATTTTTGATCACCATAATGTATATAAACAAATAAGACTCTTTAAGACTACACACTAGTACATTAAAATCCTTCTTCTACCAGCTCACTATTAGCAAGAAATAGCCCCCCAGTAAGCCATATAATTAATCATATAGGATGAAGCTATTTTTAATGTGATAAATTCGATGTTCCATTACTCTCAACTATGAGTATTAAAAATGTGAAGGAAAAAGCAGGCAATATTGGGGAATAGAGTTACAATATACTCAACCCACCAGCCAACAAATCTTTTTGTAATATACAAATAATTTAATAATAAAATAGTAAGATTTTCACTGCATATTCTCTATCCCTACCCAGTTTGCTGCATAGCTCCATTCCCAGCTCACCATTTCTGGCCTAGATGTGTTCCTGTATGCCTTTGGATACTCCGCTGTGCCTAAGGAATCACGAGAAGTGCTTATGCAATACATGAGTCGCCACCTGCCAAGGATGTAAAAGAAATGGAAAACCCATCTAGATGGCTGCTAAGGTTCCTTGAAATTTAAAGATTCCATAATTTTGAATTCAATACAACAAATATGGCTATAAAAATACCTTAGAATATGTTCCAACATCCAATTCCAGACTGCTAGACTAGCCATGACATTGGGTTAACTATGTCAATGCTTAAACTCAACAGTGGTTTTTATTAAGACATATTTTCTTATGGAATCTGTAAGTTGAAGGGGATATACCAGTAGATTCCTGACACCATCCCAAGCATTCTTTATTCTACAATCTTAAACACTGAGCTTTCAAAATAAAAGAGGGAAAGTCATTGAAAAAAAAAAGTACCCAAAATTAAAGCCATGATTCTTTAATAATATATTAAATGATATTAGCCATGATATATTAATTATAAGTAGATGAAAAGAAAATGCATTCAAAAGTTTTAGGAACGTCCACATCCAGAAAGATGCAATATGTACACTTTTCCCTGTGATCCCAACAAGTACAACTAAAAACACTGGACAGCATATATAAAACAAACGTAAGAAGACTCTAAAAGTTGGAGAGAAGAAAATAAACTGGCCAGGAACCTCAGTGTCCAAGTAACAACACAATGGTGAGTTCCCTGGGTTTTCTTTTGCCTCATAAATCTCAGACTTGGGGCAGAAGCCAACATCTAGAAACACCAAAGAGATCAGACAAAAAGTCCCAATGAGAACCAGCTATCTCTTACTCAAAGACCAGAGGGGAGAAAAACCGCATCCTAGTGAGACAGACATATTTTTAGAAGAGAATCATTCTATGTCAGTCAAACAACAAAGAAAAAACTGTACTGCCATTCTCACCCACATTACAAATGAGAAGCTAGATTTCCACCCTCAAGAGGCTGGGTATCCCAACACTCCCACCAGGATAGTTTCAGAGCAGATAAGTAGGGAGCTGGGCCGTTCATCCCTGTCAACTGGTAACAAGCTCCTCCCTCTGCACTATAGTGCCACCAGTGCGGACCACATAGAGACCCCAGAATTCCACCTCCATCTTTCAGAAACAAGACTCTTGACCACTTCTCCATTGAGGGTATCAGAAGAGACCTACTGGAGAACTACAACTTCTCCCATCTCAAGACAGTAAGGAGGCTAGCTCCCACCATAGTATTAATAGAGACCACACAGGAGACTGAATCCCATTCTTGCCTAGCAGAAACAAGGACACCCCTTTTCTGAATTAATGGACCATGAGTAGGGAATTTAGATTTCTATCTCCAGCTAGAGTAACAAAGTGGTGCCTCTGTTTCCCCTGCCAGAGCAATGTCAGAGAAAACGAACTCAAACAAAAGGCTTCAAATAAATCCCCAATTCTCATAACATAATGTGAAACTGTCTGTATTTTAGTAAAAAACTACTGATCATATCAAAAAGATCTCAAACTGAACAAAAAAACAATCAATGGATCCCAACACTGAGAAGACAGAGATGGTGCAATTATTGAACAAAAATTCTGTAGTAACCATGATAAAATGTTTTAACAAGAGGGGCATCTGCGTGGCTCAGTGGGTTAAGTCTCTGCCTTCAGCTCAGGTCGTGATCCCAGGATCCTGGGATGGAGCCCCACGTCGGCTCTCTGCTCAGCGGGGAGCCTGCTTCCCCCTTGCTCTCTGCCTGCCTCTCTGCCTGCTTGTGATCTCTGTCTGTCAAATAAATAAACAAAATCTTTAAAAAAAACTTTAACAAGAAATTACAAAGGAAAAAAATACAAAGGTCTTAACAAAGAAATAGAAACTATCAGCAAAGAAATAAAAGATATAAAGAACCATGGAAATTTTAGTTTTTTATTTACTTTTTTTTACCAGATGGAAATTTTAGAACTAAAAAATACAATAACCATAATAAAAATCTCAGTGGATGGGCACAAGGACAGGATCGAGGGGAAGAAAAGAAAGAACTACTGACGTGGAAGACAAAAAACAAGAAACTGCCCAATCTAAACAACAGACAATGCACTGGTAAAAAGTGAATGTACCTATGGGACTTTAGCACAAGATCTAACATTCATGTCACCAAGTGTCAGGAGAATAAAAAAGGGGCAGGGCTGAAAAATTACTCCAATAAATAATAGCTAAAAACTTCCCAAATCTGGCAAGAGACATACACCTAGATTCAACAAGGTGACTGAACCTAAACATGGTAAATCCAAAGAAATCCATGCCAAGACATCATAATTAAACTTCCAAAAACTAAAGACGGAAAAAGTTGTGAAAGTAGCCAGAGAAAACTGACATCTTACATAGAGGGGAAACGATTTTTTTCAAGATTTATTTATTTATTTTGGAGAAAGAGCATGTGAGTGGGGGAGGGGCAGAGAGCTGGGGAGAGGGAAGACTATCAAGCAGACTCCCTGCTGAGCATGGAGCCCAACAGGGGGCTTGATATCATGACCTGAGATCATGGCCTGAGCTGAAATCAACAGCCAGATGCTCAAACAACCGAGCCACCCAAGCACCCTAGAGAAGCAATTTTAGAATAATATCTGACCATAGAGGTCATAAAGAAGTGGCTTGATATTTTCCAAGTACTAGAAGAAGCAAAACTACAAACCCATGATATTTTCCAAATACTAAAAGAACAAAAACTATCAACCTCATACCTAGCAAAAATATCAATAAAATTGACCAACCTCTAGCAAGACTGACCCAAAAAAAGAGAAGGCACAAATTACAGTATCAGGAATGAAGCAGGGATATCACTTCAGACCCTGCAGGCATCAAAAAGATAAGAGAATGGTATGAATGACTCTATATACATAAATTTGATAATTAAGATGAAATGGACCAACCATTTACAAAATACAATCTATTACAACTCACCCAAAATGAAATAATTTGAATAGCACTACAACTATTAAAATTTTAATAAAAGAATTTTAAAATTCCCAAAACTGAAATCCCTAAGCCTACATGGTTTCATTAGAGATTTCTACCAAATATTTAGAGAAGAATTAACACCAGTAATTCAAGGAGGGAACACATTCCAATTAATCTTATGAAGGTAAAAATATCCTGATATCAAAACTACACAGAAAGTACAAAAAAGAAAGCTCTAGGCCAATATCCCTCATCAATAAAAACATAAGACTTGGTAACAAAGTACTAGTAAATAGAATTCTACAATACATAAAAATAATTATATACCATGACCAAGTTGCATTCATTCCAGCAATGTGAAGTTGATTCAATATTCAAAAATCAATCAATATAATGTATCACACTTAGAGGCTAAAGAAAAAAAAATCACATGATCATAATCAATGCAGATAAAGCACTTGACAAAATTTCAGTCATGATAAAAACTCAGAAAAATAGGTATAGAAGAGAATTTCCTCAATTTGACAGAAGAGCATCTACAAAAACCTACAACTAAAATTTGACTTCTTGTGAAATCGTCAGTAAAGACTGAATCATTTCTCCCTAAGGCCAAGAACAAAGCTTATTTAACATACGCTGAAAGTTTTAGCCAATGAAATAAGGCAAAAGAGGAAATAAATGACAAAAAGATCATAAAGGAAGAAGTAAAACTGTCCTAATTTCCAGATGACATGATTGTCTAGGTAGGAAATCCAAAGGAATACAATAAATAATACAAATAAAACAACAAACGATAAATCCTAAAACTAGCAAGTCAGTTCAGCAGGGTCACAGAATACAAGATAGACGTACAAAAGTCAAATGCATTTCTATATACTAAAAATGAGCATATAGACAGTGAAATTAAAAATTCAATACCATTTATAATCACTACTCACAAAAATAAACTATTTAGGGGTAAATCTAATACAACATGTACAGAAACATAGAATAAAGACTATATAATGCAGGGGCGCCTGGGTGGCTCAGTGGGTTAAAGCCTCTGCCTTCGGCTCAGGTCATGATCTCAGGGTCCTGGGATTGAGCCCCACATCGGGCTCTTTGCTCAGCGGGGAGCCGGCTTCCTCCTCTCTCTCTTCCTGCCTCTCTGCCTGCTTGTGATCTCTCTCTGTCAAATAAATAAATAAAATCTTTTAAAAAAAAGAACTATATAATGCAGATGAAAGAAATCAGACTAATGATATGAAGAGAAAGGGCGCCTGGGTGGCTCAATGGGTTAAAGCCTCTGCCTTCGGCTCAGGTCATGATCCCGGGGTCCTAGGATCAAGCCCCGCTTGGCGGGAAACCTGTTTCCTCCTCTTTCTCTGCCTGCTTCTCTGCCTACTTGTGATCTCTGCCTGTCAAATAAATAAATAAATAAAAATCTTTAAAAAAAAAAAAAAAAAAGAAAGAAAGAAAGAGGCAGCATGTTCATAGATTGGAAGAATCCACAGAGTAAATATGTCAGTTTGCTTCAAAATGACACTGAAGCAATGCCTATTAAAACCCCAGTAGGACTGTTATTTGTATGTGCATACATACATGCATATACATATATGATATCTATACATATATATGTATATATATATATATAATACACATAATAAACACATAATTATCCTAAAATTTATGTGGAAAGGCAAAGCAATTTAAATAGCAAAAACAATTTTGAAAAAGAAGAATAAGATGGGGATGTGCGGGAAATCAGTCTACCTGAATTCAAGAATTATGATATAGCAAGACTATGTGGTACCACCAGAGGGACAGACACAAACGTCAACTAAAAAGAACAGAGAACCCAGAAGTACACTCACACAAATAATTCTCAACTGATTTTGACAAAGGTGCAAAACCATACAATAGGGGGGAAAAAAGCCTTTTCAACAAATGGTGCTGGCTCAGTTGAACATCCACAGGCAAAAGAAATGAACCTCAACCTAAATCTCACACCTTATTAAAAAATTAAGTCAAAATAAGTCATGAATTTAAATATAAACTGTGAAACTTTTTTTAAGAATAGGAGAAAATTTTCAGGATATAAGCACAGGCAAAGAGTTCTTGGATTTTACACCAAAAATATAAAAGGAAAATTTGATAAATAGATATCAATGTCAATATTTTCGTTGTGATATTGTACTGTATGTTGTGAAATGTTACTACTGGGGGAAACTGGGTAAAAATTACATGGGGAAACTAAGTAAAAACTGGTAAAAAAAACTCTTTCAACTGCATGTGAATCTATAATTATTTCAAAATAATAAAAAAAAACTTTAAAACTGTCAGCCTGGGGCGCCTGGGTGGCTCAGTGGGTTAAGCCGCTGCCTTCGGCTCAGGTCATGATCTCGGGGTCCTGGGATCGAGTCCCACATCGGGCTCTCTGCTCAGCAGGGAGCCTGCTTCCTCCTCTCTCTCTGCCTGCCTCTCTGCCTACTTGTGATCTCTGTCTGTCAAATAAATAAATAAAATCTAAAAAAAAAAAAAAAAACTGTCAGCCAGAAAAATAAACAGAAAAAATATCATTTAAGCTATAATCAGATTTTTTAAAAGTCTTGAATCAATTAGAAGAAAAGGTTACAACATTAAGTTTGCTTTAAAGCTTCTTTGTAACTTCTCTTAAATTGAATGAGCTAGACCTTTAATCCTAGCCACAACACAATAGCTTGTAGCAGACTAACAATCCTGCTGAAATATAGACAATTTAGATTAAAGAAAAACAAAAAGAAACTTAGTTGAAATCATTATAGATCTGCTGAAAAAGCCAGAATTTATGGAACTGGATCCTAGGGAAAGAGAAAACTAGTAGAGAAAAATCAAACTTTCTGCACACCCTTTTTCTTCTTGGAGTATCTGTTCATTCTTGGGTCAGTCAAGGTGTTGAGAAGCCAGCTGAGCCTTATGCCATCTCATACAACAAAGAGACAAAAAAATGAAGTTCAGAACTACTAATGTAGGAAGGACTTCAGCAGCCAAAATCTTGAAAAGAAGGTGGATGGAGAAATGTAAGCTGACACTCGAGTTTCCCCTTGAGGTATGTGCCTGCCTAATAAGCTACATAAAGCAAGAGGCTACAAGCCCAAGTAGAAATTAGTCAAAAACACTGCAGAATTTGAGTTTTATAACTCAAATTTATAGTATTTAGGATACAAAATAAGAAGTCCAAGATCTATTAAAGAGACGAAGATGTTGGGAAGCCAGGAGAGCTAAGCTATGGTAGAGGTGAGACAGAAGTGATGGCAAACTAGAAATAGATTGAGCCGTACAAAGACTGAGAGTCATCCTCAGGTCAGCTCAGTCTCTACTTAGACCGAGATGATCTTCCCTTCTACTGCCTACAAGAAGACTGAACAGATCCTACTCAATGGAAAGAACATTACCTAGACCTTACATATTTTCAGTAAGTGATGCCACATATTCAATTAATAACACTTACTAGCATAGCAAGAAAGAGAATAAACAGAGGGGAAAACAGAAATGGGCTTCCAAGTAACTTGTACATTGGAGTTGTCAGATCAAGATGTTAAAATAATTATTGTCAAAGAAAAAAATGGCAAAATGGAAAATCAAAACCAGAATCCATAAGAAAAAGTTAAATGGAGTGCCCCAGTTTAAAACTACAATAATTGAAGTTAACAAGATCACAAAAGATAGCTTGAAAAATAGGACTGGGCCCAGCAGAAGAGAAAATAGTTAACAGGAATATCTGAATAAAAAATTTGGACCAAAGCATTAAGAGTCACAAGAATGGAAAGCACAGAAAAGTAGGGGTGCCTGGGTGGCTTAGATGGTTAGGCATCTGCCTTTGGCTCAGGTCATCATCTCCAGGTCCTGGGAATGAGCCCCATGTCAGGCTCCCAGCTTCGCAGGGAACCTACTTCTCCCTATCTCTCTGCCTGTTGCTCCTCCTGCTTGTGCACTCTCTCTCTCTCTCTCTCTCTCTCTCAAATGAATAAATAAATTTTTAAAAAGGAGTTTATGTGTAACACTGTGTTAAAAATCTCATGTATATATAATTAGGAGTCCCCAAAGCAGAGGAAAAAGAGAATAGGACAGAATAAAATCTTTTGAGAGATTTTATTTATTTGAGAGAGAGAAGGAGTGAGAGAGCACATATGCAAGGAGCAGGGCACAGGGAGAAGGAGAAGTAGGCACTCCGCCTAGGCTAGCAGAAAGCCCGATGTGGGGTTCAATCCCAGGACCCTGGGATCATAACCTGAGCTGAAGGCAGAGGCTTAACCCACTGAGCCACCCAGGCACCTCGGGAATAAAATTTAAAGAGATTAGGGGTGCCTGGGTGGCTCAGTGGGTTAAGCCTCTGCCTTCAGCTCAGGTCATGATCTCAGGGTCCTGGGATGGAGCCCCACATCGGGCTCTCTGCTCAGTGGGGTGCCTGCTTCCCCCCGCCACCACCCGCCGCCCTCCTGTCTCTCTGCCTACTTGTGATCTCGGTCTGTCAAATAAATAAATAAAATTTTTAAAAATCAAGTAACATCCAAACTGATGAAGGACATCAAGCCATATGTTTAAGAAATGCTAGCAGGATAAAGACAAAGAACACCTTATCTAGGCTCATCATAATCAAACAGTTAAAAATTAAACACAAAAACAAAAGCAAGCAGAAAAAAAGACATTCTTATTAAAAAATATAAGAATTCTGAGAGGTTGTTTTTCTAATAAAAACAAGAGAATATATTTAAAATGCCACCCCAGAATTTTAAACTCAGTAAAAAGTCTTCAAAGATGAAAGACAAAGACATTTCCAGACCAAAAGAAACCAGGAGATTCACACTAAATGAAATGTAAAGGAACGAGTGTAGTAGAAGGCAAATTAGACAAAGAGATACATTAAGAAATAAGATATGTGGATGAATCTAAATATTTTTTATTCAATAACCTCTTGAAGATTTAAAATGTAAGTAAAATTTGAAAGTATGACAACAATAGTAACAGTCAGGAAGGGGGTTAACTGGGGTATTGCTTTTAAAACAAGGCCACAGATCTTTTGATGTTCCTCCATCAAGAGCTACTGACTATATTCCCTCCTCTTGAGTCTGAATGGACTTGAGATTTCGTAAACCACCAGAATGTGGCCGAAGTGACAATATGTGAGTTTCAAGGCTAGGTCATAAAAGGCCATGCAACTTCTACCTTGCTCTCCTGTTCTTTGAGCCCTGAGTCACCATATAAAAAATTAACTCTTTGCTACCTTGCTGAAGAGACCACACAGAGGGCCTCTGAGGAATGATCACAGCAAGTCCATCCTTCAGCCACCTCAGCCCAGACAGCAAACATGTGAGTGAAGAAGCCATCTGTTCAGGTCACACCAGCTGTTCAAGTCATCCCAGGTGAGGTTCCAGACATCACGGAGCAGAGGCAAGCTATCCCCACTGTGCGTTTTCAAAATTCCTAACACAGAGAATCCAGGAACATAATTGGTTATTGGCTCTTGTTGAATGCTACTAATTTTAGGGTACTTTCTTACTCTGCGAAGATAACAAGCACGGAGAGATCAAGTCACGTAATGTCCTAGAACTGTCTGAGAAATAGTAAGAGAAATAGGAATATCAGACTTACATTAGAGTCTGGTAAATTAAGGAACCATCATGTAGTCTTTAGGTGATCTTTAAAAATATGGGGAAAATATGTATAATTAAGTCACATAGGCAAATATGGTTCATTCGCTCTTCATTACTTGTGGCTGCTAATTAAGTTTCGGTTTTGAAGCTTCTTGGGAGAAATCAGTGAAATATTTTAGAGAAACCGGCAGTATCTTTACCTGCACTACATCTGTCACAATCACCCACCAAACACACTCTTTCACCCTAAAAACTGTAACAGGTATGGGTGATAGAAGGAGGTGGAAATCCCTGGCGGCCAATGAATTTTTGCTTAGATCCAATGGAAACATAAGGTCCTGAAATAAATACTGGAAAATCTCTTCCCAGTTTAGCTCCAACAAATGAGAAATCTACACATGTTGACACTGAGTTCTACTGTCATCTCTGCCACTGTATAGCTATGTGATTTGGGAAAACACACACACACACACACACACACACACACACACAAAGTAAGATTCAGCTTTCTAGAACGGAAAATTTTAAAACTAAAAGAGATGAACTTTTCCAGCCCATTATATAATGTAAACCATAAAATAAAGGGGTTGCACAAGATCATCTCTAAACCTCTCCAGATTTTAAAATTCAGTAGGAAAATATTTGCCTTTGCAACGAATATAGGTTCTAGTCCATAGACATAAAGGCCTGAGAATAGTTAAGTACTTAAACAAAAAAACCTTTTTTTCCCCTTCTACCAATTTCTCTCTTATTCTTCTACATTTCTCTCCTCTACCCCACAACTACAGATATGTATGAAAGCTATAATTTTCATTAAAAGACTCACGCAGATTCATAGCCAAAGTTAAACAGATTCCAAAATTAAAGTGCAAATAGACAATTAACCCACAAAATAGAGCTCATGCAGTATTTGTTTCTAGTTCCTAGTTACATGTCAGCAAAATGAAAGTGTGGCAATGCTGCACAGTATCTGCTTGAAAGAAATTGGATGCAAGCAGGAAAGAGCACTCCTACATCTCATTTGTTTCACCCAAAGCACAGAAGACATGCAGATCCAAAGCTATAAAGTATCCAGCATACACTAAGTTCAGGTGGGCACTATGAATACTGAAGAAAGAGTACAAGCATCTGAATAAATGGCATTCTTTGAAAATGTGCAAATCAACATAACAAAACACTGAAGGGTCTTCTGTCTCTGTTTCATCCAATGTGTGAAAATAATCACAGATGGCAACAAGGAGCTGTGAGGCCGGAGGAGGGAGGACCTTGCATGGAAGACAGACTGAGGACCTACTGGATGATTCTTCAACCTCTCACCCATAACGAGGGTGTACAAATTGTCAAGATACGTAGAGAGCTTGAGTGGCTCTGTGACAAGTGAACTCCATAAGCCAATACTGAATTAGGGAACAGCTTGATTTTCATAGGTTGTTGGCGACAGAAAAAAAAAAAAAAAAGTAAACAAACAAAACATGAGACTTTCTCATGGCCCAGATGTGGGTCCATGCATGGAATAAAGTTGGGCTGGGTTGTTTTAGAGACAGTACAAAGAAGGCTGCTTAAGTAGAATCTCAGAAGACGGAAGCCAAAGAATTTCTAAGAGCTATGGAAGGAGCAGGCAGCCAGAGAGAAGAGAGTTGGAGCAATAAAATGGTGATAACATACCTCGGCAACTGGCAGCAGGATGCCCCTCACTGTATTTAGGAAAGCAGAGATTTTGCTATTTCATTTTTTAGTTCTAGGGAATTTTTATTATAAATATTATAAATAACTTGGTATATAAAAATAGTATGAAAAGTAGAGAAACTAGTCTTAGACAAGCTTTATCTTTAAGGATTGGTGACTTCTTAATTTTCATCAATGTATGTCAATGAATCAATTGACAGTACAGTGTACACCTACCATTGTCGAAAAGTTACGTGGGCTTTGAAGATGCTACAAGAGAAGGAGCAGACATTTGTTGTGTTCAAAGAGCTGTTCATCTATGTCTGAAATCATTGCCCAATAATATGCTGGTCCTGTCACATAAGGATAAGGCCCTGACCACCTGGTGTCCTTTCTCCAGTTGCTACAATGGCTTTGCCTTTAGACATTCTCTGTGGATCATCTGGTCCACCCTAGGAATCGGAAGGACGCACTGTACAAAGATGAGGTGGAATTGGCCAAACCCTGTGGCTTCAGGTTCAAATAGCATAGGAACCGTCCACCCCTACAGGGGAAACAGGCTATAGAGAAATCAGGATGCATGAAAGTCTCCCCTCGAACTCATGTAATTCTTCCCAAGAGGAAGGATCATGTGTATTGATATATTCTTGTGGGATACCACAACCTGTTCTGCTGATACACACATTGTATTAAAAGACCATTTTATCTACAGGGTATCAGTTTTTGCTACAGAAAAATAAGTCAGTTGGAGCACTGCCTACCTACATAATTCCTTAGTGTTAGCATGTGTTGTTTTCTAGTTTGTTTTCTAGTTTCTAGTTTGTGGCTTCTGTCTTCATTGTCTCCAAATAATGTACGTGTGTCAATATTTTCATTTTCATTAAGAGAATGGGCTAGAATTCACTGGTCAAACAGTGATACCTGGTTATGATTACTGTGTTTTATATCTATATAATGGAAAATGAATCTCAATTTTATATTAGTTCCACTGCTATATTCCTGGAATCCATCGGACTGGACTATTTATCCTCTTCTCTCCACCATAAGAATACAGATACACATAAAATTCCACGGTGGAGTGCACATAGTAGCTATTCAGTTAAGCCTGCAGAACAAACTCAATCCATACAGTAAATGTGACTTATACCCTACACATTGGAGAGAACCAATTCATTTTTGATTCTCCATTTGCTTGTGATGAACGAGTGATTCCATACATGTGTTTATCAAGCTGATGGCTTCCTAACAAAGGCATGAAGAATGGCTTATGCGGACATGGCCCACGGTTTACTGAGGTCCTATAGATGCTGTGGATGACCAAAACCAAAGAAGTGTCCCCTAATTAGAAACCCTGTGCACCTGTGAAATAAGGTCAATCTGCATCTGCGGAAGGCTTTTTTTTTAAAGTACTTCAACAAGCCACAACAGCAGTTACACTATGAGTCAAACCGCGTTTTTCACGTACATAGCAATGTTACAACAGGAACCTTGAGACCTGAGCCTACCTAGAATAAAAAATTTTATGTGGGCTTGGGTTACAATTTGGATTTGAGCTACGACCCCACAGAAAGAGACGGCCAGGTAAACAGTTCAGACGCATGGCACTCCTGTCCCTCCTCTATGGGGTTAGAAATTGGTGGAGCTTCTTCTGGGTAAACAGAAAGGGAAGGTTGCCGCTTCGACGCTATCCAGTTCCCCAGGGACATCAAAGGACATTCAAGTCACATTCAGAGAGACAGGATAACCGTGTCACCTGCCACAAAGGATACTCTCGAGAAACAGTGAAAATAAGCCACGTGCTCTAAAGTCATCCGCGGAAGGCAGAATTACGGCCCTGCTCTATTTATACACATGGGTACAGTTTTCATACACTATTATGGTCTCATATTATATATCTTTAAATCATCCTGCAAAAGTTTCTGCCTCGGCCTAATGCTGGCTCTAATTTAGGATGAACAACTACTCTCATAAAGAAAAACTGCGGCCGCTGCTGTTTATTAGGCTGCAGAAAGGTCTCGCTGACTAATGTCCCAGGATTAAATGAATGTGGAATAATAAGAGCTGATTTATTTGTGCTCTGCTAGGATAAAGCTGCCACTGATTTTACAAGAAACTATTCATCTGAGGCCCACTAGAGCTAGTAAATTGTGCCTGTTGCTGAAATTAGTCTCCAGGCCTTCATGTAATCTACAGTGTGGAGTAGCAGTGTGGTAATAAAGCCATTGTGGGCACTTGGTTTATTTAAAAGGTCCCCCTTTTATCCCCATCTTCGGGGATTCTAGAAGTCAACCTTCTGAGATCACTTTTGGAAATTCACCTGTCCCTTACCCACAAACTGCACTTCTACGCCATGGAATTTAAAGCCAGAATTAAAAGTATATAGCTCCCAATAAATAAACACCAGAGCAGTGCTATCTCTCACTGCCGATTTTTCTATCTGGCCCAGCATACAAGCACAGCATTTCTCAGGCTCTGGGCATGTACTTGGTGGCCATCAGAAGGCAACAGGCCCAGGACAAAAAGAGACTTTTTCCCTCTCTAAAATGTGTTTGGATCTTCTGCAGTCTGACCATCCCCACACAACCCCCTACATTCACTAATGGCAATTTCATGCAGGGCCTTTCCCAACTGACCCTTCTTCTCTTACAACTGCCCGTTAAAGGAAGCTTTAAAGCAAACCAATAGAAAAGTCTAGCTAACAGAAGTCAGCAAAATGAGATAAATTGTGAAGCCACAGCACCACAAATGCTAGAGAGCTCTTTGGAGAGAATAATGACAACCCTAGGTCCCCTCTCAAATAAAAGTTTTACATAGTTTATATGAAATGTATAAAAAATCATATTTTAGACACTGCTGTATAACTTACCCTGGCTCACCATAGTTATTCAATTGTTGAACTGAAAACTCAAGCAGTATATTAAGAACCAATCAAAATAGGAACTGCTTCTCTGGAGAACAGTTTCCTGTGTGTTATAATTAACAGTCCTATCAAAAATCATCTTCAAGTTGCTCTTCGTTCTATCTGGCTTTGTCTGTCAGATTGTTTATGGCAGGATGATACTCTGCATGCTTTGTCGTTAAGATGATGAAAACAATTAAAAAAAAAAAAAAGTAAGAGCGACCCAAATCGCACCTACTCAGTGCCTGGCATTTTTCTAAGCACTTTGTGCAATCCCAGCTCCTCGGACCTTCGTAACAATCTTGTAAAAAAGAGGCATTATTCCCATTTGCAAAGGAAGAGACTGGAGCACAAGAAGCTAGGAAATGTGTCCCTGGTTTCCCAGCTGCTGAGTGGCAGGAACAGGATTTGAACCTGGAGGGCCTGGCTCTCAAGTCAGTGCTTCTAACCACTGGGCTACAAAAAAACCCCAAAGTATGGAGAACATAAGCATGTGTGGCTTATGGGGTTTTCCTAGGACTTGTTTATTCTGGCAAGGGCCAGGAAATCTAGTTGTCTTTATTAAATGCCAGCAGAATATGGAACAGAGTGTATTTTAATACTCGCCCTACCAAAGTGCGTGCCAATGTATCTAATTCTGATTCTCCTGATTTCACTTTCTCCAGTTGCAAAATTGTCCTCTGGCTTTCCCTCTATACTTCCTTTCTCCAAAAATCTTCTTTGATGAGAAACAGGATTCTTGCCTGTCTTAGCTTCCCCACCATCTTTCCCAACTGACCTTTCTCCTCCTACAATTGCTCACTTGATGCCATGATCCAGACCTCAGTTGTGTGAGTTTTCATAATTGCTGACGAAGCGCTGGCCCAGTAATGCACTGAAATGACTTGCCTGAGGAGAAAGAGGAGGGTGGAAAAAAAAACCCGCATGCGCATCCTGGTTTGTGGCTATACCCCCTCACCTATTAGGATGCCTTGACTCAAGTCGCCATGTTCCAGCAAAGAAAGGTCAGCCAGTCCCTCCCCTGGCTACAGAGTTTTCCCTTCTTGGATTAGCATACAAACAGGCCTCAAAGTACTTTTCTCCAAGGCACAGAATAAATTTGTCCTTATCCTTCATGGGTGAGATAGTCTATTAATTTTATGGTGCTTCATTCTGGCTTGTGAGAAATGCTGCAATTTCATTATCAGCTTTGGAAGGATGGATCGGGGGAACGAGTGGAATCCACTTAGCGGCTGCTAGAAGTTTGGCCTAGGATTTACTTGTCACTGGTATGGGTGCAAAGTGTTTGCTGTGCTTCATGACATTCTCCCTCTCTAACACCAGTTCAGGCATCTGTGGATAACACTCCCCACCAGTGACCAACTGGTCTCCTGGCATTGGTTACTGTGACCACGCTAGAAGTCAGTAGGACTTTCATAACCATCGGTGTCCTTTCCGTCACCAATTCTCTTTACTTATTCATAAACAAGGACTGTGTTGCCAAGACCCCGTTTCCCTATTCCTTCTCCTGAATTTCAGATTGTCAGTATAAACATTTCATTTGCAGGTGAGGGCTACTGTCTAGCTAGGTCCTTGCTACTCAACATGTAGCTCTCAAATTTGCAGCCCTGGCAGGGACTGGGAGTCTGTTAGAAATGCCCACTCTAAGGCCCCATCTTACCTCTATTAACTCAGAAGACATATTTATTTTTTTTTAAGATTTTATTTATTTGACAGATAGAGATCACAAGTATGCAGAGAGGCAGGCAGAGACAGAGAAGAGGAAGCAGGCTCCCTGCTGAGCAGAGAGCCCAATGTGGGGCTTGATCCCAGGACCCTGAGATCATGACCTGAGCTGAAGGCAGAGGTTTAACCCACTGAGCCACCCAGGCGCCCCCCGAAGACACATTTAAACAAGATCTCTAGGTGATGCATATGTGCAGAGTTTGAGAAGCAAAGGTGGAGGGAATAGGATTTTAGGTCCCTAATGAGGGATGGAGCAAGCCAGAGTTTTTGATAAGCAACAACGGTCCTGTTTTGTAAGATCTGAGCCCTTGATTTAGAAATATTCAGGTTTTCCAAATGTTGCGGGCAGCACAGAAAGAGCAGACTGTTTTCACAAGTGTTATTACCAAAATTTCAGGAAGTTTGCCACAGAAGAAAGAAAGGGAAAGAAGGGGAGTATTGTATTCTTTATATAATCTCTTCGAAGGATACCAAAACTTGTATTTCACAAAGTTATTTTTTTAAATCATTGGCGATAATAATTTAAAAGAGCAAGACAAGCCCTCAATTTTCTCCCTTACATCACTGCAAGTATGGAACATGTGAGTTCTCTAAAGCCCGCCTCTATCCTAGTGAGGAAGGGGCCAGGCCATGCACTCCAACCAGCAGCTACTCTTGAGATTGTGAAGAGTTTCTGAGATTCTTGTCACTTAACCAAAAGGAAAATCTATGAACATACTCCCTACTCTCTCTCTCTCTTAAAAGAGCCATAGGCACAATTGCTTAAGTTTCTCTTAATTTTATATTTTTTCTGGATCTTTCATTTTGTTGTAGTTTGACTATCTTTCTTCTTTTTTTAAAGATTTTATTTATTTATTTGACAGACAGAGATCACAAGCAGGCAGAGAGGAGGCAGAGAGAGGGGAGAAGCAGGCTCCCCACTGAGCAGAGAGCTCCTGGGCTCCATCCCAGGATCCTGGGATCATGACCTGAGCGAAGGCAGAGGCTTTAACCCACTGAGCCAGCCAGGCACCCCTTGACTATCTTTCTTAAAGTCACTTTGAGTTAGTACCCTTCTAGGTTTTTCACTCAGCTATTCCAGTCTTTTAAGCAAAACCTCCTAAAGATATGCAAAAACAAACAAACAAACAAACAAACAAAACAAAAAACAAAGAACAAAACTATGATTCAAGAAAGTCACAAGGCTTTCATATAGTCAAAACTAAGGAAAAGAGGATGAGTGACCTCTTGAAGGCTGGTATTAGGGTCAGTCTATTGAGCCACAGAACACTACAGTATAAAAGTTTGCCTTGAAGCCGACAAGCCAGAAAATGTGTTAGATAACCACACTTATTCAGGATTTCCATAACCCCTCTTGAAAACTAATCTAGAGTTAAGATGTAATATAGTCAATATTAATATATATTAATATATATTCTAATATAGTCAACATTAAAAGTTTTACTGAGTGGTACACACATGGATAGCTTCATACTTACTTTGTTCTTAATAATAAAGCATAGCTGTTACAATATTTACAACAAGACAGACCTCCTCTCGCACTTCTACCCTTCCCACTTACTACCTCCCTGACTCTGAGCCAATTACAGCAGAAGCTGGTTTGCCAACAAAATGAGGACTGGGCGTTGGCCAGTTAAATAAAAGAAAACTTGGATTCAAACAGGAAATGTATTTTGAAATTATATCTTAAATGTTTTCTTCCATTTTATCTCAAAGAAATAAATGAAAATTCAGTTTGTCTTTATTGTAGAGCATAGCCATTTCTTGGAATAAGAATCCACAGACTGGAATTAGTCACTGATTTTCTTGCATAAATCATATCTGTAATGCATAGTCTATAATTTTCAACTTCTGAATTTGGTAAAGAACTTAACATTTGATAATCAAACTGAATGCAGGAAATTTCTTTATTTTAATATATTTTTATAGTTTATTTTCCCACATCTAATATAATAATGTTTTAGCTGCTCATATGCAGACTCTCCAAAGTTTCCAAAGAAATATTAACCATATCTTTCCATGCTAACAGTTCATCCTTCTGAATATTATTTAATTGAATGATAATCACTATCAATACCTCCTCTAGACACATGAATGGGGACCCCTGTTCTGGGCCAAACTTTAGAAGTCCACGTGTTGGTCCTATTCTTCCCATGTTCCCCTCAGTGGAACCAAAGTGACGTGCCCATTCACAGACCACTTTCCCCTTTCAAAACCATGTTCCAAGGCACCTGGATAGCTCAGTTGGTTAAATGTCCAACACTCGATTTCAACTCAGGTAATGATCTCAGGGTCATGAGTTCAAGTCCCTCATGTGGCTCCATGCCTAGCATGGAGCCTACTTAAAAACAACAACAAAATCAACAAAAATGTTCTGGATACAAGGGCCCTGAAATTCCCCGGCCAAACAGCACGAACAAAGTTTAGATGTAAACAAAATATGAAAACATTGGTAAAGGTATTCAGATACAACATGCGGTCCCTTGTGGTAGGAGACAAATTTGAGGTTAAAAGAGAAAATGGAAGACTGCAGGGCAAGCTGGTAAAGATGGGACCTCTTTGTATGGCCATGTTTTGCATGGAACACCAAAGATTTTAAGACCTGGAATTTTAAACTTGGCCTTCCAAATCATTATCAAAACACCTTAAAAGTGTGCTAGCTTGGGGCGCCTGGGTGGCTCAGTCAGTTAAGCATCTGCCTTCAGCTCGGGTCATGATCCCAGGGTCCTGGGATCAAGCCCCACATCGGGCTCCCTGCTCAGCGGAAAGCTTGCTTCTCCCTTTCCCACTCCCCCTGCTTGTGTTCCCTCTCTCACTGTCTCTCTCTAGCAAATAAATAAAATCTTAAAATTAAAAAAAAAAGTGTGCTAGCTTAAATTATCTTTAAATATTTAGACCCAAGGGATATGGGCCTCCACTGGTAATCTTGTTCATGACCCCATCAATGTTAAGTCCAGGTCTAATTATAAGAAGATACATAAATAATCTGGAAAGCACACACAGTTGACTCTTGGCAGACTCTTGGCAGACCCACAACTCAGCTGGTGTGAGCATGGTGACCAGAGCACAAATTAGCATATCCTCCTTGCCACACACATTTGGAAGCATTTGGAACTTCTGTGTACTCTACAGAAAGAAGTATACAGATTAATTCAGAAAGGATGTTAGTGGGAGTTGTTTAAAAGCATTTCCACCATACTGAAGTTCATGAAGCCTCAGTCTTGGATCTGTAAAATAAGAACCATCATGTATAACACACTGTGAGGAATAAGTATGTCGATCTATAGCATGCTTAAAATGAGGGCCACACACATAATACCTAGTAACAAGCACACTTTTCCTAGTTATAATATTAACAGTAATATCAAATAATTATACGATACTTAGTATGTGCCCGTGAGATCCCCCTACCATCCCAGTTTAATCATAAGGAAGGTAAAGTAACTTGCCCTAAGTACACAGAATAGGTAAATGGTGGAACCGGAATCCAAGCTGAGGCATTCTGACTCCAGAATGTGTTCTTTGGTGAATTTCTCTATTACTTGGAAAGAGCCATCCTTTCTATTTTTTACACCTCCTTAAAGTGGTATTGTACTTTAGTGGAACCTATTAGAAAAACATGCTGCCTATATCAAATGGATCAGTTATGTGGAATAAGTGCTTCATAAACTTTCAAGTGTTACAGCAAACATGATGAAGATAAAGACATTTCCCAACCTCTTCCTATACCCAAACCTTCCACGGGTCATACAACTTATAAAAGATGACATTTAACTTCTAAGTCATTAGGACATCAAGGCTATTTCTGGCCATTGTTTTTACATGTATCAGTTATCTTATGTTTACATTATGGGTATGTGTTTCTTTTTCAATTCCTAAGTGAGCAATTCTCTTTCTATTACCGGAATTTTAAGTTGTGCATTTCAGCCATCTTTTCACATTTATTATGGCAAATTTTGAGTTGCTTACTATCCCCCACCTAAGTCCGGGTTATCAAAGAATTTACATGGCATCCTGATATTCCCAAATATAAGACCTATGAGAACTACAAATAACTAGATCAAATTCACAGATGACAAGACACTGAATCTCACGTATATACCCCCAAAGTAGGCATGCACTGAGACAATCATGAAGAAGTCGCCACCGAAAGGTAAGTGAAAAGAAAACAGCATCATTAAATGAATTTTCACTATAAATATCTAGTTCAGAGATTTCAAATTTATGGCTCCTGAGATGAAATCAGTCTAGGCGAGCTAGCCTACAGTGTTTCAAAACTCTTGCCATCATTTAAAAAATCAGCCCATCTTACATAAAAACCCAGATTTCCAATTTCTCTTGAAAACTGGAAAATCTCTTCCCACCCAACCCAGGTTCCCATATGGCAACCGAGGCTACAGTGGAGCGGTCACACAAATCACCCCTGTTCCCCACAGTCACCACCATTGCCAATATAAAGTCTCATGCCTTCTGTTTCAGTTATTTGATTATCTACTTGGACCCAGCAGGGATTTGAGCATAAAACTCCCAATCCTGATGGTCTGGTGGAGCACGGATAAAATTAAAGTTTGATGTTTCAAGAAACTCTTCATCCTCTATTGATGCAGAAGCTAGCCAAGGTTTACTGAGGATCAAATTATAGGAGTTAAAGTCAGATGAAATGACATCAACCTCACTGCCCTTTCTCCTGCTTAAGTCACAGGGTGGTTCTACCAGATCATGGCAAGAAGTGACACGAATCAGGCAAGATTTATTCTCAACAATGATTGCTTCAGTACAACTCATTCTTGTGGAGCTCCTAGGCCATTACTCTAGTTTTCCAATTCAGTAAGTTAAGGTGATGTGTGATGATTTTAAGAGTTGCCCAGAGCTGCCAAAGTGAACACATTCTTCCTTTGCATGATCCTAGTAATTTAACTGAGTTACTTCTATCACTATTCCAGTGTTTGAAACAGATTTTACACAAGTGAAAAAAAACCCAAGCAAATCTGTCATGAAGGTAACATGTCATGACTAAGGTTTATTTGCATGGTAAATAATTTAAGTGACTACAAAATCTGAACAAAGGGAGTTGTGTCTTTATAATAGCAATACGGAGCTAAAGTAAAATGTGGTATTTTAGTCTATGATCATTAGTCAGATTCATAACCCAATTAATAATGTATATTCTTAGAATCACTACGTTCTAGCCGGCCTCTAAAAATTATATTTAGGTCACTTAACATAACAATGTCTTGGATGGGAATTCTCTGACAGGAATTATAGCCTGTGGAATGGACTCCTTTTATAACTACATGATATACTACGTGGTGCTATATATTGAGGTATAATGTACTATAACTTCTTGAGGTTTAAAAATAAAGAGAATATAAAAGAGTAGGACAATATTGTACAAGAAAGTATTTTACTTTCTATCTGAGGGTTTTGAAGGGGCAGGGGGTGGGTGGTTGGGGGATCCAGGTGGTGGGGTATTGGATAGGGGACGGATTGCATGGAGCACTGGGTGTGGTGCAAAAAAAAAAGAATACGGTTACGCTGAAAATAAATTTAAAAAATTAAAAATAAATAAATAAAAAGGACTATGGGAAATTAAAAAAAAAGAAAGTATTTTAAGGCTGTTAGCTTCTAAACAGCCTTCTTTTTTGCTCAACAGACACTGAAAAACCCATCTTTCAGGTTTTCACTAAGCCATTTAAATGGATCACTTATTACTATCACTAATTCTGGTCGGAGCTCCCCAAAATGCTGAACAGAATGTGCTACCGGTTATATGCTTTCAGTCTTGATGCCAACACAATTAAGGTATTCAGTTCTCTGATTCAGTTGGTTTCATCTAAAACGGCTGTCAGCAGAGCCCAGCCTGACCTTCTGTGCAAAGAGCAAGGTGACTGGCTGCATTCCTCATCATTTTACCAAGGAAGTGGATGCCAGCGGGGAGATTCAGTCTGTTTTACCACTAGGAAGTGAGTCTGGCAAGGGAAGGTAGAAAAACAACCCACTAATTTTTCCTCCATTTCAAGACACTAAATAGACCACCAAATGACCAAAATACCCAAAGGTAAAAGCCCCTGCCACACCCAGAGAACACCTGCTGTTTATCCACCTTGTCCCACCTTGGAGATTTTTATCTGTACCCACCCCGCAGGGCACCAGCTCCCTAGAAAAGGTCCATCTGCCTTGAGAACAGGCCAGAGCCACAGTTTCTAAAAATGCAGACCTTTGCTCCAGGCTTATGTTCAACTATGAAGTGGAACCAAATGAAGAAAATAGGGCTCTGTCTGCCAAGGCCAACTGGGCTTATTTTCATACCTAAATATGCCTCCAGAATTCTTCTTGTAACACACATGGCCATTAAGCCCTGGGAGTCTTTTACTGCACTTTAGAATGTGGATCGCACAGAGTTGGGTTTTGTGTAAGGTAAAATAACTTGCCGGGATGGATAAAATAGACCCAATGATCTAAGGGAGAATATTCATTTGGAGGAAGGGACAGCCTGGAATTCCAAGACCTTTGTGTTCACTGTTGCCTGATGAACTTGAGAGAGAAAGGGCAAAAAGGTGTGAATAAGTACAAATCAGCATCTCACACTCAGCAAAGGACCAGCCTCCCTCGTGCCTTCCAATGTCAGAGAAGAAAGTGTAACAAAGAGAAGAAATCAATTAAAACGTGATGTTGGAAATAAAATTAGGTCTGGAAAGAGGAAAGTCGCTAGGTACATGTGCAGGCTACATTGCGATAGTGAAAAAAAAAAAAAGATCCCCAAAATACAACAGCTTAATCAACAGAGAAGGCTTCTTTTTTTCTTCTTCTTTCTTTCTTTCTCATATAGCAGTGCCGAGATGGTCAGTCAGTCTAAGGTAGAGAGTCATCCTCAATACTTCTACCCCTGGGTCCAGAGTGACTGCTCCAGAAAGTTGTCATCTTTTCCAATTTGCACAACAGAAAGGGAAGCAGACATGAGAAAGCTTCGTTAGTAACGTAACTAGAAGTTGCACCCGTGCTCGAGGCACTTGTGCTCACATCCCATCTGCTCACTTCTGCTGCAGCTTAATATGTGGCATCATACCTAGCTACAACAGGGACAGACAATCACTAACAGTCTTTAACTGTTAATTATATCAAAAAGTAACTTTGCCAGGGAGGATCTGCACCCATCAGGCTAGGCGGGGCTTTAGTCTCTCTTAAGCCAAGACAGGATGGTGGAAATTTTACTATCAAAAGTTCAAAGGGAAAATGGATAATGGGAGATAATAATCAGTGCCTGTTACAACAATAAAGACTCAGATTCCTGCAGTTCCTTCTCTAATTTCCTAAAGGCATACAGATATATTAGCCTACAGTCAATAGTCAAGGGCAACAAAGATCCCCAAAAGGCGGGGGGGGGGGGGGGGGGGGGGGCGCGGGGGGGCGGATCCAGACAAGAATTCATAAACTTGCCGTTTTTTTCTCAAGTGTACAACAGGTAAATCCAGCTCTTCTCTCTTTCAGCATAGCTTATTAACCAGCCTAAATTCCACAGGATAATTACACCCAACTGGATCTTACCTAGACAGAAAAAAAAAATTCTTCCATGAAACCCTCAGATGGTGGCTCCCCCCATGTTTTCAGGTTCCATTCCCCCCACCCCAACTTCTTAGGACCAGAAAAAAAGTTGAAACTAGGCAGCGCTGCCATGTCAAGTAAAATAAAGCCCTATTTCTGGTCCATGAAAATACAAACTTTTCTTGTGTTCCATTTGGGAAAAAATAAATAAATAAAGAGAAAACAAGGCAACAAGACCAAAATTTTAAAAAAAGGCAATGATCAGATATCATAATGAAGAGGAGAGAAAATGTGCAGCAGCACTCTGACATGCAGAAGAGACATGAACTAACAGAACCTGCTCAGTGGACCCTGCAGAAGTCATCGGTGTTACTTGCCAATTATTTTGGATTTCCCCCTTTGGAGCCAAAGGAGATTTTACGCAGTGGCTACTCAGCAAGTGGAAGGAACCACATGACTACTTTTGGCCAATGAGTTTTGGGTTTTTTTTTTTAAGATTTTATTTATTTATTTGACAGACAGAGATCACAAGTAGGCAGAGGCAGGCAGAGAGAGAGGAGGAAGCAGGCTCTCTGCTGAGCAGAGAGCCCGATATGGGGCTTGATCCCAGGACCCTGCGATCATGACCTGAGCCGAAGGCAGAGGCCTCAACCCACTGAGCCACCCAGGCGCCCCTGGCCAATGAGTTCTAAGCAGAAAGGACGGGCATTATGTCCAGTCTGCGTCACTTAATTGCAGCTACAAATCCTTCCGCAGGGCTTCTTTCCACTGCGGGGATGACGAGACCGCAGCTCTTCAATGGGACCCAGACTCAGCACCATGCAGAGTGAGCCCGCGGCAGCAGGAGAGCTGACCTCAGAGGACATGAAGACAGGCAGAGGTATAAACCTGTGCTCTGTGACAGTTTGTACGTGACCTCCGAGAAACCTCCCCTATCCTGGACTGGGCCAAGCCCTCCCTCACGCTACTTTATGCATTTAATGAATATTGAAGAACTGCCTGTCATATGTCAGGTGCTCCACTCACTTTGTCTTCGCAATAACCCTCTCCGGCGCAGACGAGGAACCCGAGGCAACATTATACGTACAGCAGGTCGACGGTGAATCTGAGAGCTGAACTCTGACTCCGTGCCTAGCTCTCATTCCCTACACCCACAACTCCATTTATTCAACCCCCAACCCTTTTTAATCAATCTGGGACCACCACATTTACGCTCCAGAAAAAAAAAAAAAAAAAAAAACAACCAAACTCCACTTCCCAGTATTCCCATGCATTAGAGACATTTTCTTCTCCAAATTGGCACATACTAGCAACATCTAACCTTTTAAAACCGCTCTCCTCAGAGAGCACAGAAAGGGTTCAAACGTAGGAGTTAAAAGAACAATTTTCCTTTTAGTAATGTCTTTTCCTCCCAGACAAGAGCAACAAAGGCGGCAATCTGAATGATTGGCTCTCCTGGACTCCTTATTAGCTGTCCACAGCGCTCCCCGGCCCAGGCGCACGACGCACTGCGACTGTCACTATAGAAGCTCTCATTTCCCCATTATGCGGCTGAGCAGGTGCCGGATGCAAAGCTGGACGGTG
Organism: Mustela erminea; assembly: GCF_009829155.1. NCBI lineage: Eukaryota > Metazoa > Chordata > Mammalia > Carnivora > Mustelidae > Mustela > Mustela erminea. Next base: position 74,576,133 of record NC_045625.1, read on the forward strand.
ACCCAATTTACTGCGCTGCGACAACAGAACAGCACCCCAGCTGGAGAGACGACATTTCGGCCTTGCTCTTTTCAAAGATATTTGTATAGATAAATGGAAGTTTATGTGGGCACAAAGAGAATATATTGTCCTCCCAACGCACACATGTAACTTCGATTCTGCCAGCAGTCATCATCATAATAAGTAAGGTTTATAGAAGGTTCTTTATCCAGAAGGATCCCAAAGAGCTTCACAAAAACTTCACGAATTATAAGCAAAAGGCCTTCTTTCAGATCCACGCAGAGAAACTCATCGCTAATATTCTGCTTTTCTGGCGTAAGGCCTCCAGATGTCAATGAAAGATCACCCCCACAAGTCAGGAGAATGGAATAATGGAGTCAAAACTGGCCATGGCGCCCAGAAGAGGGGGAATTTTGCCCCCAAGACACAAAATAACAATGTCCCTGTCTACCTTGGGGACTGGAAATAACAGGTGCTTAACAGCCACCCACAAGCGTGGCACGCACCGCTCAACATTCAGAGTCAAAAACAACATTGCTGTACCCGCCAGAAAACTTCACAGGGAGTTTAGGCATAAAGAATTGGAATTCGGCCTCCTTCCTCCTGCCAGATGTGCCACAAGCTCACTCACTCCAGATTTAATAACGTGTACAGACTGAGTTACGATAAAAACCAACAACTCAACTGTGAAGCAATTCCTGAAACAAAACAGCTTCAGCAATGACTGAACTGGGGGGCTTCTTGGTAGATGGTTATGATCTGGGTTTTGGTTTCTTGAAAGCCCACCAACTCTGGGGTAAGTTGGAGGGAATTCAAACTAAATCTGGAATTTCCATCTAAACAATGGTCACTTTCTTCTGATACGCTTTGAGGAAACTCAGATTGAACTGGATCATGCCTTCGTTCAACTTTATGAGGAAGCTAATATATTATCCCCATTCTCTAGATGCAGAAACTGAGGCTCACGCTCACATGGCTGGTTAAATGACAGAGTCAAGATTCAAAGTGAGTTCCTCTGACACAAGCCTAGGATCTTTATGACTTCAAGTGTCATGGCAAAAATTATGTATCCTGACAAATACTAAATATATATACTTTTGGTTAAAGACATATGAAGGATTTGATATGTATTTTTTAAACCATGCAGTCCCTTTGAGGTACAACTATATTTTATTAGGTACATGTTTGTAGTCATTACAGGAAGTATTTCATACCATGTGAGTCTCCATGTTCAACCATAAATTGGCAAGTCTTTAGAAAAAGACTGATATGGTCTGCATTATGACAAAGTTACATTAGGAAATTTAAAATCTTGTAAGGAAAGTTAAGTACGTATTAAAGTTCTACATTAAATAGTACAAAAACTAGACGGTAAAAATTGTATATTGGAGCCTATATGAAAAGAAATAAATTGGACGGATTGTAATGAAAATACTAACATTCTTAGCCACTTAGAGGATCAAGCAATCAGCCTAGAATGGAAAAGTTGGGATATAAAACTTAAGCTGAACACTGAAGAATGAATAAAAGAGGAAGAGCTATTGTTGCCTCAGCTGTGATGGCTCCCTGGCCAGTGTACCCATGTATCCATCTGGCTGTTACCTGCCTCCCCACTTCTGCCTTCTCACTGAGCCTTGCTCTTGCCTGCAGAGACCAACCAGCTCTGATGTGAGCAGGAGATAATCCACAGCAGCACGAAGGTAACCTAAATGCCACTTCCTAATCATATCTAATTAAATATAATTAACTCTTTTTATCTAAAAAAGAAAGATCTAACCATTTAAAATGTTCTGTTAAAACCTGCAGTGACTTCCATTTCAAGATGGCCGCCTGAAAATCCTTGGCTGAAATGTTTGCATACCCCCTTATAAATTATATCAATGAGGTAACAACCAAAGAGCTACAAATATAATAGAAGATAACCAACTTCTGTTTTGAAACCCACATGTCAGATATTTGAACTGGAGGAAGGCTTCTTAAGCACAGCACCAATGACAAAAATATTGAGAAAGAGAAAGAGAGATACATACATAACTCTCTAAGAAGTAAATGCTCAGCTATAAACTTGTTCCAAACATGAGCACTGAAATTTTGTGAGGGCATTACTCACACAAAACAGCAGGCCTGAATCTCCAAAGCAAGTAGTCACTGAGAGAAAACCCAAATCTTTATAGGAAACTAGTTTTCAAGAATAGTACTATTTCTACTTCCAAATCTTTTTTTTTTTTTTAAGATTTTATTTATTTATTTGACAGACAGAGATCACAAGTAGGCAGAGAGGCAGGCAGAGAGAGAGAGGCGGAAGCAGGCTCCCTGCTGAGCAGAGAGCCTGATGCCGGGCTCGATCCCAGGACCCTGGGAACATGACCTGAGCCGAAGGCAGAGGCTTTAACCCACTGAGCCACCCAGGCACCCCTCTACTTCCAAATCTTTTGACATGAAGCAGGCCCAAACTAGGTAAGAGGGGCTGTTTGTTCAACATTATCTAAGAGTGTTGTCCCTTTGGACCTTCAGTCTGATCCATTCTTCTCAGGCAACCTCTAAAGAGATTTGAGGTACACAGTTGCTAGGCTGTGAAATCAGTCTTGCTATTGTAAGCAATTAATGTCCTTTGCCTGAGAGCTAAGGTAACCTGGAACCCTTGGATGACCACAGAGCTCCGACTTATTCTGTCCGTCCAGTTGTCCAGTTAGGACGACTGCTGTTTTTGTTATGGTGTCTAACAGATCTCCACAGAAATATTAGTTCTCCCATTACAGAATGAAGATTTGTGTCCCACTTCCTGCCCCACCAAATCTGTATGTTGAAGCCCTAGCCCCCCTCCTCACTGTAGTGGGTTTTATTTGGAGATGGGGCCTGAACTGAGGTACCTGAGGTTAAATGAGGTCATATGTGTGGGGCCCTAATCTGACAGGATTAGAGTCCTTATAAGAAGAAACACAAGATCACTCACTTTCCATTCTCTTCTCCATCATGTGAGGATACTGGGACAAAGAAGCCATCTGCAAGCCAAAAAGAGAGCTCTCAGCATGAAATGAACTAGCCATAACCTTGACCTTGAACTTTCCTGCCTCCAGAACTGCAAGAAAATAAGTTTCTGTTATTTAGCCACTCTGCCTATGGTATTTTCTTATGGCAGACTGAGCTAAGATATCTTCTTGAAAATTTGTTCTAGTATAGTTGACACAAAATGCTACTCTTGTTTCAGGTACTGGCTTGAAACTCTTGAAACCTAACTCCTAGTAGGTTGTCCCAAAGCCTGACCTTTGTGCCCTGTGCCCAGCTGTGTGGTTACAGTGAATTTGCTGGACACACTGGAACCATAAATTTCCTTAAGACTCTCTTATTGTACTGTCACTATCTAAAACATCTGCATACATGGCCCCCCCAGCCAAACTGTCCCATTTACACCATTCCCATTGCCATTACCTTCGAAACCATCTTTTGGATTCTAAATCAAGTCTGGGTTTTCTAGGCCCTCAAATTCTTTCAACCCTAAAGCCTAAATCCTACAATTATGTCAGTTTTTCTAAACCTGCACTGTTAAACACATGTCCTTTGATTTTCTTCCTTCCCTACTCTGGGAAACTGAGGCCTCAGGTTGGATTGAATCAGAATGTTCAAGTTTGGAAAACTGTCCCCTTTTTTAGCCTTGATATAAGAACTAATCTGATTATATTTTATTTCACTTCTCCATGGATGAGACTAAGGATTTTTATTTCTTTGGTTGGAGAAAACAAAGGAAGGGTATGTAGTGGACACTTTGGGGGACACCCCTGAAGTATCCCTTCTAGATAATTCATGAGCAGGCACCACTCCCCCAACACCTGGGAATGCTGGTCCTAATGGCCCCCAACTGAGCCACTTTCTGAGAACTGTCCTCACCTGAAGAGAATCCCCACATTCAAAGTCAATGCCCTCCCTGGGGCAACCTACATTTATAGGTGAATAAGACTAGTCTCCTTGCCTTAGGGTGCCAAAAATATGAAGAATCATCCCAGCTCCAGAGCTCCTTGTGAGACTGGCTGAAGTCTTTCTTGAGACAGCATCTCAGTTCAACTCCTCCCTCTGTCCTATCTTATTTTTTTCACTCACCCACAACTATAATCCTGAAGGTGTCCCCAGTAAACTTTGGCAGAAAAACAGACCTTAGAGTCTTTCCTATAGAACCCAACCTAAACAAGGTAACTGAACAATTAACATATTCCTGGTGGTATAAATTTTCACTTAGAATATTCCAAAGCAGAGTTTTCAAAATTCTTTCCTCTTTTGCTCTATAGTTCATTGATCAAGAATCCCATTCCAGAGTGGCTGCACCAGCTTGCATTCCCACCAACAGTGTAGGAGGGTTCCCCTTTCTCCGCATCCTCGCCAGCATCTGTCATTTCCTGACTTGTTGATTTTAGCCATTCTGAGTGGTGTGAGGTGATATCTCATTGTGGTTTTGATTTGTATTTCCCTGATGCCGAGTGATATGGAGCACTTTTTCATGTGTCTGTTGGCCATCTGGATGTCTTCTTTGCAGAAATGTCTGTTCATGTCCTCTGCCCATTTCTTGATTGGATTATTTGTTCTTTGGGTGTTGAGTTTGCTAAGTTCTTTATAGATTCTGGACACTAGTCCTTTATCTGATATGTCGTTTGCAAATATCTTCTCCCATTCTGTCAGTTGTCTTTTGATTTTGTTAACTGTTTCCTTTGCTGTGCAAAAGCTTTTGATCTTGATGAAATCCCAATAGTTCATTTTTTCCCTTGCTTTGGGATTATGGACATTGGGGAGGGTATGTGCTTTGGTGAGTGCTGTGAAGTGTGTAAACCTGGTGATTCACAGACCTGTACCCCTGGGGATAAAAATATATGTTTATAAAAAATAAAAAATTAAAAAAAAAAAAAAGAATCCCATTCCGTGCCCCTCTTCACAGCAATCTCTAGACTGCTAGATCTAGACAGTGCTAGATCTCCAGAGTTCAGAATTAAACTCTGATTCTTCCATGGTCAGCTGTGGTCAGCTGAACTTATGGGTGGCTCTTAACTAAGTCTATTATGAAATGCACTGCCTCATTTGTACAAGGCACTCAAAAATAGTCTCTTTTCTCACATACACACAATTAGAATATGTAGTTCTATCAATCTATGTATCTATCAGTAATCTCTATACCCAACATGGCGCTTGAACTCACAACCTTGAGATCAAGAGTCACATGCTCTAGTGACTAAGCCAGCCACGTGCCCCCAAGGATATGTATTTCTTGTTCCATCTGCCTTCCATTTCACTTATTGACTCAATGACAATATGATACCTACTATGTGCAAGGAACTACATTTGTCAGAAACTATGGAAGTACTAAAAATCTGTCACAAGCCAGAGCACTCTCTCCAGAAGACTCAACGCCATATTGAACCAATGTGGAAACATTCTGTGTTAACTTAGGATGAGACCTACTCCAGGTTGGATACTACGTGAAAGGTGAAGGAGTGTAAGACATAGTGTGCCCTCAGAGCACCAGCTGGCTGGGGAGAGAAGGTATTCAGAGGGCGATGTATCCCCAGCACCAGATGAATGCTCAGTCAATAAAGGTGACTGTATTCAAAAGGTGGTTGGAATAACAAGAGGACAGTCCTGGAAAGTCTGCAGTGATAAACTGTCACTTCTCATAAGTGCTCTGGGCACAAACTGAACATTTCTGGGATAACTTCTCACTCAGCATCTCTCTTTTATTTTCTGAAAAGAAGTCTCTTTTTAAAAATCTTCCATGCTGAAGTAACTTTTATATTTTTCCCATTCGGAAGACCCTGCAGACTTCAGACACTAAACATTAACCTCATGCATAATGAAACCTCAAGATTGGATCTCTAGGAAATTTCTCACAATTGCGAGTCTTGTGAAGGAAATGTTCATTTGCATGGCTGGACTGTCAACTTGTGATTTGGGAAATTTTTGTTTTTAATCATAATTTCATTAGACTTCAAAAGAAATCAGCTCGACTACTGAAGTAATATTCTGATTATTTATTACACACAGGCACAAAACAATCACTATTAGAAAATACCTACCTGAAAAGATGGGATTCAAATTAAAATCATCCAATCCACTTGAGAAATACAGCAAATGGGCTTTAATTGTCTGCATTATACAATGGGTAAATTTCTCATGATGTCCATTACTAAATTAGTAAGAAACTACTGCAGCCCCTTCGATAGCCAAAACTACTGACTGGAGACACCTACTGGTAGATTCTAGAAATTACAACTGCTGGATTACAACAAAAATCTCTGGATGACTGCCTTGCTGCTCTAGGCTGAAAGGCAGTGGTGAGTTTTTCATGAAGGCAGACTTTGAACTGATGCCTAGGTTAAGAAAGTTAGGGTAAAACCTAGTACATTTCTCTAAAAATGGAAGTGTAATGTAACTATTTCAATTTCTCACCATTTGAATAAAAGGAAAAATAGACATTTCAAAATATATTCCATTCCTCAGGACTAACAAAAAAGTTGTTCAACAATGATGTCACTCTTCCTGAAAATCAGCATTTCAGTTATGCTCACCATAAAAATGCAAATTCGAGACTTGAAACTGGCTCTAAGAAAATCCTCACTAGAACTATTGTAAACTTCCATTTTCCACCTGTGATTCGTGAAATATACCCATTTTCTTTGCACCTGATTTTCAAGTTGGTTTGTATCTCTGCACAAGCTTTATAGTCATATATGGCACTGGTTATTGGTCATATGTGGCACTTTTCTTCAATGGTAATCTCATTTTTTCCCCCATTGCTGAGTGTTTTCCATTTCAGCATCCTATTAAAACCCATGCTTTATTGAGTTTATTGGAATATCTGAAACGACATTGAAGACACTCATTGGGATATCTAAACCCATCCCTCACACATAGTTCCTCTAAAGAAAATGGAGTAAACCAAGTGAAACGTGGCATATCCAGACAGGAATGTTCTAGAACATCAGAATCTTGACTTCAATTTTCAGGTGAGATGACCTGAAATAAGTTCATGCTAGAGAAGGAACAGAATGCAGTTGGCTAAGACAGCTTAAGTTCAGATACTTATTGAAGTTTGTGCTTATCCATGTGTGTACCATATAAACAAGTAAACATGGCTCCCACTCCTTTCTCACCAAGAAATTAGGAAACCTCCTTATGTGGTCTTAACGAGGTCTAGGTCATCTTCTAGAAACATCTTTTGAGGGGCGCCTGGGTGGCTCAGTGGGTTAAAGCCTCTGCCTTCAGCTCAGGTCATGATCCCAGGGTCCTGGGATTGAGCCCCGCATCGGGCTCTCTGCTCAGTGAGGAGCCTGCTTCCTCCTCTCTCTCTGCCTGCCTCTCTGCCTGCTTGTGATCTGTCAAGTAAATAAATAAATAATCTTAAAAAAAAAAAACATCTTCTGGGTTCAGTATCATCTACTGATCCCCCTCTGTGCCTAGTACTCTATACTAGAATGCCTTCTTTATATTAGGGATTACATTCATGCCAGAGAAATTCCCAGGGAAATTCCCAGTACTTGTCTACAGCTATCAAAAGTCAAGATTTAAGTGTGGACTCTACCTACTTTGGTACTGTGCTTAAGTCGTTAATGTTTCTAATTTGTTAATGCACAGTTGTACATAATATATAAATTGACTGCCTTTTCTTCAGTACTGTACTTTACAAAATACCAAAATACTTGCTGCATTTGTCTCATTATCCCCGGAAGCTTTTCCCACTGCCCGGCCTATATAGGTACTGCAGTCAGAAAGGAGGCACCTTCTAAATGGACTCCATCAGCACCTGTCCAAGTTTCCCTCATTGTGCAGATACCATGTTTTTGCCCTATCTTCTCTGATCACATGAGATGGACATCCCCTTGGCAACGTGAAAGTGCACAGAAGTGTGGCGCCCACTTAAAACCTACTAACAATTACGCATGTGTCATAGAATCATAGAAGGACTTAGAGCTAATGGATTCCAATCCCCCTCCCCCCAATTCTAGAAAGCACAAACACCCAAAAAAGATAGGTCACTTTCCTCAACAGATGTTTCTTGAAGTGCCTGTCCTGTGCAGGGGGACAAAAAGGTAGTCTCTTTGAGAAAATCATACTCTAAAGACGGAAACAGTGAGTAATATGGTAATTGTGATGCGACTCAGGCACATTTCCTTGAGGCAGAGGTGCAAAGTGAGATCACTGTATAAAAGCTAGAGACCCAGTTAAAGATAAAGTAGGAATAAAGACTGGGGCTTTACATTTGCATGCCACTGTGCCTCCCACAACACTGCAAAGACAACCCCAGAAGAAGCTTCATGTTTTGTGATAGACAAGCATGCACAGAGCTCGGGGCCCTGAGGCATCCATAAATGCTGGAAAGCACTGACAGGAGAACAGCTTGCCTGCCATCAATTGCAACAGACTCTCCTAAGACAAGATGAAGCCAGAGCCTGAAGACATTATCTCCTTCTTGCCCATCCTGCCTAGGGTTATCGCAGCCATGGCCTTAAGCAATGTGCTCTGACATAAGGCATGGCCACAACAGCAGATGAAAAGATAACAGTGGGGCAAAAGGACTTTTTTGCTATCATTCCTCTCCCTGACTGTTATTAGTTTCTATGCAGATGGAGGGAAAAGACAGTGCATTCGTGTGACCAAATTACGTAAGGACAGTCCATGCACATGCTTTCCACAGCATGTCTATTTGCATTAACCAAGAAGAGAGCTGTTGGAAACATATATACCACCAAGATGCTAGATGGAAGGTGAATAAATAAATGCCCTGGGCCAAGATACAGGGATATATCATATCCTCTCTTCTCAAGGCTCCCATTCTTTCCCCTCATCTCCATTAAAAAAACACACACAAAAAAAAACACAACATTATTTCCTCTTAAATTTTTCACACACTTCCTTTGAGTTTCTTGCAGCTACAAACTAATAAACTATATAATCAGTAAGGGGGGTAAAATTAATACCAATTGTCTGGTAAGTCCTATATAACACACAGACTCAAAGGACATTTCAGAACAAGACAACTTGTAACATCAGGACACCTCAAGGATCGCCATGAAAAGAAAACTCTTTCACTGGTTGAACCAATCTGCCCAAGGGACACTATTCCCTGGAAATACAGTTGAGAATTTTGAAAGTTTCAGTTCCTTTTTCCAGTGATTTATCTAGCATTTCATAAATCTGTACACTGCTCCTAACAATCAGTCTCAAGAAAATATAAGAAACTGACAATTGATCTGTTTCAATAAGCAGAAATTATCAATTCATTGAAAATGCAGCTCTAAAAATATCAAGAATTCTATATATCATTCTTCCATTTCAGGTGAAGACTTTGTGTATTATATGGGAAGAATTTCTTAAGGAGGACACAAAACCTGCAGTTTGTAAAAGAAAAGTTACACGTCTGTGCACGTGCATGCATGTGTGAGATACATATATGATCAAAAAATTTTTCGAAAATTCTTCTAATGACATCTAAACCAAGGGAAAAGAAAAGGCAAATACCTGGACATGATTTCACAACATATAACAGGAAAATATTAATGCTCATATTAATGCTAATATTAATACATAAAGAGTTCCTAAAAATAAATAAGACCAAACTTAAAAAAATAGTAGGCAAAACAATCAATACAGAGAAAAGAATGCCAAAATAGCCAAGAAAATGTTTCTAAAAGAGACTCAACCTTGCAAAATATAAAAGAAGTAGGAATTCAAGTAACCTATACTAATGATATCATTTTGGCAACAATTAAAACAACTAAGTTGTCAAGGAGAATAAAGAGATGCAGGGGTCTCTGCACCACCCTTGTGGTAGTAAAAAGAGGAGGAAGGGAACTTGACAATTTGGCCACATCAGTAAAATCAAAAGTATGCATATCATGAAAAAAGGAGTATGCATATCCTATGACCCAATGAATATAGTTTAGAAAAAGTCTGAGCTTGCCCATAAGAAAAATATAAATACATGTTTATTATGACATTATTTATAATTGCAACAAAACTATAAACAACCCAAAAAGTTCACGCTTAAGGAAATTTATACATAAAATACAGTACTGTTATATGCTAGGCTAATATGCACCAATCACAATGAATAATTTATCTACAAAGAGAAACATGGATATATCTCAAAAGTATGTGGAGTCAAAAAAGAAATTACAGAATATTAAGTACAATAGCACTTATGTAAATATTTAAAACACAAAAAGAATATATTACCTTTATTATATAACTGTTCCCATTAAATAAGTAATTCCTGCAGAATCTACCACAAAGCTTAGATGACTTAAAACAGTACCATTTATTTCGCTCATGCAATGGACTAAAATGTGTCCCCCTAAAAATCACATGTTGGAGGCCCTAAGCCTCAGTGGGACTGTATTTAGAGTAAGGAAGTAATTATGGTTAAAGACCATAGGGGAGGAGCTTCATCTGATTAGGATTCCAGAGCTCCGAAGCTCTCTCTGGCATGTGAGCACACACCAAGAAGGCGGCTGTCTACAAGCCTGAAAGAGAGCTCTCACCAGAACCCAGCCATGCTGGTACCCTGATCTTGGATGTCCAGCCTCTAGAACCATGAGAAATAATTTTCTATTGTTTAAGCCATGTGGTCTATGGCATTTTGTTATAGCAGCCCGAGCTATATCACTCAGGTGTCACAAAATAACAGTTGGGCACAGCTTGGTGGGGACATCTCATTTCTACTCCACCCAGCATCAACCGGGGTGACTCAAACACTGGAGGCTCAATCATCGCAAGGCTCAATCCATGATCTGTCTGCCACCTGGGGGCTGGAAAACTGGGGCTCCTGGGATATCTCTCTATCTTTCTATGATCTCTTCATGTGGGCTTTCCAGCCCAGTGTGGTGGCTTTAGCTAAACTACTTTTTCTTTCTTAGCTTTTCTTAACTTAAACAACACAAACTTATTACCTTATCGTTTGATGGTTCATCAGTCTTAAGAGGGCACACTGGGATTTACTTTGGATGAAGGCAGGATGATTCCTTCTGGAAGCTCCATGGGACAATCCATTTCCTTGCCTTTCTAGGTTCTGAAAGTCACCCATACTCCTTGGCTCACAACCTCTTCCTCCTATCATTCCAGCCTCGCCTTTGGAATGATACTTTGACTCCTGCTGGAGGAGGACCATTGTGATTACACTGGTTGCACCCAGATAATCCAACATAATCTCTCCTAACCTCATGATCCTTAACTGCATCTGCAAAATCTCTTTTGCCATGGATAGAAACATCCCCAGGTTCTGCAGATTATGACACGGACATATTTGGGGAGCCACTGTTCTTCAAATCCTTCAACTTCTTACACATCAGCCCAGAGCTCCCAAGGTATGTACCCCAGGAGGGAGAAGGTGAGGTAGAACTATATCCTCTTTGATGATTTTGACATACAAATCGTGCAGTGTCCCTCCCACTCTATTCTAATTGTTAGCAGTAAGGTACCAAAGTCAGCCTATATTCGAGTGTAAGGGATATTAAACACTACAAATTTACGGAACAAATGTCAAAAACTGTGCATACATTTTAAAACCACAACACAGTTTGGGGTCTATATGTGTGTACGTGCACACATACACAAAACTATTTTTAAAAACGGACTTTGCACATACCAAATTCAGGATAATGATTGCCCCAGTTGGGGAGGCGAATGGGATCTACAAAGATGATCCCAATTTTTTCACATTTATTTTAAACTCTATTAATATTTTAATTGAGAACTGAGAATTTTAATAGGACAAAGCATTAATAAGTATCAAACCCAATAGGTCTGAAATAACATATATGGTGGGTTCATTGCATTGATGGCCCCTTATCTCCATACCTTCTAAAATACCACTTCACAGCTCCTTCCATTAACAGGAAGAATCTGTTTCTCCACTCCTAGAGCTGGATGGCCTTGTAACTTGCTTTGGCCAATAGAAAGCAGTGGGTCTAACACTGAAACTAGGTTTCAAGAGATCTTGCACACTTCTGCTTTCTCTCTTTCAGATTCCTGCCTTCACTATGCGAAAGGCCCTGAACTAGCATACTGGACCATGAGAGACCATGTAGAGTACTGGACCATGAGAGACCATGTAGAGTACAGCTGAGTCAACCTGGCTATAGTCATCACAGACCAGCAGCCCCTACCCCTACCAAGCTGGTCTACCAGCTGACCACTGTGAATAGCAAGACAACAGGCCCCAAATGTGTTGCTTATGCTAAGTACCACATCACGAAATTTAATTACAGTTTCAGCTCTCCCAGAAATGGAATCCTTTGGCACAGGAAGGGAGGGGAGTGGTAATGGATTCTTTTTTCTACTGACTTATAATTAACTACAATGTTATATTAGTTTGAAATGTACAATATAATGATTCACTAATTCTGTGCAAGTACTCAGCTCAACAAGAAAAGTATACTCTTAATCCCCTTTGTTTATTTTACCCATCCCTTGAACCACCTCCTCTCTGGCAACCACCAGTTTGTTCTCCATATGTAGGAGTCTGGGGTTTTTTTTGTTTGTTTATCTTTTAACATCTAGAAAGGAATCTTAAATCACTCAATCTGGAATCACCTGATCAGCACTAATTAGGTCATCTGCCTGACAGATCCCATATCCTAAAGCAAAGTGACCTTGCAATAACCAACCTGGGGATTTTTCTATTATGACTTCCTTGTTCCTGGCTCCCTTCTGCCTATAAAAGTCTTTCATTTTGTACAGCTCCTCAGATCACCTTTCTATCTGCTAGACTGAATGCTGTCTAATTTGAATTGACTTTTGTTCAAATAAACTCTCAAATGTTTTAATATGCCTCAGTTTATCTTTTAATAGCTGCAGTATCAAAAAAGGGAACAGAAGGAACCACAAACTTCTGAGAAAGATAAGATGGTTAGCTGTTTAATGTCTCATGAAATTTTCACCATAATCTAAATAGAACTAAGAATAAGTTAAACAGATATAAGACAAAAGTTAATAAATAAACTTTTCAACAATCATTACCATTGTATGGTATGCCTACTTAAAAATAGTTTCCAAAAATCTTTTCGGTAACTTGAAACCTTAAAGTTATACCGAGATAAGTTAAATAATGGATATTCATTGAATGCTTAGATTATTTCCAAAAAAGATAAAATACTGAAATATTAATTACCGAACGTAGGTTTATCTACTTTAGGCTTCCCTTGACAGAGGAATTAAAGATGTCTGGGTCTGTTAATAAGCATGTTTCCTGCCACACTGGAAAAATTTTTACAAAGAATGTACTTACAGAAATATGAGATATATTCATAAACTTGCCAAGCCACAGAGTGCTTAGTGTAACAATTACACAATTGCTTACTTTTTAGTTCTCCCCTAGGAATAAAGGATTCTAAGGATTAATAATTATAATCAATGTAGTTAATAAAAATGACTTAGAAACAATAAGAGTGAAAGAAAACAACCGCATGAAAAGTAGATAAGGAAAGTAAAATGACTGTTCCAAAATGAGATATAAAAAAGGACAAAATCTGAACACATATAAAAAAAGCTGTTGAAGGTCTGTGGAAGAGCAATCTTGGAAAAGGCAATTTATGCATGGTCAAGCTGGCTAAGACTGAAAGATTTATTTAAGGTTTTTTTATGAGTTTTAATATCCAAAGTACCTGGTACAAAATCAGAATTTGGTTTTTTCTCTATTAAAGGACAAAGTTTTCCTAGACTATTAGTCTACTTTTAATAAGAGATTGTAAAAGGCTTTTTTGTTTGTTTTTTTGTTTGCCTCATTTATTTGGTTTTCTTTACTTTTGGGGTAACCTACCTAGAAAGCAAAGATTTTTTGTGTGTGTGTCTTACCCCAAAAAACCTTATTGTGTTTCACATTTTCTATATCAGGTCTTTAAGATAACACAATCTTGTCAATATTAAAAGAGTTAAGTTTTGTTTACAACTTTGGAACCCTCTGTATTTGCCTTCAAAATCTTACATTATCACACTTCGGCTAAATAGATAATTAAATATTATTTCATAATGATCTATGATCCCATTTAGTCAAATGTTCAAACCTTTTGATGTTTTGACAACTTCTTCAAATCCAATTCTAAGTGGAAGCTTTTTGACCTCAAAGTAACCTTACAATTTTCCAGAGACTCCCTAGAAAATCTTAAAGAATTCATCGTTCACCTTGTAAAAAAAATATATTAAAATAATTAGGTTTATTTGGTATGTTAAATTACATGGGAAGCTTTATCAAATAAGTGATAAACCTTCTTAGGTTATACTTGTATAGGTGCATGTTATTAATATAAGTGTTACAGAAATTGTATGAAATTCCTAAAAATCTGAGATGTCCTGATATAAATGTTATCAGTCATAATCCCAGTTATTATCTTAAAATGTTGTGTGTCACAGAAATAACCAAATTTCCTTATCAATTCCATTATAATGAACTCTCATCAGATATTTAACCATGGGCATTTTTGATTAATTTGTCATTTACAGACAGTTATTCTTTTGCTCTAAAACTTTTGCAAATTGAGATTCCTGGAAAGGAACCTCCCAAGTACTCTTTTTTTTTTTAAAAAAGATTTTATTTATTTATTTGACAGACAGAGATTACAAGTAGGCAAGAGAGGCAGGCAGGGAGAGAGAAGAGGAAGGAGGCTCTCTGTGGAGCCAAGAGCCCGATGTGGGGCTCGATCCCAGGACCCTGGGATCATGACCTGAGCCGAAGGCAGAGGCTTTAACCCACTGAGCCACCCAGGTGCCCCATCTCCCAAGTACTCTTGACCACTGACACCACTGACAAATTACAAGGTGTCAAAAGTTGGGTGCCTATTTCACAAGTGAAGAAGGCGCCACCTGACATCTGGTCTTTTGTAAACCCCCAAGACCTAAAAATCAAATTGACTAGGAAGAGTAGCCAACATTAAGGTAGACTGTTTCCTCCCAAGACAGAGGATCAAAAACATTTCTTTTGTGATACTGCAGAATGCACTGCTAAAGGAATAGCTGCCCAATAACAATCCCTAGACTCTCTAGCCAAAGTTATTCTTGACCACAACATAGCCGTTGATAATCTTTCAGGTGCCCAAGGCAATGTTTGTGCTATGGCCAATACTACTTGCTGCTCTCAGCTCCCCAGATGGACACTTCTGGGGAAGCTGAGACTCAAGCCAACAAGCCAGTTGGCTTAAGAAAGTAACTCCTTCAACCAGTCTCTAATTCTTGATTTATTCTTATTTGATTCTGATTGTTTTGGGTCTTAGGGGACATGGCTCCAAAGTACACTCCAGACATTGGGAATTTTTCTGCCTATAATAAACATAGTCTCCCTGGCACTCTGGATTCTCTCAAAAGCTTTAAATGTATGTTTGCAGTTACTCACCACTAAGCCAATGATCTCCCTAAGAAGACAATGTTGAAAAAGGAACAAAGAAAATAAATAACTTAAAGAACAAAGGTGGAACCTGTAAATAAGACAAAGATTCAACAAAAACAACTCAAAAACTCTAGAATAGTAGATGAGAGTATCAATAATATCTTCAATTTTTTTTTAAGATTCTATTTATTTGAGAGAGAGAGAGAGAGAGAGAGAGAACAAGTGATGGGAAGGTGGGAGAGAAGAGGGAAAGAGAAGCAGACTTCCCACTCAACAAGAAGCCCAAAGTGGGGCTCCATCCCAGGACCCAGAGATCATGACCTGAGCCAAAGGGACCTAAGTGACTGAGCCACCCAGATGCCCGCAATACCTTTAATTTTTGATGAAGTCTCTCAGCTAGGCTGAAAGTCTAATGAAAAGGGGGAAATTATTAAAACCAACACAGCAGATCCAAAATAGAGTTGCTTATGCTAAGCCCATGTCACCAAACCAAAACTTAATTACAGTTTCAGCTCTCCCAGAAATGGAATCTTAAACCACTCTGTCGGAAATTGCGGGATTGGCACTAGTTAGGTAATCCACTTGATAAGCTCCCACTATCCCCAAATGGAAAGTAACGGTCAAGTTGCCAACCTGCTTTTGGTCTATAGTAACTTTTTTGTTCTTGCCTCCTTCTGCCTATAAAAATCTTTCATTTTGTACAGCTCCTCATAGGTCCTTTTTATCTACAAGATTGGATGCTGCCTGATTCAAATCAATTTTTGTTCAAACTCTTAAATCTTTAACATGCCATAGTTTATCTTTTAACACCATCCATGCAAAAGTAAACCTGGCCCACATCAGTAGATCTTCCTATGGAACCCCTCACACCTGAGAAATAATGATTAATAATGATTTTAAGCTGCTAAATTTTGAGCTGGAGTATTGCACAGAATGCATTTATATTGTTCTCTAGACTTTTTCTGTATTTTATAATTACTGAGGTGATATAGAAAGGAAGGGAGCAAGGAAAAGTGGAACAGAAAGAAAAAGTAGGTCCATTATTATAGAAGGTTCAAAACCTAAAATGGCGATTTGTTTCTTATTTTGACCATCATGAAAAACAAAATTCCACAGGTACTTATTAAACTCTTTGTACTTGGAAGGTGGGTTTTTATTGTGATTCAAACACTAGTGTTAAATGTAACAAAACCAAAGCACGTTAATTACAATGAAGAAATTGCACACTGGAAAATGCACATTTGTTGATATGTTGCTTTGATCCAAGGACACAGAATACTTAGAATACATACTGTTCATTTATTCCCTGGGATGAAATGGGCATGACATAGACAATTAGTATTTTTATTCTGCATATGAGACAAGGGCAGTTAAAAACAACAAACAACAATGCCAAGATTAATGAATAGGGGCTTAGTCAATTGAGTTTTCTTTGCTCAAATTTTCTAGGTGCATGCAAAGAGATCAATAATGGGCATCTTCCGACTCACTGTCTGGACTGAAGGTGTACTACCCAAACCACACCCAGGTCCTACCTATTAGTATGTTTAAGTCTTCATCCCTAATGTGATGGTCTATGGAGGTGGTCCTTTGAGAGACAATGAGGTCATGAGGGTGGAGCTCCCATGAATGGAATTAGTTCTCTTATAAGAGAGGAAGAGGCCAGGGTATCTGGGTGGCTCAGTTGGTTGGGCAAATGCCCTTGGCTCAGGCCATAATCCTGGAGTCTTAGGATCAAATCCCACATCATTCTCCCAGCTCCATAGGAAGTCTACTTCTCCCTCTGACCTTCTCCCTCTCATGCGCTGTCTCTCTAATAAATAAATAAAATATTAAAAAAAAAAAAAAGAGGAGAAGAGGCCAGAGCCCTCCATCTCTCTGCCGTAAGATGATACAGCAAGAAGGCTGCCACCTGCCAAGTAGAACGTAGTTTTCTCATCACAATTCCCAATTAGGCTGGCAGCCTGATCTTGGACTTTCCAGTTTCCACAACTGTGAGAAATTCTGTTATTAAAGCCACTCCATTCATAGTATTCTGTTACGCAGCCCAAACTGGCTAGGACACTCATCCAATAACATCCTTATGTACTGATCTTTAATTATTAGGTAGATGAGAGATAGATAGATAGATAATAAATTTTTATAGTATCTATGAAATTCATTAATTTAAAATACACAATAGGGAAGTTTTCATATTAAAAGAGAGTTTTACTGGATCATTTTGCTACCAGTGAGAACAAGCATTTCAATTTTTTGCACCTGCAACACCACTGCAATTTCACTTATGCTGATTCTTTTCAATAAAGACACCTCATTGTGTTACTACCTAAAATTAGTTTTATTGTTTTACTTGTGCCACTCTTTCTACATCCAAGAGAGATACACAAACAAGAAGAAAAATCCTTCATTGGTCCAGGTGACCTAATTTGGGGTTCAAGAAAACGTGATGTGTGTGTGCATGCCCACATGCATGTCCTGACTTGGAAGTCGTTCTTTCAAGGGCTTCCGTAAGGCTCATCACATAGAGCAGATCAAAATTAATTGTTGAGGGAGACAGCTATTACGGTTGTGTCCTTTTGGACCAATACATATAAAGACAATGGTGACAAGTCAATAATGTCACTAGGTCAAGGGCACTATAGTACAGAACCAATAAATGCTCTTTGTCCGTATTTACACAGAGCTGATCTCTTAAAAAAGAAAGAAAGAAAGAAAGAAAGAAAGAAAGAAAGAAAGAAAGAAAGAAAGAAAGAAAGGCGATTTCCAAAGCCATAAGCTCTACTCATGCGAAAATCTCAAGGCTTTTGTGGAAGTTACTATCCAGTACATATTTCTGCTGTCAGACTACTTCTGTCACTGCATTTAAACCATGAAGTGCATTTTGCTGCTGATTCGACTATTATGGCAGGAAAATGACCTGTAAAGTTCTTTTGAGGAGCCTGGCATTTTGCATATATTATAGAAATACAAGAGGAGAAAAAAATGTGTTAAAAATGAAGTTTATGAAAAGTCATCCAACTAAACTTTACATTTCATAGAATACAGAGACTGCCTGATTTGTGAGACTAAAGAGGGAAAAAAAGAAACCTGTCAAGGCAGAAAATCTCCATATTCTCATGTTTTCAAGGGCAGTTGTCAACTCTTTTCTACCCTCAAAAGCTCGATGGTAAGTGACAAAGTAAAAAAAGGTGCCAAAATGCATTATTTGACCTCTCTTTGGTGGCTCTGATGTGCAAAGAACTTAATAGATTGGAACATATGCTTTATTTAAGGGGAGGAGGGTGGAGGAGTGACAAATGTGTGGGGCTAAGATTTGAGAGCGCTGTGTGACTGGAAGCAGTCAGATTTTATGAGCTCGCCAAAGGAAGAGACCTTGGTTTCACGTGAGAAAGAGTTCTAGTTATTTCCCTCAGAGGTAAGACTGAGTATCTCTGCTTAATTTGTAGCAATCAAGTAGTTGACTAAGAGAAAATTTCCGAGGCTGGACAACCTGGTGCCGGAACATTTATCAACACTGAGCATCTCTCATCACTGAAACTACAAAACAACAACAACAACAACAACAAAATCACTCAGAGAGCTCTGAAGGGCGCTGCTGTTTTCCCCATCCAGACATTTTCCAAGAGGAGCTCCAGGATTGGAGGTCAGGGGGAGCCTAGCCCATTCTAGGCTCTCTGTCATCCCAAATTGGAGGCAGGGAGCAAGAGCAGGCATTAACCATTTCACTGCTGATCAGGGATAACTGGGACATGAGAAGGGATTGTTGTTATTGGGGTTGTGTTGTTGTTGTTGTTTTGTCCCAGCTGAGTAGTCAGAAATCAAACCCAAGGTTTGTGTTCCCTGACCCAGAATGGGAATTTTATTCCTTAATTTTATTCCTTAATATCTCCCAGGCTGCTTCACAGACCGGCTTCAGTGAGAGAGGCTAGCACATTATTCATAAGAATTAAAGAGCCTGGGGAGGGCATGCGGTGGCGGAAGAAGGACATTTTGACCGTAGCCACACTCACTAGCATCAATACTTAAAAGTCGGTCCGCATTTCCATCAGAACCTCCTGATTTCCAGCCCTCTATAACTCGGCTGTAAAGATCTCCCCTGGACTGCAATTCGGCAAATAGTGCCTCAGCTGAGGGGAAAATTGTCCCCTCTTGGTAGCTGTCGGTGTCTTTTGGTTTGCCTTTGTTTTAGTGATTTGAGGAAAATACACGGATATTTGAAAGATGCTCCTTAAATATAACCTGCAGAATGAGAAAATGTTGCCACTTTAAGGGCATCTGTGTGCGTTTCCTCCCTAAAGGGGGAGCGGTGACTTTCACTCCCCAGCGGATCCTGTCCTGGTTCCCATGAATTTGGGCACTTTCAAGAAACAAAGGCAATGGGCAAAGCCTTTCATTCAAAGGCAAGCAGTCAGCAGAAAGGCTCTAAATGTTTGTGAGGTTTGTATTCCCAGAGCCACCTCGAAGGACAGGCTGTTGACTGTTGTCTCAGAACTAATTTCCTCCTATAAAGACGGAATCGGTGTGATAGCACCGCAGAGCGCAGCATTTTTAATTGCCTCAAGGTGCTGATTTGCAGGGAAGGGATAAGCTCCAGAGGATCCAGGAAGGGATCCAGAAGGGGACAGCTTTTCTCTGCCATTAGGGAGAGATGATTGCGAGGGCCCGAGTCACATGCTCATGGCCTGTTTCAGGGGCCCCAGAGGCCCTGCCTTTGCACTTATGAGAAGCCGGACAGCCCCAGGGCAAAGCCACTGGCCAGCTGGGGCATCTGGGCAGAAAAATAGAGGCTGAAAGCACACTGCGGGGGGAATAAGCCCGCGGTCTCCGAGCCGCGGGAGGAAGAACCTGACAGAGCCAGCCAGCCTCCCGGCTCTAAAGGGAACCTGGTTGCCTATGGGAGACCTGCGGACCCAAAGGAAGGGAGTCCTGGGGCTCCACTTGCTGCGAGCGGAGGAAAGATGTCAGGGTTACTCCCTCGCATCCATCAACTCAGGGTGTATTTCTTCAGATTCCTGAAACTCAACATTTATCTTTTTTAAATGTCCCTGGGAGAGGAAACGACTCGCATTTCACCAATGAGGAAAACACAGATAGAAAAGCCAGCTGATGTGTGATCTGAGCCAATACTGGAATTTCTTCTCATATGGCCCCATTGAGACGTTGGCCCTCCTGGACTGGGGGACGGGGAGGGAGACCAGATAGTCTCTCAATCTTTTGTGAGTTCTACTAAAGCATGTGTGTGTGTGTGGGGGGGGGGGGTGCTTTAAAGCCCTTTCACTTGAAATATTGCACTTAGAGCATGGCCACGGCCCCTGCCCAGGACGCACACATTCGGAAGATTCCCATGGCTAAGGGCCTACCACAGAAACAAGTCCACAAGGCCAAAAGCACATGCCCATCCAGAGTCTCTGCCCTGACCCCTTCAAGACCATGAACCCAGTATCTCCTGCCCAAACAAGCTCCGTCTCCTCTAGATCCTCCCTTGTCTCTCTCTCCGTGAGCAGAGGAAACCAACAGGCACATCCTTAGGCCCCAGCTATGGAAAAGGAGCAGCTGTTTGCTGGGGATGTGGACAGAGCTTGGACATGTAGGCTGGAGTGCCTGTGTGTGTGTGTGTGTGTGTGTGTGTGTGTGTGTGTAGCCCCTTGCATTGCAGCACAAGGCAGTATGGCTAAGGAAAAAAGGCTGGTATGCATGAGGCTGCTTCTCCCCGCATTGCTATTTTCTGGCACATAGGTCCAACGATCCCAAATTTGAAGCTGGTCTTCCAAAGGCATTACAAGAATATTTGTGCCGGGGCACCTGGGTGACTCAGTAGGTTAAGTATCTGACTTGATTTTGGCTCAGGTCCTGATCTCAGGTTGTGAGATGGAGCCCGCGTTGAGCTCTGTGCCAGCCCATGAGAAAGAGCCTGCTTAACATTCGCTCTCTCCTCCGCCCTCTGCCCTCCCCACCATCCCCCTCTTCCAATTTCTAAAAGAAAGAAAAGAAAATATTTGTGCCAAAGTAAAACAAAAAAGATAGAAGGTTAGACAAATATCTTATTTATCAATGTGTGAGTTGGACATAATTATTTGGAATAATTATGTAGACCTATGGTATGTGGGTCTCCATTTGGACTCTCGCCGGAGGTTCTTCGAAGGTTCAGGGTGGACCTGTTGTAATGCTACACCAAGAATGAGCTGAGCTGTGCCCAGTTTCCATGAGCATACCCACAGAAGTCGGACTTTATTTCACTCCTGTTTTCCTCAGTTGAAATCATATGTGTAAACCAGACTTCAATTACTGCCCAAAAGCCTACCTCCTACCTTATTTTGTTTTTAATGTTGATTTAGTTTCCAGTTCTCTTTTTCCCTTTCTTTTCCTGGCCTGCTCAAATGTCTATTTATCCCTACTACACTCCCTCTGGTTTATTCTGAAATTCTAATATTCCCTTCAATTTTCCTAATGGTATTTTCCTAGTCATACAAATCATAATAAAATTGATGTGCCTCTATTATATGAAAATTAAAAATTAACCATAAGCACACACAATGACACAAAGCCTTTAAAAGCCTTCTGCTATTTTTATTCTCTCCCCTCCCTGGCCCATTTCCCAATTCAGGGTCTACGCTAGTTTAATTTCAGGCTACTTTTAATTACTGTATGTCTCTCCCTTCCAATCTAAGAATCCTTACTGAAAACTTACAGGATTCCATCTGGAAGACAAAAATCTAGTTTCCTAACCCTGACCACATGCAAAATCAAATCCCACTTAAATTAAAGACAAAGCATATCACGAACTGCATTTCTAACTACCTGAAAAAGTTCTTGAAACATTTTGTCAGGTGGAACTATGGCTAACTGAGGAAAAGGGAAGCTTCAGGGCAGTGAGCTGGGATGAGAGAACACAGAATGGCGACCAAGAACATACTGGAAAGCAAAGTAGGCAGAGAGTCAAGCCTAAGGGTACACACAGAAGCCAAATACAGCAACAGGGAGTTGTCCTGCCAGAGCCAAGGGTCACGGCAAACCCAAAGGTCAGGGAAATGCAGCAGACAAGGGCAGACAAGCAAACAGGGTGGCAGACGCAGCCATGGGAACCGACGTACTTTGACTTTGAGACCCAAGAAGAGGCAACACCTAAGTTTCCAGACAGAAGACACTAAATCCTCATATTCCTACACTACTTGATAGGTTACAAAGCATTTTTCATACATAATATGGGGTTTAATCTCCACAAATGGCAAGTTACAGATCACTAACCTTATTTACAAATGAAGAACCTAAAGCTCAAAGCGTTTCCTCACCTGACTCTGTAAACCTGAAAGAGAGAGGGGTGGTCCTTGAACCCAGATCTGCTGGGGCTCACCCCACACCCACGCTCTTCGGTTACACCACCAGGCTTCAGACTCAGCACACGCAGGAAACAAGGACTGCTCTCAGCTCTCACAGTGAGGCTCTGACTTCCTGGATTCCCTTTGTTACCCACTGTGATTGAGGTGGGAGGGGCGAGAAGAACCTCTGTACTATTTCTGGTTGTCATTTCTCAGACAGCCCTTTACGGCAGCTCCATGAGTCTGACCGCTGGCAGCACCCCAGACACATCATGCCAGCGTCGGATTTATGACGATCCTAACTACTGCCATCCAATCTGCTAACCTGTGCAGGGCACAGACATCAGGAAATATGTCTTTCCGTAAATACAATACAGGGGAACTTATTTGTTGTGGCAGCCAGGAGCAGAAAAGGACATTGCTCTTGGGGCCCCAAAGGGAAAAAAAAAGATGATGCATGATATAAGGTAGGTATTAATCATGACTGACACCTCTGGATAATCAACTGAAGTCATCCTTGGGAACAATTGCTTCTCAAGGCTGGAATGGGAGAATAATGAATGGGGAGGAGCTTATGAAATGGGACAGCATAACCTGATAAGACAGTGAACTATAGCTCAGCATCCTCATTGGAAAGCTGGCTGGCAATTAGATTGAAGAGTTTTTGAGGGTTGTCAAACAGTTGCTAAATGTTTTGTTTTCCATTCATCTGATCTGCACCAAGAATCCTGCCAGTAGAAGTAGAAGTTCAAAATCTAGGTCTAGGCGACCTATCAGAGGTTAAAACCATTATTCTTAGGACTCCCAACATCATGAAGCATTGCCTAGATCTCCCAGAGACGCTGGCATCATCTACAAGTCTCCAGGCCAGGTCAGACAGAGAGGTGACCTTGTTTCTGCCTGGGTTGAGATAACCATACTCTGGGCTGCCTGATAAAACATGGAGCACAAGCCTTGAGATGGGAAGCTGTGCCACACAAAGCATGAGAAGGGATACTCACTTAGGTGCTGAGCATGACTCAAATTAACTTCAAGCCAGGGGAAAACACCAATCCTCTCTCCATCAGAGCACAAACAGATGAAGAAGAGCAGCCCATGGAAGTCACAGAGGAAGGATCAGAGATGAATTCTAGTACTTTCACGCCTAAAGTCTACCACCAGGAAAGGGGCAATGTGTACTTGTGATATTCATGAACCGTGAAAATAATCCTTAAATAGTACAATCCCTCTGCAGCAATTGTGATTACTTGGAATTCACGCCAACTTCTACCTATACTCACACAACAGAGAACACTTCAATATGCAACTCTTACGAACTCAAGAGGATGAAACACAAAGTTGAGTAATATCTTGTATCAAATTTTTCATTTCTTCCGTTAAAACTCAGTTCTCTGATTTTTATTTTTAATAGTCTGCAGTGGTATAGTCCTCAGAACTTTCCTTTGTCATCTTAACTTTTACAACAACTCTGCATTTTAGCCAACAAACCATAATTGATCATCTGTTTTCTGTCAGTCTCTTCTCGGAACTCGGAATGGCAAAGATGAGTAAGTCAAGAAAACTGTCTTGAATATCCAGTCTAAAGGTCACGGATGCATGAATGGCTCATAAAGATACACTATAATAAGCCTGGTGATAGAGATATGTGAAAAATAGTATATGAACACAGACGGGGTCATGTAACTTTCCCAGGTCATACTGTTGATACATTATGGAGGAAGGAACTTAAATCCATGGCTGCTAATTCAAATCTGGAATGTTCTGTACTGTACCAAAGCTACTTTCTTTTTTTTTTTTTTTTAAAGATTTTATTTATTTTTCAGAGGGAGAGAGAGGGAGAGAGCAAGCACAGGCAGACAGAATGGCAGGCAGAGGCAGAGGGAGAAGCAGGCTCCCTGCTGAGCAAGGAGCCCGATGTGGGACTCGATCCCAGGACGTTGGGATCATGACCTGAGCCGAAGGCAGCTGCTTAATCAACTGAGCCACCCAGGCGTCCCCCAAAGCTACTTTCTTATGTCAACCACACTCCTAGCCCTTCATCAAATTTCTTTTTAATGATTTAAAAATGTTTTGTGAAATGAATTTGCTCTTTTGCACCTGTCCCTTGTAAAAGTTGAAAGCTAGCTAAATTTGGAATAGGGAAGAAGTTAGATAAACTGTGCTAGCTCTTTTCATTGGACTTTCTGCAGCAATGACACATAACAGTATAAAGAACACGTATAAATATGCAAACATTTGTGATTTATTGTTAGCTAAAAACATAAAGCAAAATATACAACTCATGCATTATTATATAGAAGAGCACATGAAAATGCTAGTAGGTAAAATAAACAAATTATTCTTTCATTTGGTTTTGGAAAATTAGCTACTTTTGCCATATTCATAAATTTTCTATAATGTTATAGAACTTTACAATTTATATTTTAAGAAAATAAAATAGATGTAGAACATTTCCAAAAGAAACTTGGAAAAACATTATTTTATGTCTGAAAAAGTTAAAATTATTTTTTATTTTCTGAATGAAATAGGAACAGTGCTTTACATATAATTGAGACTCAAATATTTATTTGACTGTAAAATTATTAAAATTATGAATTTACCTTTAAATTGGGAGTTTTTAATATAATTACTGGCAAAGTCCTTTTTCTATTTAAGCCCACAGACTGATTTCGTCTTTCAGTCTCGGCCACTAAATCACAGTGGCCACTCTTGACCTTCCTTATAGGTTCACCAGCCTGCCCCAACTAGGAGATCCTTTCCTTCTTGCTATCTTCCCTATCCTGCAGTCTGTTCTGAATCTACCAGGCATGACTCTTCTTGAACAATCATATCACAACTCAGACAGCCACAGGAACACAGAACTCTTCAAGGAAATCACCATAAAGGAGGTTATACATTTATTTTAATGATGCTACAATTGTCCCTAGTCATATCATATTAGAAACTTCTCTTTTGGAACTACATTTGGCATTTGCAATTCCCTTTGCTTTGAAAAGCTGTAATAGTGGCAAAACTTCATCCTTTTGATGTTTGCTTTGATTTTTTAGAAATACTCAAAAGATCTATCCAGTGATGGTAATTCCATTTGCTTTCAAAACAAGTTATGACTTTAATCTATTGACACTTGTTTTCTATAATGGTTCACAAATGGACTCAATGAGTAATCCAAATATATTTTGAGCAATATTACCATGATTGGAATAAAAATATAGTTTCTTATGGTGATTTCCTTAAGTAGGTACAAAAGTCTACGTAATATCATTAGGCAGTGGAAATAGAATTTCCAAGTTATTTTTACATCTTGCTTACTTACATTGTTGTGAGCTATAAAAATGTACTATAAGAAATGTGTAAATTCTCAAATTTTAAGAGCAATGCCGACTTCAATGTACATAATCTGTAATATTTGTCAACAACTATATGTAATTATCTTAGAAAAGTGCCTCAAGACAATACTTTGTGACATCTGAGGGACCTCTCAGCACCAAGAAGGGTAAAAATGTGGGGGTTATCTATTAAAAAAGAACCCAGGTCCCTGTCTCATTCTGCCCACCATGAAGCCATCAACACAAGATGCTGTTTTATCTATTTTTGGCATTGGCATTCTACTTATATTTTGTTTGAAGATACAGTTTGCTGCTAAATCAATTTTGAAAGGCACTACTACTTTGAGTACAAATACAGCTCTTTGCACCGCCCACGAATCTCATGTATTCACACATTTTACTTATTTATTTCATTTTATTTTACTTTGCTAAGTTACTTTCCTGGGGCTAAAGCTGATTTAAAAGTGATAAGAATGTTCTGAGTTTCAACTGATTAAATATGTAAAGATTCAAATGCAAAAATGTTCTGACACTGAGGAATGACAGAAATCAGTTTAACATCTCTGTAAAGATTAAGAATTTCAGTAAAAAACATTCAGGCTACATGTTAAAAGTAGAGCAAAACTATTTAGAGAATACGAGATGTGACTCAGGTCCAAATACTAAAGAGACTAGCAATGAGGTTCCTAAAACCTTCTGGATACCACCAACACATATAAGAATGGCCAAAATCCAGGACACTGACAACACCAAATATTGGCAAGGATGGGGAGCAACAGGAGCTCTCGCTCAATGCTGGCAGGAATGCAAAATGGTTCTTTGCCACGTGGGAAGACAATTGCCTTTCTTTCAAAACAAGACAAGCTCCTACCATATGATCCAGCAATCACGCCCCTTGGTATTTACCCAAAGGAGACAAAAACTTATGTCCACATAAAAACCTCCACACAGATATATACAGCAGCTTTACTCATAATTCCCCAAACTTGGAGGTAACCAAAATGCCCTTCAGTAGGTGAATGGATTCCTTAACTGTGGTACATCCAGGCAATGGCCTATCATTCCACACTGAAAAGGAAATGAGCTATCAAGTCAGAAAAAGACAGAGGAGATTTAATTGCATATTACTAAGTGAAACAAGATAATCTGAAAAGGCTACATACTGTATGATTCCAACTATATGATGTGCTGGGAAAGGCAAAACTATGGAAACAGTAAAAAAAAAAAAAAAAAAAAAAAAAATCAGTTGTTGCCAAGAGTTAGAGGAGCATGGGACAATGAATATGTGCAGCATGGAGGATTCTGAGAGCAAAGAAAATGCTCTGTATGATTCTATAATGACAGATATCTATGTCGTCATACATTTTTCCAAACCCATGGAATCCACACCAAGATCAAACTATGTACTTTGAGTGTTTATGACATGTCAATGTAAATTCATCACGTAACAAATAATACCACACTGGTTAGGAGGTTGACAATGGAGAGGTTGTATCTATGTGGGAATAGAGAATACGTAGGAAATCTTTATACCCTCACCTCAAATTTTCTGTAAACCTAAAACTTCTCTAAAAAGATAAAGTCAATAAAAAACATCATACTAACTACTCCATTTCTGGAAGAATACAAAATATGTGATAAAATTCAACACCTTTTCCTTGGACCAGGGGATGGGGAGAAGGGAATATTCAGAGCAGCAGAAATAGGAGGAAACGTCCTTACTCTCGCAAAATCAATCTCCTTAAACCTGACAGCAAACCTAATGATAAAACACCTGAATCACTCCTTTTTTTTTTTTTAAGATTTTATTTATTTACTTGAGAGAGAGACAGTGAGAGAGAGCATGAGCGAGGAGAAGGTCAGAGAGAGAAGCAGACTCCCCATGGAGCTGGGAGTCCGATGCGGGACTCGATCCCGGGACTCCAGGATCATGACCTGAGCCGAAGGCAGTCGTCCAACCAACTGAGCCACCCAGGCGTCCCTGAATCACTCCTTTTAAAAAAACAGATTTCTATTCAACATCATATGGAAGACAGAATCCAGCTCAATGACATAACAAAAAGAAATAAAGGAACAGCAACTGAAAAGAAACAAAGCTGTCATCCTTTACTGATCAAGTTCATTAATTATATGATTCAGATCCTAGATATCCCTTCTGAAGTAAGTATTAAAAATCATCACCTGCTTAATCTCAGTGGTGAGTAAACAGAAGTTCATTACATGATTTTCTGTATTTTTTGTTGCAAATAATTTGTAATTTAAAATTTAGTATTTTTTTTAACTTAAATGAACTTTAAGAAAAATACTTGCACCTTGCTAAAGTAAAAATATCCTCTAAAGCCACATCTTTAACATATCCAAATCAACTAAGGGAGGAAAGTAATTTCCAATCATTAATTCCGTAAATGAATATTGTGTCAAAGACATAAAGATCAATTAAAGTAACGTGTACCATAGATGAAAACAATACCTAAGAAAACATTCCCAGGAAAAAGATTAATTTCATACTTGGTAAATTGTCCCTTTGGCCTAAGGCTTAAGACATGAGAGTCTTGAAAAAAAAAAAATTCTGTAACAGATGTGTCCACATTCAAATACACAACTAGCTTCAAGATACGAAATGCAAGACTTGGGAGACCAAAAACAAATTTATTTACAGACACTAAAAACTGCAAACAAGACTAAATCTCTTATAAAGTACTAGGCAGGGAACCTGGGTGGCTCAGTGAATTAAAGCCTCTGCCTTCGACTCAGGTCATGATCCCAGGGTCCTGGGATAGAGCCCCACATTGGGCTCTCTGTTCAGCAGGGAGCCTGCTTCCCCACCCCGCTCTCTGCCTACTTGTGATCTCTCTCTCTGTGTCAAATAAATAAATAAAACCTTTAAAAAAATGAATAAAAAAAATAAAGTACTAGGCAATCAGAATTAAAATATGAAGAATAGTTAATGACCTGGCTTTTTTTTTTTTAAAGATTTTATTTATTTATTTGACAGAGATCACAAGTAGGTAGAGAGGCAGGCAGAGAGAGAGAGAGAGAGGAGGAAGCAGGCTCCCTGCTGAGCAGAGAGCCCGATGCGGGACACGATCCCAGGACCCTGAGATCATGACCTGAGCCGAAGGCAGAGGCTTAACCCACTGAGCCACCCAGGTGCCCAATGACCTGGCTGTTTTTAAAGTCTGTAGCCATCTTGGATAAATTCATATATGTGCATATATAAGAAGCCTTCATTAATATAGGAGATGCTTTACAACTATATCACAATCTCGTTAGTTTCCAGAGCTGTGGTTCTCAGCCTGACCTGGAAGAGCTTCTCTAGGGTGTGAGGCAGATCCATGAGAAGAGGCTGGACGCTGGCTCATTCCCTAGAGCCAATCACGGCTTTCATCACGGAAGGCAGAATCCTATAGGAAGGGGTACATTAGCCTCCAGTTTGGGGACTGGTTGAAACTTCGTATTTGAAAGATTATCTAAGTTATCAAATTATTGTTGGAAGAAATAGAGCCTTCTGTTGCTTTGAACTGTAGATGATTAGAATGGGGTAGACATCTGAGCGAATGATACTATAACCACATTTTACACAACTTGGTTTGCTGCCAGTGTTTGCAGTCGTCAAATTTAATTTTAGTGACACAGTGAAATGTAGTGTGCCACACGTAAAATATTAATGTAGCACATAATTGGGTAGTCCAAAATAACTGAGTTTATGCACACTGATAAATGCTTGGGGAAATGCTCTGTCATTTATAGACCCCTCAAAAAAGTAAATTATAACATCCGTTCTAATTCAACTTGTTCATCCTTCCTCTGATAGTTCTCTCCTGTGGATGTACATTAGAAGGACCCAACCAGTTTATAAGAACAAGCCCTGTTCTTTGGGATAATGAGAGAGAGGATCTTAGGAAATAAGAGAAATTAACATACCCTGTCAGGAAACAGCAAAAAAGTTTTCCCCGCAGTTTTTTCATCCATAGGTCTGCTAGCTAAGGGAGACGACTCTCTTCTCCTCAACTGTGTAGATTTACCACCGATCTGTGAGTTTACACGGGACATTTTCAAATTTGCTATTAAATAACTACTTTACGGAGCCAGAAGAAAGAGGTGGACCCTAAACAACAGGGCAGTAGCAAGAAACAAGCCAGTAAATTTTTCAACCCATGTCTCACTCTGTTCTGAGGGCTGGAGAGCACAGAAGAGTCATTTTTATGACCCTAAAATCCGCAAAGAAAGAACGACATTGTGGGAAGTCCCTGACAATTGCTGAGATTTTTTGCTTGAAATTTTTTCATTTATCCCTGGTTTGCGTCTTTATGATTTATCTTTGCTTTTGTGAGGTTTTTTTCTGCACCCCCCCCCCATCCTCTATACTTAAACTTGGAGCAATGCCTTAGTCATTTGTTTACTGAGGGATGGGAAAGTCCATGTTAAAATGTTTTCTCCATCCAGGGGCACAAGGGTGACTCAGTGGGTTAAGCATCTGCCTTTGGCTCAGGTCATGATCCCAGGGTCCTGGGATTGAGCCCCAGTGGTGTCGGGCTCCCTGCTCAGTGGGGTATCTGCCCTTATCCCTCTGCTCCTGCTCTCTCGAAGAAAAAAAAAGGGGGGGGGTTCCCCATGCAGTTTGCTGTCCTCACAACATAAACTGATATATGGAAGTCACTGTGCACACAGGGCCTTAAACAAGACTCCATTAGTGCTTCACAAATGCTATATAAGAAAAACTAGAACAAAGGACCAAATCCTTATAAATAGGTATGTCTTTGGTCCCTTGGAACTAGTTAGCTCCATGTAAACATATAACTCCCTAAGTTCTCCCAGCCAGCATTGTACACTAGACAAAATGGTGGTTCTAGACTTACAGAGTTAAGAATTCCATTACCAGGGGCACCTGGGTGGCTCTGTGGTTAAGCGTCTGCCTTTGGCTGAGGTCATGATCCCAGGGTCCTGGGATTGAGCCCCACATCGTGCTCCTTGCTAAGGGGCAAACCTGCTTCTCCCTTTCCCTCTCCCCCTGTTTGTGCTCCCTCTCTCACTGTGTCTCTGTCAAATAAATAAATAAAATCTTAAAAAAAAAAAAGGAACTCCATTACCAGATTTGTCATGTATGAGCTGAAGATGTGCCAAAAACATTTTATTTTCCTTCTGAGATTTCCAAAGAGGGGAATCTTTTAATCTTCTCTACATCTCTGAAGCTTCCAAACACACACACACACACACACACACACACACACACACACACACACACCCCAAACCAAACCAAAACACCTTCTCCCTTAGCAAAGACCCTGGCTCAAACTTCTTAGTGTAAATAGACTTTCTTAGCTTCCTGCCCAACCCTCTACCTGTAACTCACTAAAATATGTACTTCTGCTTCCTGCTTCCCTGCCCCGATGGAAGAAGCTGTGACCTTCCTCCTGTCGATGGTAAGCATGCAGCCTAGGCCCTGGAGCCTACTCCTGTCCACTTCTTCTGAGAACTTCCTCCATCAACTGCCCTCCTTTTATGCATCTTCAATGTTTTCTCTCAAGTATTTTCCCATCAGAAAAGTAAATATCATCCGGTCCTTCCCATCTTTATTAAAACATATCACACATTTCCCCGTCTATTTCTTTTTTCCATTTCACAATCATATTTCTCAAAAGAGATGTGAATACCTTGAACCATACTCTTCAGTTCACTGCAAACAGGTTTTACCCCCCATCCCTCCTCTGTTTCATACAAAGCCGTTAAGGCAAAAATGAACAGACACAGTATTAGATACCATTAACTTTATCTGTTCCTTGATCTCTTCCTTTGTCTTCCATAATGACACTTCTGGTACCTCTCTGGGACTCCTCTTTAGCTCTCTTCAGGGAAACCACTTCTGCTGCCTGTACCCGAGGTATCATGGTTCCCAGCGGTGCCATTCCCAGTCTTCTGCTCTTCTTCTCTCTCTTCCTCGAAGATTTCTCCCACTCTCCTACCTTCGGTTATATTTCAAATACGTCAATGACAATCAAATCCTTGTGGCTAGCCTAGGCGGCTCCCCTGAGTACCTAAATTAACTATGTCCAACTGCCCACTGAAATCTCTACCTGAATGCTGACACATACTTTATTCTCAATTTATCTAAATAGGACTTTTCTTCCCACTTCACTTTTCCAGCCAGCTGTTTCCAGTTAAAGCACAATCATCTACACTATGGTCTATACCAGTCCTCTAAGAATCATTCTTACCCCTCCTTCTATGCACAGATCAAATCAAACTCTAAGTCCTAGTGAAACCATTTCCTAGTATCTTGGAAATCTGCTTCTTCTTTCTACTCACATTATTTCTTTCAGACTTTAGTTGGATTACTATAACGACTTCCTATCTCCTGATTTTCACTTGTTTCTAAACCAGGGTTCAGCAAAGAACAGCCTACTGGCCAAATCTGACCATTCCCCCGACCCGCCTGGTATTGTAAATAAAGTTTATTGGAATACAGCCATGTTCAATCATTTCCACATGAAGGTACTGTCTACTGCTGCTTTGGGGCAATGCTAACAAACAAGAAGGACACCATGATCCCAAAGCTGAAATTATTTGCTATGTGGTCCCTTACAGAAAAGCTTCCTCATACCCTCCTCTAAACCATTCTCTGCCCTTTCTTTTTTTTTTTTTTTTTTTAAGATTTTATTTATTTATTTGACACACAGAGAAAGAGAGAGAGAGAGATCACAAGTAGGCAGAGAGGCAGGCAGAGAGAGACGGGGGAAGCAGGCTCCCTGATGAGCAGAAAGCCCCATGGGGGCTTGATCCCAGGACCCTGAGATCATGACCTGAGCCGAAGGCAGAGGCTTAACCCACTGAGCCACCCAGGCGCCCCTCCACCCTTTCCAAAAGAGCAATAAACCATTCCTCTACTCAAGGGCCCCAAATGGCTCCCCAGTTCTTACAGGGCAAAATTCAACTTTCTTAGCACATCAGTTAAGGTAATTAAAAAATCAGACTTAGACCATTCCAGCCTCATATCTCACCATCCTCATCAAACCCCATTCTCTAACATCAAAAAATATGTCACGCCCACAGTATGCCTCAGAGACTTGCACGTGGGAAGCTTCTCCCTTGAAGTCTTAGCTAATCCCCCTAGACTAAACTTAGACCAATCTAAGTCTAGATTTACCTGGCCAGCTCTTAGTTCCTCTTTAAGATTCAATCAGATGCTAGGTCTTTAAGGAAATCCTCCCTAATTACCACATTGTAGGCAGGTATGTCTCTTTCTTGCTCCCATAATTCCCTAGGCTTCCCTTTCCATCTCATTCTATAATAACTGCCTCTTTACTTCTTTGTCTCTGTCCTTTAACTATTATATTATTGTAGACAGAAACCATAACTTGTTTACTACTGTATCTGTAAAAACTATTAGAATGTCTGTGCTTAAGAAATATTTGCTTACTACTACTGTATCTGTAAAAACTATTAGAATGTCTGTGCTTAAGAAATATTTGCTTACTGAATGAATGAATGGTAATTATCACCTCTGAACTTTTTCTCAACTGTGCTGTGAAATGAAGATAATAAAATCTAACCTATAGCTTATTTGATGGTGATGAATCATTTATATACCCCTAGAATATGCCTATTAACTTACCATTATTTAACACTCAGTAAATGCAACTATTCTGTCCATACCTCCCATAAATGGACTAGATTTCTAGCTACCTAGCTTAAAAGAACAAAAATATAAGTATTACAGCCTCTGCACTAAAGAAACTTACAAAGTGATAGGTGGCAGGAAAAGAAGTCACCACAAGTCAAAGTGCTGAAAGACTGATACTCTGAGATGTCCAACTAAAAGGACTGCATTGCCAGAAGGTGTATTTTAAATAGTAAGTTATAATTGGTTCCTCATGTTTTTTGGGGTTTTTAAAAAAAATTTTATTAATTTAATTATTTTAAGGAGAGAGAGTGTGTGTGAGAGATAGAGAGCAGGAGCAGAGGGGAGGGATAGAGGGAAAGGGAGAAGCAGGCTCCCCACTGAGCAAAGAGCCCAATGCGGGGCATGATCCCAGGAATTCTGGGATAATGACCTGAGCCAAAGGCAGATGCTTAACCAACTGAGCACCCAGGTGCCCTCATGATGTTTTAGAATGTGTTGGACTGAAACTAAAATGCAACCTTGTAGAGTTAGAACAACAAAAATAACAAACATCAATGTTGAGGTTAATTTAGAAATAAAAATTAGTACCAGAAATGTATCAGAGGCTTTCCACAAATGTCTTATCGAAATTATACAAAAACAAAATATATATTGGATTTAAACTGTGCCTTACTGAAGGACATGAACAGTGGGTTCACCAAAAAAGAAACACCAGTGACTTAGACACAAAAAAATTTTCAAGCATATGAGTGGAGATTCTGGACTCATAAACCCAAGATGGAGTTTGTCTTACTAACTTGGGCAATAGCTGAACTTCTATTTCATCATCTGTAGAAATGAGATAACACTATACTAGTCAGGATGCTGGTAGCCCGAGACACAGAAACACTAATTCAAAATAGATTAAACAATGAGAGACACGACATCATACTCAGCTATATCTAAAATTTAAAAAAGAAGAAGAAGAAGAAGAAATGGCCTCTTCTCGAGTTTCTTTGCTTATGATCATGGATTCACATCCATAAATACCCAACCAACTCTCCATGTCTCCTTGTCCAGGACTGAGTAACTGACTGGTTAAATGAATCACTACCTGTTGAAATAGAATCACTCCTATATTAATTAGGCCCATCCAGAAAGTTAGAGGTGGGATAGGTTACAAAGGAGAATAGATTACTGGAGGGGGTGCTGGGGTGGGGGGAGACTGAACTTCTGTTAAGAAGTGGGGAAGAGAGGGGCGCCTGGGTGGCTCATTGGATTAAGCCTCTGCCTTCAGCTCAGGTCATGATCTCAGGGTCCTGGGATTGAGCCCCTTATCAGGCTCTCTGCTCAGCAGGGAGCCTGCTTCCCCCTCTCTCTCTGCCTGCCTCTCTGCCTACTTGTGATCTCTCTCTCTGTCAAATAAATAAATAAATAAAATCTTTAAAAAAAAAAAAAAAAAGAAGTGGGGAAGCGAGACAATGACTTTCTAAATGACCATCAGTATCTACCATGATATGTTAATCTTGGTTTGATACAAAGATTAAATAAAAAGATGTGCTTAAAGGGTTTTGCATAAAGGTTGGTATATAGATATGATAAATCCTCAGTAAATATAGCTGCTTAAAATATTTCCTTATTCAAAGTCTGGGTGCTCTGTATTAATCATGAATTAGATTTTCCTCATGCCTCTTGTGTCTTAGCAAACAAACAATAAATGTTAGTTACATTTAATAATAGCAATAGTACACATGCATACAGAAAGTACAAAAGTATATACACCAAAATATTAAAAACAGAATTCTCTAAGAGGTTAGATCATAAATGTTTTAAACATGTAATTTCATTTTTGCCTATCTTGATTTTAAGCATTCTGTACTAAAAGTGTGGAATAAAAAAGTGTTTTGAACATTTTCTTTCTCCTTCATAAATTATAAAATTGTGTGTGTGTTACCACCTGGTCAGTATAATTTATCAAAATGTTAATTTATGTTTGTTTCCCCCATGTTTTCCTTTCTTCTGCTTTAAGCAGACAGCCAGGCACTTAGTATTTCCTTGATGTGGGGATTTTTTTCAATACAAAGGAGAAGTTACTTGAAGACAAAAGTCCATCCTATCTTTTGCAAAACATAAAATTAGATTCAAGATTGTTTATCTTCTGGATAAACCTCTGGGGACACAACATCATTGGAGAATACTAGAAAAATGAGTTTTATTCTCTCAGTTTGTCAAAAAGACAAAAATCTAGAGGTCCCATGACAGCAGAGTCGCTCTATGATAGTAGCTTCTGGGAAGTGGCCAAGGAAATGGCTTCATTATCCACTAGGGAAGAAGGATTTTGGACATAAGCTCTTCGCTGATGTCTCACAAAGGCATAAAGATCTATGTCTTCAGCATGACAGGGGAGCGGTGTGCCCTGAAATCAAAGGACATCAGGCTGTGGGCACAGTGGCATCTCAATGTGGGCCAAAGTGGTCCTGTAACTGATGACCTAAGAGTTGGCTGATGTTCCAGCACTAAGGAAGACGTTAAAATACTAACTAAATCTCTGTGGAGAAGTGTTAATGCAGAGATGTCTGAGATTGAACTTTATGTTGGCCAAATGAGAGCTCAGAGCCACATTTTAGTTGATTTAAATAAAGTTCTTGCTTATTTTTCTGATTTGGGGAATGAAAAGGAATTCTTTTCACTGAAAATAAAAGTTTTGAACATAGTTATAGTGCCATAGAGGTAGGATTAAAACTGAGAGATGATTTGTTTTAACCCACTTGCTTTAAGAATACAGATTCTGACTGAGGAGAAGGTAAGGTAAGGTGCATGTCTTACCCACGCACACACAGGTTCTTAGTGGCACAGCCACGGCTGGCGTTCAGGCAGCCTGATTCCTATTCCACAGCTCTTTGCATTATATCCCTAATGCCTCCTCTTTTGCAAAGGTAAGTTAGAAGAGTGAGTGTGTTTTGCAAAAGGATTACTCACTACTCAAAATGCTCAGAGGAGATCTATAATCACCCTATGCTTTTGATGACAGAAGCCATTTCTCCTTGCATTATATAACTAATGTGGATTTGGAGACATCGGAAGATCTCATCACACAGATGTCATATGAGGGAAAGGGTATCACTGAAACCTTTTCCTTCTGTCGCCAGTTCATGTTCCTCGCCCAGCATCAAATGACCTCTTAGGAGATGTGGTGTGCTCACAGGCAGAGACCACAGGAGCCAGACACCTTCGCCTTCTATTCTGGGAGGTGACACACAATCCCTCGGTGGCCTTGGTCAATCCCTTCATTTTCCTGCCTTGTGCATCTTGAACTCCAAAGTTATGTTGGCTGCATTAACGGTGGTGGAGTGAAAAGAGGCATCAAAAGCGCTCAGAAAGAATGACACACAATCTCCCTTTCGTCCTTTAGATAAATACAATCTTTGGTGTTTGGATTAGAAATATTAGAAAGGGGTATTTGTCCCATTTTCTGGTTGGGGATAATCAATTTATATGCACACTACAGGGGATGAAGACTCTAGTATTGAAAAGTTTTGTATGCCGCAACAACCATTCAGGTGTATTTCACTTTCTGTCAGACCATGTGTCTGAGGCATACATTGATTCTGTGGAATCTGTTCTTGGAAAGCAGTGCAAACTTATTTCTGCTGTTCCCAAGAACAGAGATAAAAGGAAGAGTTTCAAGTTACTAGAATTTTCTTCAGTGTAAAGAAAAGATGTTTAATATTTAGATTAACATTTATGTTTCTCAAAACCCTAGTCTCCTAAGCCTTACTTGGAAAATACTGCATAATGTAGCAATTTTTTAGAAAAATCACAATTATTCATGAAAATACAAAATGTTGTTTATAATAAAGAAATGTGTATTAATTGTGGAACCCAGAACTTTGCAAACTTCTTTGACCACAGAACACACTTTCCCTCGAGTATGAATTACCCATATCCATGAACTGGCCCTCTGAAAACACAATTCTGGATTGCAAAGTACTTTCTCAAAAAAAAAAAAAAAAAAAGGCATTTTTGTCACCAGAATTTCTAGCATGATTATAAGACCAACTGCCAGGAAGTTTCTGGGGATTTCTGCAGTAGATGGGATAATGGACTAAGAGACTTCAAAGAGCCCTTTCAATTCCCAAGATTCAATCATTCTATTCCACTCTAAATCAGTAACATTATTTAATATTTTTTGTGGCTACTGTTAGATACAAAGAGTAGCATCTTTTGTGTCTACTATTAGACACCAAATGCCACAATTTGTCACAGAAAAGCCCCCTTAGATTCCTTATCTCATTACATCTGTGTAATAAGCCTGCAAGGAAGGTATTCTAACCCCCAATTTATAGCTGAAAAAGCAACTGAGTGTCAAAGAGCTTAAACCAATTGCCCAAGTGGCACAGCAAGGACTGGAACCAAGGGCCAAGTGTTTTCTGCGGTGCGGTACCACTTTCCTATATCACACTGGTCTGAGAGGAGACCAAATGGGGTTGGATCTGGAATATGGGTGACTCAAAGGTATGAAATGTTATTCTGGGTATTAGCCTCTGTAGTCATTAGTAATATTATATAAAGAATGCACTGCTTCCTTGAGCTCCGAGCATCAACCCCCTTTTACCTCCACTTCCTTCTTTCCTGCTTCCCTGCGGTGCTGCTCCTCTGGGTACAAGGTAGGCCTATCCTTCCTGGGCCCCTTGGGACTGGATGCAGCCATTGGCCCAGTGCTTGCCATGCCGTTGTGCACAAAAAGTGGTACATGCTGTCTCTGATTGGAGCATCTAATTGCAAGGGTGTGTGTGCACACCAGAGAGTTTTCTCAAGCTCCTCCTGACAACCAGTGATGTCTGAGAGCCGCAAGCGCTGCAGGCTGGTCC
The DNA here is from genome assembly GCF_009829155.1 of Mustela erminea. Lineage (NCBI taxonomy): Eukaryota > Metazoa > Chordata > Mammalia > Carnivora > Mustelidae > Mustela > Mustela erminea. Next base: position 74,614,598 of record NC_045625.1, read on the forward strand.
CAAGAAAGACTAGAAGCAGCAGAGCCCCCTGCTGACCCATATTGGGCATGCAACAGGAATCTGCTTTTAGGTTTGGATTTTGAGTCTGCATTCCCTAGGCCAATGTTTCTCAAAATTTACATGCACAGAAATCAGCTGGAACACCTTCCCCAGAGATAATCATTCAGTAGATAGTGCAACTTTAGATCAAATTTCTAGCAGACCTTTGGAAATCTGGATTTATAAGAAGTTTCTAGATTGTGTTGATGGCTCCCAGACCACACTGTGAGTAGCACTGACCCTGCCACTCCTGACTGAGGGATGTAGCTGTCTCTGTTTTCCACTCAGGTGGTACCTCAGCACCACTTTCACTTTCTCCATCTGACTTAACGCAACTACGGCCATTTATTTGTTTGCATACTTATCGTCTAGCTCCTCCATTATGGCATAAACTCCAGGTGGACTGAGACTTTTTAATTACAGCATCTCCAAGATGCGAACGAGACTTAGAAGCGCAAACTGAATAAAGGAATGAACGAGTTGTCAAGAAGTGTGTTCTTGCTATTGTGTGTTCTGCTGTTGGTTTTAATATCTGTCCAGGCCCTCATCTCCTAAATGTCTTCTCTGAATAAAAAACACTGACAGGAGTAAACACATAAACAAATCTAGCTAAATGAGGCCTCAGCTCCACCCAGCAACTCTTTATGGGTGCAGAGCCAGCTGATGTGGCCAACAGTCAAGGCTGCTGAAACCCTAAGTGTAAAATGTCTTTCTCTCTGCCTTGACTCCAGTGCTTTGAGGGCAAGTGGAGTCACAGAAGCCAGGTCTGCAGGACAAAGTTGGATTTTTCTTTTCCTATTTTCCTTCCTCGCATCTCCATGAGAGACAAGCCTTTGAGGACACAATGCCTAGACTCAGCATGAAAGCGTTTCTCAGTGAACCATGTCCCTGGCAGCCCAATCTGTATTTAAATTACATGAAAAATTCATGAGTTTCGTAGAAACAACTTCAACCCATTATCATCACATACTCCTTTGTCTGGGAAAGAGATTCCTACTGGGCACTGAGGAAGATGGCAGAGAAGAGGCCAGTGTTAAGAAGAATAGCCAGCACATGGCCAGGCCATCAGTCTCTACCACTTATGGTCTACCTCCTTCGCAAATGGGACTTCTAGTGATGTCTGGGGGCGGGGAAGAGAAACCACACAAAAGAGCCAACAGCATGCATCTGCAGGTCTCTCCATCATTTCTTAACTGGGGGAAAAAAAAATAATTTCCATGTCTACTACATATAAAAACAATTCAGAAAAATTGGAATTTAGATTTAGAGATACTTAAAATGAGACTCAGACTTACACAGAATAATATGTTTGAATTGGCTTTAGATTCCCCTTTAACACCTGTCTCCCCGCCAAAGAAAAAGCGGTAGGGAGCAACAGTGATAGAAGGAACAGGACGAGCCATGAGTTAAAATAATTGTTGCGGTGAAGTGGATACATGAGGGTTAATTATAAAATTCTCTCTATGCTTGTGTATGCTTGAGCATTTTCAGAACAAATTTTTTTTTTTAAAAAATGAGATTTTTTTCATCCTGTGGATCATAAAGAAGAAAAAAAACTCCCAGTGCAACTTGCTAGGTAGGAAAACAAGCAGATACTACGTGGCAAAGGCAGTCTCCTGTGGTTCCTGGGATGGGGGCACATGGGTATACTTTAACATCGTTTACACTGTCTATGATAACACAGTGTAATGGAGCAAAGTATATTCTCAACAATCGTCAGTGTGGGAAGAAAGGCATTTGTAAAGATTTATTGTCACTGTTTTTTTTTTTTAAAGCTTGATGTTTTGAAGTTACTCTTCGAGTAAAATAAAAGGTGTTTCTTGTGCTGGAGGTATTTTACATGCTTCTCTTGTTAAGCAAGACTTTTTTTCTCTTCTGCAATGAGTTTGGTGGGGAAAGTCTGCACTTAAACCTTGGAGAGATGCAAGCAAAGTGAGTTGTCCCTTAATTCTCACTTAATTAATAATGTAAGCCTTTTTTCAAAAATTTATTATCACCACAACTTACACGAGAACTAACTTAAACCCACATGGTGATTTTTATTTTTAATCCAAAAAAAAAAAAAAAGGCAGTTCTGAGAAAAAAACATAAAAAGATATTGCAAAACTTCATGATACTAAATGCTTGCTCAATTCATGCCCCCAAATTGTCCAGCCTATGCCCCCGGTGGAGGGAGAGGATTGCCAGTAAAGAAAGCCAGAATGGGAAAGAAAGATGCTGTTCTTAGGAGCCAGACAGACCCAAGTTGGAATTCTAGCTCTATCTCTACCTAGCTGTGTGACCTTGAATGGCTTACTTTACCTCCCTAAATCTCATCTGTAAAACAGGGAATGATATTACCTCTTCCTATCATTGAATCACAGTAAAGTATTGATCAGAGCAGAATCTATGGTTTGGGAGGAAAGGAGATTATTCATGAGAAACTTCGCAAGGCAGCGTGTCCTTGGGAGTAGGGAAGGTAAAGGGGAGGGGGCAGGGAAGAAGACAAAATAAGGACAGAAACAGGAAAGCATAGGGATAGTTGCATTCTTTTATATTGAGAGGGAGAGTAACCAAGAGCAAAGACAGATGAGACCCAGTCAAGTTCATGTTCTGGGTTTAATCTGTACTGAGCATACTCCAATACCCAGGTGCCCTGGCAAGATGCCTCTGATGTCTGATAATTGCATTATAATGAGGCACCACATGAAGTAAAATAAGCCATAATTAGGGGTGGCACCAGAGTCTACTTAACTCCACCTGGGAAAGAACCTAGAAAGAAGTCTGTGAATTTTATAAAAGGGAAGAAAATGAGGTATCTATAAAGAAGTTAACCCGAGTCTATGCATCTAAGAGAGAGATTTATCTGTCCTTTACCTGTAACTACTTTGACTAACAGTGTTTAGTCAGCACTGGGTAATGTTCTAGGGTCAAGCCACTCCCATTGCTTAGAAGGAAATGCCAACAATAAGCAACCCAGAGCTCAGGAAACAGGATTCACTTTCTCCTGGGGCTCTGTGAAAGAGTCAGAGGGCTGGGTGAAGACATGGATAAAACAGGGAGTCACAGTTGCAGGATTGCGGTGAAAATTAAATTAACAGGATAATGTATGTGAGGTATCTGGAATGTACCTACGCCTTCAGTAAATAAATCCTACTAACTATCCTTCATCATAGTCATCATTGTTGGACTTGTGACAAGTACTACTACTATCCTCTCAAACCGGGTTGGCTTAGTCCTGCTTAGAGACTCAACTCTTGCCTTTGACTTTAATGGCAGTCTCAGCAACCCATCACAGGTTGCAGAAGTAATACACACGTGCCCAAAGCATTCAGGAACAATGGAGAATTACCCAAGACATGGCAAATGAAAGGCTTTACATCCCACTGCTGAGAATGAAGTCTAGATAACTCCTCTCGGACGCATCAGAAATCAGTCAGGATTTTCCTGACCATTCAGCTATCTCTTCCTTGACCTTTCACCGAGCCTGGCCAAGCCTCACCAATTCTCTTCTCATTCCCCAGACCCCTCTGGTATTCTCCAACCCTTCCATTCCCTTAGACACCTCAGCTGCTTCCTCCCTCTGTGGCACAGGGCAAGTTCTCATCTGCTTAACCTTCTGAACTCTAATTTATATATCTCATCCAGCAGCAAAGAAAGGGTCTTCAGCTATAAGAGACTCTCTCCAAAGAAATTTTAAAAAGTGCATGTAGTGGCATCACAACCATGATCATCAAAGTATCTAGTTCTAATCTCACTTCACTAATCTTGCAATCTCGCAGTGATTCTTTGCCTCTTTTGCCTTTCCTCAAAACTACTTTCTAGCAAAATTTTCTCCCCAACCCAACTGCAAGCATGGCTCAAGGCCTGTTAGGGCATTTTCATGCTGTCTGGGTCAGTCTTCAACTGTCAGTCCTGTTGATCAACTTCCCCTCTATCAATGCCCAGGATGTCAGTTAATTCATCTGAAGTTCTGTCTGTGCTTAGGTGCTATGAGAAAAGACGAGGCAAGAAAATTTGGTGAAGGAATTAAGGTTCTGCCAAACTTAAAACCAGACCCCAAGCAAACGCCAATCACATTTTTGGTTTCTCAATGATGACACGTCCTGAGGTGGGCTATGACTAAACTGTGGTACGTCAACAGCTCACACATGCCAGTGCACATGTGCACTTGCAAGTGTAACACAAAAAGACAGTCTTGAGGGCCAAAGCTGCCCTCATGGTTTAAGAGCTTTAGAAGGGCTGGCTCATCTGAATATTTAAGTAAGTACAGCCTAAATATAGTATCTTCCAATCTATGCTAACTCGGCGTTTACTAATTGAGATTCACCAGACACAATATTCTTTCTCATGGAGTTCATATCTTCTTCCTTTTCCCACAAAAGGAGATTTAATTCTAAACATAAGAAGAAGAAAAGAAAAAATGAGAGCAGACATAACCCAGTCAAAAAACTGGATTTATGGAGTTCAACCTCGAAAATATTTTTTTTTTTTTTTTTTAAACATCAAGCATGGAATTAAAGCTCCCACCAGGCAGCTGTAATTTCTACAGTCAAGCGCCGGGCAGGTAATCCGAGCACACTGTGATACGGGGGAGTAAGGGGAGCGGTCTTCGCAGAAAACCAGACCCCTCTTCGGACAGGCCAGGGGGTGAGTAAAAAGCACACTCGCTTTGCAGCTCTAATAGGGGTTTCTGCTAATGGACCCTTCGAGAATAAAAAGACCAAGAAAATACCCAAGAAAGAAGGCGGTTCTCAACCAGAGTGTAAGCAGGAGCCCATGAAAAGCCAAAAGGCAATGAAGCAAAGGAGAGTGACCTGAAACCGGTGATTCCCGTCGTGGTTGCCAACTGCAGGCAAACCAGTAAGAGAATGAAAATACAATTCATTCATTACGTATCAGTTGTATTATCAATCCAACAGAAGGCTCTTGATATTCTTCAAGCTAATTATTTCCTTCAATTAGATATTTTTCAAACAATTCATTATTTTAGAGACAGACTAAATCTATTAACTCCAGAATAATATTTTTTGATTTCTTGTTTGTTTCCAGACAATATGGCTTCATACTTCAGTCTTTGAAGACTTACACTATATTTCACGGCTAGGCTGAGTCAAACCACACTGTCCTAAAAAGTAAATCTACTGCATACTTGAGTTTAGGGGAAAGGTAAAGATATACCATATCTCTGCTTCTAATACAGCACAGAATATAGGTCTCCCCCTCTCCTTACTCTTTAACATGTAAAGACAAGCCACCCCATACAGGATGTGGTGGAGATTCCCTGAAATTAAAGGGGGGAACTTAATGGTATCAGTTGATTTCATGCAGACCAATAACAATTATAAGTAGCATTCCCTGAGCCTACTTTTTGACTCTGTGATTAACTGGCTTGATAATGAATTCTTCGTGGAGTGGCATTTATCCTATTTGTAAACATGATCTCCAAGGGAATGAAATTATTCGCTCTTTTCTGTTCTCTTTTTGTGGGGCTCAATCTCAGGACCCTGAGATCATGACCTGAGCTGAAGGCAGAGGCTTAACCCACTGAGCCACCCAGGAGCCCCTCTTGTTCTGTTCTGATCAGTTGTTCTCTCACTGAGGAGGAGCTCTTTGGAACAAGGTCACGCTATTCTCTACCTTGGGTTTGCGTTTTTTCCTTCTGTTTGATGCTGCTCTCCGAGAAGAGCCAGCTGAAATTTCCTAAGAATTAACTGGCCAGAATCACCCAAGATGATGAGGAAAGAGCTCTATACCAGGCATCAAAGCCCTGGATTCTGGACTACGCTCTGACATTGACTCAATAGCATTATTGCAATATGTAATTTGCATCACGGAAGTGGCGAAGGCTCTCCACCTTTAAAAAAAAACAGCAGCAACCACAAAAACAGTGAAGTTATTATCACAAGTCAGGTGTCATAAACTCGCAGCCCTTGCACTCTTTCTGCTCTGTTGCATTTGGCCAACAAATATGCTAATTTCTTAATCAGGAGATTTCAGGTAACAATGCAGATTTACAGATTCTCATCGAAAATGTGCCCATCAGTAAAAATGCAAGATTATGGATTATCTGAAATTTGTCAGATCTTATGAAATAAACCTACATTTATGCTTGTCGAGAATTGTTGCTTGTCAAGAGAGCATGGGCTCTCCAATTTGCCGCGTCCTCATCACTCACAGTGATTCATACACACTTATCCCAAGTCACTTCCCTCTGGTAGGTTACCTGACTGGAAGGTGAATTAAGGCATTTGCGTTTGCTGCAAAGAGTCAAGAGAGGCCAAAGGTAGGCAAGATGGGATTCAAGGTAACAAAGAGCACGGAGAAGCCACAGGACACACATCAGACAGAGGCTTGAACGCGTAGGCACATTTACAAACGGATCACAGCCTCCCATTAGTTAGGCAGTCTCCCCCTTCACTGCTGGATATACAATAGATAAATAAATAGCAAGAATACATGTGATATATATTTAGATTGCACATTAGACTTTAAAATCTGTGCCTAACTGAATGCATTAGTCCGTTGTTTCTGTTATGTCTCCACAATGCCATGAAACACAGTGCAGCATGCTAATGGGTCTCTTCTGGCAATAAATAAACAAAGTCTTTGTCTATTCATGTTTCAATTTCTTTTTTTTTATGTAATTTACAATTTCAAAAAAGAAAACAGATCGGTGGCATGGTATTTTTTTTTCCTCCCTGCCCCCTTCCCGTTTCCTCCCTTGCAAAGTACATCTGCAAGAAATGCAAAATGCACCTTCTAGTGGTACTGAAATCCAAACCAGCACCATCAGCACTCAGAGGCAGGGATTCTCCCAGGCCAGACTCCTCTTTCGCCTTTTACGAAATGCCATGATAATTAAACTCTGTAATGAGGTTCTTCAAGCATTTCAGTCTAACCCAAAGAGCACTTAATATAGTTGTTTAAGGTTGAAAGCTGATATAAAACAGACATAAAATCTGGTGGGTTCCACTTCCCTCCTTCAGTCTAAAAGGCAATAGCCAGTCCACTTTTACAGAGATAGCAACAACAGTCACAGCTCTTAAATGTTCTGTGATACTGGCGACACGCTCTCGTCTTCCTGGCTCCACGCGGCACATGGGAGCAGACAAGCTGCTCACCACACCGTCGCCGTGATGTGCAGGTGAAACCCAAAGCTCAAAGCGTTGGGGGTCCAATGTCTCACAGGGCATCTCTCTCCAGTCTGGCACCTGCCATCCCTCGCTGCACAGTAACTCAAAACTTCGGAAGGCTGATTATCATCTCAGTGGAGCGGTGGGCAGATTCGCCAGGTTGCGCAAGCCTGAAGAGGGTACACTGCGCCCACCAGTGCAGTGGTCTCAGTCACTGGGGGAAGGAGAGGTGGGCGAGTCAGGGACCCCTCTGGCGAGCTGGCACAGTGAGCTCCTGCAGGGACCTCTGCTAACTGACCTGGCAGCCTCCCATCGCAGGCCCTGGCAATCCAGCCACATTTCAACCACAGACTGCGAGCGATCAACCTCGGGGCCAGAAGCTAGCAGGCAACTATTTTTATCAGTCATGAAATGCAGTGCGTGGACCAGATTTCAAAGCATTCAGACAAGAGATCTCTCCTAGCATCGCCCAAGGAGAGGTATTTTTCCCATTGGTAATTGTCAAGTGCTAGACCTTTAGTCAGAAAACAAAGTGTCTACTGAAATGTTTCCTCAGATAATAATCCCATGTTATGTCCCTTATTTTCCTAAAGTGGTATATAATAATCTATACATCTCAGCTACATTTCCACTGCTTTTGTAAATAACAATATTAAAGTAGAACACCATTAATCTGCGCTTCTGAGATAGTTGCTATTATTATACCCCTGTCACCAATTAAGAAAAGTTTAAGGAGGTAAATAGCATGTTCAAGGTCAGAACATTAACAAGTAGACGAGCTCGTTACCACCGTGGATGGAAAACCAGGTCATCTGACGGCCAAGCCTGTATCTCTTCCACCCACATCTTGTGGGCATTTACTCTGAGCCCCAAGTGGTGCTGAAATGTTTTCTTTTAAAGGGTTTCAACTTTTGAATTTCTGTGACCCATTTTCATCCCGAAAAGAAAACACCATTAAGATGCATTTTTTTTTTTCCTTTCAGTCATGGGTGCCAGGAAGAGCCAGAGCAGTGCCCAGTTTTATTTATCGGTACTTCTTCCTTTGGGGACAATTTTTTGTCATTTTCCTGTACTTATTGTTTATAACAACTTCTATGCTCTGCTCGTGTCGGATGACTGCTCCTCTCTGAAGCCCTGTTGTTGCTCTACATCATGTTTATCTTAGCAGCTACTCCAAATCTTCCACAATAAGGCAAGGTATAAATACAGGTGTTTCTGCTGTATTGTCGCAAATGGGTCCTGGAGAAAGCTCACATTCAACATCTCATGCACTGGAGATAATAAGGTTTATGGGGAAAATGGGAGTAGGGCAGGTGCCTCAAAAGCGATGACCATGATAACAAGTGCCCTATCCCAAACAATAGTGATATTAACACAATTCCAGCCCAGTAAGGGTCCTCAGGAACCCTGGGGATGCACTTAGAAAACTCATTCTTCCTTTGTATCCTGGCCTTCTATTCTCTCCTTCGAGATGCCAGCCCTAGGTAACACTGTATTCTGAGACCAATTTCACCAAAATATGATTCAAGAGTAACCACCTTCATCAAGGCCTTTTTTAAAATTTGTATTTATTTTTTTTTTTTTGGAGGGGGTTGGGGCAGTGGGAGGCTGGTTACACAGCTGGGACTGTTTTCAACTTTTTCTTTTTTTTTTTTCCCCCCCCAAGATTTTATTTATTTTTTAGAGAGAAACAGAGAGAGAGAGAGCACAAGCAGGGAAAGTAGCAGGGGGAGAAGAAAAAGCAGGCTCCCAACTGAGCAAGGAGCCCAATGCAGGACTCCATCCCAGGACCCTGGGATCATGAACTGAGCCAATGGCAGATGCTTAACCAACTGAACCACCCAGGAGGCCCTTGTTTTCAGCTTTTTTCATCTGCACTACAGCCTCCCCAGTAGCTTCACTGGGAAAATGTAGTGGGTTCTAGATGACACAAAACCAGTCACTTTCACTCTACAAGAAAGTGTGTCTATTTTTTAGTTTCTTCTGAATTTCTTCACACATTCCTAAAGCCTTCCCTTTATGGTGAAAATGTCAAAATATTAACACACTGGGAAACATCCCATGTGTAGCACTGAGGCTTTCAAGTCATTCCAATTACCAGGGACATATCCACCTTCAGCAGGACTTGAACCTTCTACGTTTTGAAGTTCTTCTTTAAGAAAAAGAATGCAAAATACAAATGTAAACTTTGGTTGAAAAGTGACTATTCATTTGGAATGGCAGACAAATAAATTACAATGGACAAACCTTGAAACACTGATAACTGTCAAGAACTTCAGAAGATCCAGAAAAATTGTATATTTTTATTAAGTAACAGGCCTGCCTCTAAACACTTTGCTGTTTTTGCTTGTATCTGCTTTATCTCTTTGTATGGCAATAAAATTAGAATATTTTCTGTGGAGAAAATAAAATTCAGTCCCTTCTCCACCAAAGGTGACCAAAATTTGTTTTTTTGGTTACATTTTATGAAGGATTTTTTCAGCTCCACCATTATTATTGTAATAATCCTATTATGTGCTTAGGAATTGTTACCAGTTTGGGGAAAAAACTATCAAGAGCCTTTCATATATGATTTGCAGGAATGCAAGGCTCTTCAAGATTCCCTGTGCAGTGGCTGATCTTAAAAATTCTTGGGACTTTTCAGTAGCCATAATAAATTAGCTGTCCACTCTTGTGGTATGTAGTTTTTTTCCATAATCTTTGTCACTGATAATTTTTTTGTGTTCAATCAGCAGGAAATATAAATAATTCTCCAATGCGTTCATGGTACTCCAAGAGCCTAGTCATTATCTTTTAAAATGTATCTCTAGCTTTCAATGAATTGCTGTTAATGGTATCTTCTGGATATCATCCACCAGCCCCCCAATCTCACGGGTTGCTCCAACTCAGGGACCTCAGCTATTGAATACTTCTGCAAGAAATCTTACAGGGGGGAGGGGGGTGGAAGAGAGAAAGGGAGAGAGAGAAAACTTAATTTATGTAGGCTAAATTACCTTATTCTAGTAAATTTTGCAAAGACACACCCATCAGGTGAATACAACGCTTTTTTAGCTTTAGGGTAAATCTGCTTCTCCTGACATAATCTGCATTAAAGAAACCCAAGTTCTAGCAGAACAGGCCACATCAAATAAATGAACTAACAATAAAGAAATACATGGCATATTGCCACAGTCGTGCCCTTTGCTAATACCAAAATTAGACATTCCAAAATACTGTTCCTACCAACTGCTCTACTAGTCTGCTCATTAACAAGAACAATATAAAAGAAATTTTGGTTGATTAGTCAAACAGGCTGACAGGATTAGTTTGGTAATTTTTCTTCTCTTTTTTAAGTTGCATTAGCCCTTTAACTGACTTGCTAAAACTTGTGTTGGCCCAATAAGCTAAGAACAGGGGAGAAATGTGACTAAAGCCTGAGTAGAGAGCTATGCTGGTAGTAGAGTAAGACACATTTTGAAAAATGCCCTCTCTTGACCTTGTCTGGACTGAATTTGCTGGTTTATTCTTTTTTTTTTTTTAAAGAATTAATAACTGGTAGACATGCTAAAAAGTTTAAGCAATTCAGAAAAGGCCAAAAAGTCAAAAAAAGTATTTATATGTAAGCATTGATTATTTTATCAGAGAAAATCACTAATGTAGTATTTTAAGGAAAAGCAATTTATGAGTGGTAAGCTTCACATGGGGATGGTTACTCAATCTGTTTTTGAGAGGAAGGCCCTCCCCTGAGACGAGGAGGCCCAGGACAGCCGTGAATTCTGGAGGATATCTTGAATCTCTGGACAAGATGAAGATGGGATCCACTTACTTTAATAGTTAAGAGAGCCACTGTTTTGTTTTCCAGAAGTCCCTTATTATTCCATGCATATTTCCACCTGGAATAAAATAGGCACAACAAAAACAATGAAATCTTCCACCACAGGCTTTTTATAGTTTGTTGAGAATTTTCTATTCAAACTGTGGTCCACAAATAGCAACACTGGCATGCCTAGAGGCTTGTGAGAAATGCAGAGTGCCAGGTCCCACCTTAGATCTGCTGAATCCTATGCACATCAAAGGTGGCAAAGCACTAGTCTCTTTCTTCTAGCAAGGCCAATGTGACTTCCAAGTCAGTGACGTGATAGTTTAACTGAAAGTGTTTTTATCAGGGTTTGAAAATAATACATACTCATTGTAAAAATAACAAAAACACACAGTACAAAATGCTATCAAATTACTAACTGAAAAGTGAAAATCATCTAGCAATGATTCACCAGGGATGAATACAGCTAACATCTTGATGTAGATCTTTCCAGCCTCTTTCTATATGTATATTAAAAACAGGGTGACTTACAGAGGTCATTTACAATCTGCTTCTATCTATTAGCAATGAGGACATCCTTACATGTCAATAAATGTATTTCTGGCTCATCTTTTTCAGTGGAATATTCTATTGCACAACGAAACCTAATTTATTTGAATAATTTTCTCTTATTGGACAAAGAATAAATATACAGTATTTCTTTAAAATCAATTCCTGAAAGTAGAATTTCAAGGTCAGAGGTAGGCACATTTAAATCTTCATGGCCTTTGCCAGACGTCCTTCTAAACACGTGGGTACCATCAATCTCTATAATCTTTGCCAGTCTGATAGATAATTGGGTCTTATTGTTTTCAAATGCCTTTATATCTTACCTTAAATTTAAATGTTTCCAAAAGGTGTCCCTATGTGTGTGCCATTGATACTAATTTAAGTAAAATAGTGTTTAGTAATTCGTGTCCCTTAGGTATTTTCATATTAGTAACCTACTCTGTTCAGGAAACTAGTAACCTAAAAGATAAAACCACAGGATGTGGCTTAGTCTAGATTTTTTTAAATGAAAAGCTTGATTACTAAGCTCTGATATCATTTAGGGGGCTCTACTTCTCTGTACATACTGTTTGAGTTTTCTCTGTGAGCTCCTCTCCATGCCCACTTGTGACTTCCCACCCCTACCCCCAGAAAGCCCCCCCCGCGCCTCCCCTCCCCACCCCCCAAGAGGTGCCTCCTGAGTTCTCATGTCCTCACTTTGTACTACACACCCTCCTGGGTCACTGCACTATCTACACACTGGTGATGCCTGCATCTCTCTCTAACCCAGACCTGAGCTGTTCTCCTGAACTGTGTACGGTTGTTACCTCTTAGCTAGCAACAATCTTCTATCTTTACACAGTGCAAACATTTTTCAAGATTTAGCTCCACTATCATATCTTCTGCAAGGCCTGTCTTGTGACTCCGGCAGTGTTCTGAAGCTCTCTTCTCTGACCCCACTCTGCACTGTCTGGGTCTCTGTGGCTTGCCCCACCCCACGGCAAGACCGAGTCTTGTGTGGCCTTATGTCGGTCCCGTCTCTGTTTGGTCACGGGCCTTACGGGCAGTGCTTATTCTCCCCACTGTTTTCTCAAGCACTGACACTGAACCTGGCATAAGGTAAATAACTGGAATCCCTGATGAATGATCCCACAAACGAAACCAGAAACTACTTACTGGTCCCCTTCACCCTAACTTAGGAAAAATTGAGACCGAACAAATTAAATACAAACAAAAGAGAATAAAAATTCTGGGTAAAAACATTTCAGAGGGTTATATTATTTACTAACTTAATGTATTTCCTTAGTGAAAGTGGCTTAATTTCCAATGAAAAAAAATACATACAGTATTTTCAGACAGGAGAAGAAAAAATTCTCTGCCTACAGTACCCCATAGCTAATACCAAGTAAAAATCATGCATTTTTCTTTCTTGTTTTTTTCCCCATTCACCAACCATTATTTAAAATTCTGTGCCCATCACTCAAAGAAACAGAGACAGTTGTTCATTCTGAGTTCGGTTTTTGCTTATCTGACCAGCAGGGTCAGGATAATAAATCACTCAACCCCCAGGGAATAACAGAACGCTTAATGGATTTGTGCAGTTACCAGGGGGAAAAAAATAAAGAAGAAAACTTTCAGGATTCAATTCATTTTCAAATACTGCATAGTACTTAAGAAAAGACTGCAGGAAGATCATATATAGCTGAAGCAGACGGAAGGAAAAAAAATTCAAGAAGTGGCATTTCATTGGAGAAAAAGATACGGTCACTAAGCTTTGCTTCGAAGGGCCCTTCTCAATACTAGGAGGAAAAAAGCCAAAAGGGGAAAAAAAAATCAAGGTGACGCTCCTGAATCATTTACAGTTCCTTCTCTGAGAGAGTTAAGAACTGTTTTACTGAATATTCAGCACGCAGAACAATCTACATTGTAATATTGCTTTAAAAGTCAGATATAATTGTCCATGAAACTTACAGAAACAGCTGATACTTCAATGAAAGCTTCTATCCCGAATGAGAGTAAAATAATTTCCTTGCCCTACTCTGGCCTTGCTGTGTTGTTTTAAGCAAAATACTTAAAATTCTGTGTCTCACCTAGCCTGTCTGAGGAAACCTGCTTTTGTCTCCTCTTCACCCTAAGAAACATTGAGAATATTGGACTCCAAATCCTCTAATCTTTAAAACCGGTTACACACAAGATACAAATTTATATTAGAGCTAGAAAGCGTATGTGAATTTCCTAGCATTGTGCCTAGCACATCAGAGTTATTTAACAAGTGTTACTTACATCCCTTTTCTTCCTCAGATAAAATTCAACATTTTTTTTCTGTTCACTGAAGACAAACAAACTAGAATAAAATGAAGATTTTTTTTATTTTTCTAAAGACATGGTATCATTCTTCCCCTTATTTTTTGCCCTTTTGTAATATATATCTGTGAACAGAGTCCTATGTAACACTCAGTGTTACAAAAGTATTGATAAGTGCACACATGTCTAATACAGAGTAGATTCTGAAATGATGTTAAAAATTCTGTCACCTCTGAGCAGCAACTTCTGATGGAAGCCCCAGAATTACCATACTTGGTAAGACTTTGGTCTAGGTAGGCTGCAGTTTTGCCTCAGCTGATCTGACATCCAAGCATATGACAACATTTTTGCTTCTTTTACAAGATTTCCTGGAGTTTGCACTCGCTTCGTGATCTTGGCAGAGATTCTGCTGCTGAAATAACATATAGAGTCCTCACCAAAACGGTGTGCTGCTGAAATGCCAGAAAACTGCTAGCGTGGGCAAAATCAGCGAGTGACAGTCACCACCTCCTACCTGGCCAACCTCGCCTTCCCATAGTTCCACAAAGTTTCCATGGAGGGGGAAGGTATTTTTCCCCCCTCAAATAAAAACGATTCTAATGAGCCCTGATTCTTTCTCACCTTTGATAACTGAGCAAGCTCTATAACTAACCTTGCTCAAAAATGGACTGCAAATCCTTACAGAATAATCCATACAAATTAAAAATCCCGAATGTAACTGACTTCCCTATGTTCAATGGTAAAATTAAAATGCCCTCCTCTACCGGACTAATTTTAACCAAGTGCTTTCATTCTTTAATAATCCGTGATCAAAAGATCTTCTTATGTGGCCAACATCAGCTTCTTATTAGAACAGGAAACTGAGCCTTTCTTACTCTCTGCTCTCGTCAGTCAGCATCTGAATACCTGTTCACACTTCATACACTCAGGGCCTAGCAAGGCCACGTTCTTTCCAAAAACATCGAATTCATGCTTTCACCAACAGATACTTCGTAATATCTTTCTACACACTTTCCATGTGCCAGGTGCTGTACCTGATGCTAGAAATCCAGCCACGGGAAGGACAGTGCCTGCTTTCCAGCGTATTTCCATTCTGGTGAGCGGAGACAGAAGATAAATGCATAAGTAATAATGTGCCAGACGGTGGGCACTAAGATCAAGAATCAGTTGAAAGAACAAGACCACAAGCAGTGGAGTAGTAGTTATTATTCCAGATGAGGCCAGGGCAAGCGTTATGTAAGATTTCCAAAGGGATTAAGGAAGCAAAACTTGCAGACCCCTAGGAAGAAAGCATTCCAAGAAGACAGTCTTCCATCGAAACGTACTTGGTGTACTTATGGAAAGGAAGGAGGCCAGGCAGCTAATGTGTAGTAACAGGGGAGCAAGTGACAGGGAGTGAATGGGAACAACAGTTGGGACTAGGACAGGGAGGGCCAGCTAGGCCATGACAGTGACTTGGCAAGGATCTCTGAGTGAACTGAGAAGGCAAGAGAGGGCTCAAGGAAGAAGAGTCAGATGACATGATTTTTATTATAAAGGCTAGCCCACCTGGTACGTGGACAGAAGAGATCTCAGAACTAAGAAGTTTGGGGGAGGAAGACCAGCTAAGGAGTGCTTCTTGGGGAACTTGCAGGGGAAGAGATGAGAAATGGTCAGATTAAGGATGTATTTCAATGTATTTCATATCCCACTAGACAAGTAAGAGCTCAAAGATGATGCCAAAGGCCCTGGTCTAAGTAGCGGATAGAACAGAGCTGCCATCTCCCAGGAAGTGGAGTACGTTGTGATTGGGACGGGGACGGGGAGAATCAAGAGTTCAGGTTTGAATGTGTTACACTTGAGCTGTCCATTAGTGATGGAAAGTTCAAATGTCAACTAGGTAGTTGAATTTGCGAAAAGGCCATGCAGAAGAGGTTTCCAAGGCTGGAAAGGTAAAATGAATGCCATTCATTGACTATGGGACGTGTTGTGACCCACTGTGCTGACCAGTGATTTCCTCAATGATGCTTTCTAGAAAACCAGAATTAGGTGGCCGACAACAATAAGCAGCTGTTTTTCTAGCTTACGGTTCTGTAAGTTGGCAGGGATGACTCTGTCTCAGGCTGCAGTGTGGCTGGCTTGGCTCTAAGCCCTGGGTCAGGTTTAGCTCTGACCTGTCTCATTCCAGGAGCCACGCCAAAGGAGCCACAGAGAGCTGGCACCATGCCCTTAACCAAGATGGTCACAGAAACCAGCCAGAGCCAGAGGAAGTATACAATGCCTGTGAAGGCCCGGTCTCCGAACCTGGGGACACTGGCGTGCCCACTCATATTCTACAGGCCAGATCACCCAGTGAAACCCAGTATCAATGGGGCGGAGTAAGAGACTGGATGTATGCTGGCAGGAAACGCAAAATCATAAGGCAAAGGACACGTGTATTTCTAACACAGGGAAGGCCTTAGGAATCACAACAGGCAGCCAATCTACCCTTCTACTCACTGTAGTTTCAGCTGCGGCGACAGCTCACAACGGAAGACTTCTCCCAGATCCCATAATATTTTAACCCAATGAGTTTCGTCAACTTTGTTTTCTTTTTTTTATTTGAGAGGGAGAGAGAGAAGCCAGGGAAGGGCAGAGAGAGAGAGAATCTTAAGCAAACTACACACCCAGTGGGGAGCCCAATGTGAGGCTCAGTCTTCCGACGCTGAGATCATGACCTGAGTCAAAATCAAGAACTGGACGCTCACCAACCGAGCCACCCAGGCGCCCCTCAAATATCTATTTTTGAAAGCCATTTACAAATGTATTTGAGGTAATTGTGCTTGGATGTTTTTCACTACAAGAAAAATAAGTTGGTATTTTCTAATAACACGGTACACATCATACTTTAAATGCCATTTCTTTTAAAAAGGTCTTCATCAGTGTTTCTCAAACTACTTGTGGGGGAGGTTTTTTTTTTTATTTCAACAAGGCATAGACACATAATTTTATAAAACATAATAAAATTAATTGCTATGACTGACTTTCTTTAAAAAAGCAAAAACATATAAAATTTAAGCCTGTGTTTTTTTAGGAAAGTAGTCAGTCACACTGCTAATAAAAGTTTCTAAATACTCTCAATTTCTGTCTTACCTTGTTGAAGAAAATAGTCATAAAACGGCATCAGCCCATGGGCTACACTTTGAAAAGCACTGCAATGAATGATACTGCCATAACCAGATCCAATTACCCCCAAAATCTTAGTATTGAAAGACCCGCGGATCCCCTTACCCAAGAATCCAACACTGCCACTGGATGCAAACAGCAAGAGGTTTATTGGGACGCAGGTACCGGCGGGCGGACAAGTCTAAAGAGGACTTGCGCGCCTGGCCTTTGTTCAGGGCCTTTTTATGGGGTTTGGGGAGGCAAAAGCGTACGTACAGAAGCAGAAGCATAGTTATTGGTTAAGTTGAATGTAAAGCATACCTGGTGCCTATTGATTGGTTTTGGGGGAGCCCGCGCGGGAAAGGGAAGTCAGGGTGGGCTTAAGCCTGCGTAATCCTGTGCTCGTAGCTGGGGGTCGGTTCTCTGGTATGTAACTTATCTTGAGCAAACATCCTTTGAGGTGGGGAGGAAGGGTGGGCGTATTGTTCAAACGACAGGAATTTGGCCTTGTGAGGCCCATCTCTCCGGAATGTCCTTGGGTTCTGGTTATCTCCCAGCCTGCTGCCGGCTGCTTGTCCTTAAAATTTTAACAGAAGCTACAGTTATAAGCCAAAGCTAAGCGGTTACAGAAAAGCAAGAGAGCAAGGTTAATTATGGGGGGGCTTTTCTAATGGGGGTCTTACAGTATCACTGAATAACAGTGGTTGAAACACAAAACTAAGTTGCCAAAGATTTAAAATTGAAATTCATATATACCCACATTTACTAAACTATTAATTCAATCTGCCAGGCTCTTTTGGTCCCCAGGATTCCATGCTTCAGTTATTAAGTAAAAAGGAAAAAGGGGGGGGGTCTTTGTCAAATAGCCATATCCTGCTTTATGATTTTTACTCTGTTTTTCTTGATTCTTATGGCAATGCCTTTCAGATTTTCCACCCATGCTGTACACACACAAATTACTAAAATCTCCTGGCCACATCCTGAGGCTACCTTAATTGACTGTTATCAAGCTGTGCTTTTTAAATGTTCCAGCATTTGATCTTTTTTAAAATGCTTCCGAGACTTAACTGATGTCAAACTGGCTGGTCTAATTTCCTGCTATGTCTTTAGATCCTTTTTTAAAAATAATTGGGTGTTGAATTAGGGTGTTTTTTTTTTCTTTCTTTCTTCCTCAAGGGATCACTACTAAATTTAGTTAAGCTCTGATCAACAACAAAAAATTCCATTCTGTCCTATTAATTTCCTATATTTGGACTTACTGTCTCTCAAGTCATAGTCTACCCTAGAGTCCCAAAAATATTAAGCCATGCTTACTCAGCCCTAGTGAAGGAAGCTCTATTGACATGGAAGTATCTAGATGACCTAGACACCAGACTGGAGAAAGGGATCTACTGAACCTTGTTTGGACAAAAACAGCATCCAGGAGTCCTTCCTGTGGTGAAAGAAGAAAACCAAAGAGTGAAGAGATTGATACTAATGGGGAAACAATGACTTCTTTCCAGAACGTCCTCAGCATAAAATGCACGTGCAACACTCACAAGTGGCAACCAGGCCTTCTGAACCATTCACACTTCTGAGGGGGCACTAAGAGGTATTCAAGAATGGAGGCATACCTCCCAAATGCTCCTAAGTGTCTTTGTTTTGGTTATCATAGTTGCTGATTTAAAGTAAAATAAAACTCATAAATGCTGGCTCTTTCTATTCGCTTTTGGAAACTCATTCTAATTGGTAATGAACAGCCTAAGCTCAATTCCCTCAGAGAGGGAAATTTATTTGGGGCTATATCTACGCAATGCTGACAAATCGATGGATTATTCAATCAAAGCTATTGAAGAAAAGAGTCTGCAGTTGAGCTTAATTGTTCAGTCAATTCAGACACAAGATTTGATCCTATGAAGAGCAGAGACACAATTTTTAAGGCAACATCAAATTCATATTTTATCTCCCAGAGAATCTTGCATTTAATAAGAACTCAGGTAATTGCTAAACAAACTATTAAAAGTCACTGGCATATTTTTTAAATGGTGTTTAAAATGTTTACCCATATACCATTATTTATGGGTAGAACTTATGGTAAGAAAATATTTAGGTGTATTGTAGAATCAAAAAGCTGATTAGTTGCATTTTGTTCTCAGCTTTATTTAGAATGATAATTGCAAATGCCAACTCTTAGCTTAGTCAGATTTGTCCCCAGAGAGACCCTACAGAATTCTACCTCCTCTCCTCACCCAACCTTGTTCACATTTTTTATTTCCTGCTCCAAGACAGACAGGCTGGAGCCATATGGGCCCCTAACACTGGATGAACCAAGAAACTCTGATTTCTAACTCGACTCAATGAGGCTTTATGCTAGATACCAACAGAGAAACTGAGAA
Source organism: Mustela erminea (assembly GCF_009829155.1). Classification (NCBI taxonomy): domain Eukaryota; kingdom Metazoa; phylum Chordata; class Mammalia; order Carnivora; family Mustelidae; genus Mustela; species Mustela erminea. Next base: position 74,633,881 of record NC_045625.1, read on the forward strand.
CAAACAGACCATATTTTAAAGTATAACTCTATATCCAGCATATATTTATAGCCAATATTATATAAAGGGCAGACTACAAAATATAAAAATAATAATCAAAATTTCTCGGGGCGCCTGGGTGGCTTAGTGGGTTAAGCCTCTGCCGTTGGCTGTGGTCGTGGTCCCAGGGTCCTGGGATTGAGCCCTGCATCTCTGCTCAGCAGGGAGCCTGCTTCCTCCTCTCTCTCTGCCTGCCTCTCTGCCTACTTGTGATCTCTCTGTCAAATAAATAAAATCATTAAAAAAAAAATTTTTTTTAATCAAAATTTCTTGTGATGGTACTCTATATTTACATATATATTTATATAAATTGAGATTTCTATTACTAGAATATATTAACAGAAGCAACAGTAGCTCTCAAGAAAAGATCCCAATAAACCCAAGAATGTTACTCTATTAGGCTGCCTTATTAAAAAAAGACTACAGACTGGGTGGCTTATATATCAGAAGTTTATTTTCTCACAGTTCTGGGGACTAGAAAGCCAAGATCAAGATACAGTCAGGGTTGATTTCTATTTACACCTGTCTTCCTAACTTACAGCTGACCACCTTCTCTGTGTCCTCATCTGGCTTCTTTTCTGTATGAAAAAACAGATCTTTGTTTCTCACTCTTCTTAAAAGGACACCAGTCCTATCAGATGAGGGCCCCACCCTGATCTTATTTAACTTTAATTACCGCCCAAAAGGCCTCATCTCCATGAATAGTTACACTGGGGATTAGGGCTTCTAGGGGTGAATTTGGAGGGGCGGGGATGCATAATTCAATCCAAAACATCTATAAAACATAAAATAACCATATAAATGCAATGGGAGTCTTCCCTTAATAAATGACATTCAGAAAATTACGCTGTGCTCCAAACGAATTCTAAGCAGATTAAAATTAAATCACAAGAAAGCTAAAGTATTTATCATAACAAGAGGATTAAAATAAAAGGATAAATTATAAAAGAAAAGATCAAAATGGGTAAGATTAAGAAAATTAAAACACCTGTGTACAAATAAAAAAAGTAACAACATTTAAATAAAAGGAAAGAAAGGGGGGTTCCTGAGGGGCAGGAGGGTTCAGTCTGTTAAGCATCTGCCTTTGGCTCAGGTCATGATCCCAGATACCAGGGATCAAGTCCCAAGTAGGGCTCCCTATTCAGCCGGGAGTCTGCTTCTCCCTTTCCCTCTGTTCCTCCCCCACACCCCCCAACATCTCTCTCAAATAAATAAAATCTTTAAAAAAAAAAGAAAACAAGAACTTATGGAAGAGACACATATAGGAAAAGAGATAATAGAGATAAATATATATTTTTATATGTTATATACTTATATATAATATACATAAGATGCCTATAAAATGTTTGAGTACTGCTGAGATTTCATTAAAGAAATGCATAATACAGGAAATACAAAAATTTATCCTATTTATCAAAATAAGTGAAAATTAAAACAATGAGTAATGATTTACACCTAATGACCAACACATTTAAAAAAAAAAAAAAAAAGCTAACCCTGAGGCTAATGTAAGAAACATATTCTAAAGCACTGCTAGAGACTACACAAATTACATAAGTATTTTAAGAAAGCAGTTGGAAAATACATATCGAAAAAGGTTAAAAAATATTTCCCACCAACTGGACACATTAGCCCATAATGCTATTAAAAACACCAAAAAAGCTATATAATGATATTCCTTACCACTAAAGCAGACCTTGTTGCCTGCCTACCTAACCACTTGTGATGGTCAATTTTATGTATCAGCTTGACTGGGCCATGGGGTGCCCAGATCTTTAGTCAAACATTATTCTGGTGGTTTCTGTAAGGGTGTCTTGGAATGAGATTAGCATTTTAATTGGTAGATCGAGTACACAGATTACCCTCCATAACGTGGGTGGGCCTCGTTTAGTTTAACCAATTAAAGGCCTAAAGAAAAAAAAAAAACCCGAAAGGCTGACCTTTGTCCCTAGAAGAGTGACTTCTGCCTGCTGGCCTTTGCACTAACATCAGCTTTTATCCTTGCCTTTAGACTTGAACTGAAAATTCAGCTCTTCCTGGTTCCTGGTTTCAAGCCTGTCAGTCTTCAGAATGGTCTGACACTACTGTCCCTCCTTGGTTCTAAGGCCTTTGCAGTCAGACCTAAACTATCAGCTCTCCTAAGTCTCTGGCTTGCTAATTCACCCTGTAGGCCTTGGGACTTGATGACACGCATAACCAAGTGAGCCAATTCATTATAATAAATAATATAGATAGATAATACATAGATCCATACCTCCCATTGGTTCTGTTTTTCTGAAGAACCATGACTAATACACCACCATTTCCACTTGCTCTTTGCCAGGTGAAATCTACTGTGGTTTGGGGAATGATGTGACCAGTCCTAGAATAGAATAATAATCGATCACGATAATCTTGTTCTTTGCAGAGCTGAGTCTTGTTTGGACATGTCACCGGATTCTGCCTACTAAAATCTAAAGTGGAGTCCACCCTGCTTCTAGGGAGAGGTGACCTTTGAAAAAGAGAGCCATAAACCCCACCCTATTTCATCTGTCTTGAAGGTTGCCCCATGTTGATGTGATGTTTGAAGCAGCTGCAGTCACCTTGTCAGCATGAGGAAAAGCCCACAAGAATCACAAAGAAGCCGACTCTGATCCCAAGCATCGCTGCATAGCCAAACAGGCATTGGTTTATGTAAATAGCAAATAATCCTTATGGCTTATAAGCCATGGTTCATGAGGCTTTCTCTTCATTCAGATACAAATACCCTAAATTGTATCATTTACTTACTTCTTTTCTTACTCATTTATAATGGCCAAAAATATATGGTAATTACCTAAATCACATGAGAAGAGTAAAGCAAACTCTCATATGTCAACTCAGTGGGAGCTTATCCAGGCATAAATACAGCCATGCAACAACATGGCAAAATATGTCTCAAGTAAAGGATAATGTTTACAAAATAAGGCTAAATCTTGCTTAATAAAAGTAAAATAAGATAAATTACACATACATATGCAAGCATAATGTCAAATGTAAAAACACTACTGCATAGTGTTATGAATTGTATAATACCATTTAAATATACTTTGTTCAAACACACATATGTACTGAACGAAGATTCCTAAACCATTAAAAGCTTATTAGTATGATTCAGAAACACACCTCCCTAATCTAGTGCACCAGCTTGCACACTCCAACTTCTGTGTGTGTGCTGTTCTTTTCTGTGTCCAGACAGGCTTCTGTTGCTTCTTGGATCCACATGGACTGAAAACATTATCACCTGTAGCTTAAATGGGAGCAAGGTTATGGAGGAGAGTTTCCAAAATGGGGGGAAGAACTTGGTCTCACCGAGAAAGAAAACATCGACTGTACTCTCTCCCTAATATTCTTATTAAAATAATTCCAAGATGTAATACCATTGGAAACGCTACTTCTATTCCTTCCTTGAGGGAGGGGTAGGGATCGTAGGGCTCTATAAGTGTACTGAAAAGAACTGCAAAAAAGAAACTTAAAGGTTAGGTTTCAAAGAACAAGCCCAAACTTATGTGACCATGGCATAATTTTTGGAGAAATGCCTACTACCTGAAGACACTTTGGGAAATCACTGCACTTTAATATTTGTATGAGCCTACACTTGAGATCACAAGCACTGTGCTTCTGTGGGAAGTAGAATTCTTAAGGAAACAATAAGTGTGCCATAAATAATTTATGTTAATAATTGCTCTCTGTCATAGGCTGAGGTCTCTGAAAAACCAAATTGCCCAAATAATGGCTCCTCTGAATCTGGGGGAATTTAAGGGAAACTTTTATTGGTATAAAGCTCTCCGTATCTTACTACCTTTTTCTAATAACACTGGTCTCTTATTGTTGGTAAGATTATAAAGAACCCAGAGATGAATTTCCATCCACGGTACCAATAAAGAGCTTTCAGATAGGAAGGAAACGCAGGAACTAGAAGTAGGCAGCAGTTTCTCAGTGGGGTTGATGTGGAATTTACACTTTAGAACACCCATTGATATTGCTGCAGATTCCATGGTGAAATAACAATGTCCTTTTGGCTCTTTCATTTACCGTCAGGTTTATGTTTAAAACTTATATAGAGCATCCACATCTTGCACATGATGAAGCAATGTAGACTTTAGCTTTGCCTTGCACGGGTGGCCAACCAATACATTTCACTCTTTATTCCTAGGGGGAGTCTCCAGTCGCTAACTTTATTACAACGCTTTATTGAAAACGTGTAATTTCAGTTCCAGTTTCAAATTGTGTTTTATTAGTAAGAATTATTTGCTGTTCCCTAGAAAGTGATTTGAAGCCCGAGATAATTATAGAATCACCGAACCATAAAGCGCATCCAGAGGTCACCTAGCCCACGTTCTATTCTCAGAGCAGATCTATGCCTTAGCTAAGCAAGGCATTCTTCTAGATGTTGTGCCCCAGAGAAGATGATGATAGATTTCGCAGTTTAAACCCATGGTTAAAAATCCTGACCCATGCTTATGGTCTCTCTTCATACTGAGAAGTGTAAAAAGAAACCCTACAGTGGAATAGAAGACCCCCTACCTGACCCCAATCTCCCCTTCCTACAAATCTAAGGGCTTGAGAGTCCATATTATTGACTCAGCACTTGGACTACCTAGACTTTTCCTTCAGGAGTCAAATTTGATCATTTAAAATTTACTATATTTTCATTTATTTGCCACTCAAGCTCTGTCTTCCTACAGCTACCTCTGGGTTGTCAACAATGTCACCATTTTCTTCATCGCCCAAGCTTTAACTTGAGTTTAATTGAGTCATACTGAATTCCTCTCTTTCCCTCCAGCCACACATTGAGTCTGTAATTGTAATTGTTTTAGGATGTCTATCCCCAGTGTGTCTCCTGGTTACCATTTTTCTCCGTTTCTACGAATGCTGCCATGATCACAATCCAGGTCTCTATGGCTTCTCATTTGCTCCTCACCTTGTAAAACTTCCTAATTATGCTTCTATCAGTTGCAGATTGAATTCAGCTATATGTAACACAAAACTTTGGTCATATAATCAGCATGATGGCAGGGCAGTAGGGGGTGGTGTGGCAGGGGAAGACAAGGATTTTTTTTTTTTAAGGTAGGCTCCATGCCCAGCATGAAACCCAGTGTGGAGTCCAGCATGCGCACAACACAGGGCTTTATTTATTTATTTTTTTTTTAAAGATTTTATTTATTTATTTGACAGAGAGAAATCACAAGTACACTGAGAGGCAGGCAGAGAGAGAGAGAAGGAAGCAGGCTCCCTGCTGAGCAGAGAGCCCGATGCGGGACTCGATCCCAGGACCCTGAGATCATGACCTGAGCCGAAGGCAGCGGCTTAACCCACTGAGCCACCCAGGCGCCCGAACACAGGGCTTTAACTCACGACCCTGAGATCAAGACGTGAGCCTGAGATCAAGAGCCAGATGCTCAACTGACTGAGCCACCCAGGCACCCCAACTTTCTCTCATTTAACAACAGGGCCAACAGTAGGCAGTGTGGGAGAGTCTGATAGCTTCACAGTATCATAAGGAGCCCAAGACACTGCTGGCTTTCTATACTTACATTCTTAGGGCCTTTGGCAGCTTTACTGCCTAAGGCTACATTCCACTCTTGAAGCACATTCTTGGAAGATTCACCCTATGACTTCAACTTCTATTTCACTGGCCAAAACTAAACAATGCCACCCTTTATTTCAAAGTAAAATGTGGCAAATGTGTTTTTTTTTTTATTGTTTCTTCCTTTTCATGAAGTTGCATCACCAACCCCAACAAACTCAGAGTCCTGTAACAAAGAAGGGGAATGACTATTAAGCAGCAGATCAGAAGATTCTGCAACAGGATCCTAGCCTTCAGACTTGCCAGGAGCAACATGAACCCAGTTGCCAGATCGATCCTTCCAAAGCACACCTCTGACTATGTCCACGCTTGTTGAAACCGTTCAATGCTTCTTCACATAGCATCCAAAATAAAGTTCAAGTTTCATGGACCAACAAGTAAAAGCTCTAACAATCAGGTCCCAAGCCGTTTTTCCATTACTCCATTCCCAGAAGCTTACACTGAATTTCGACTGAGCCACTTGGTGGTACCAGCTCTATCCCTTTGATGCACCTGGAATGCTCCCTCTGCTGCCATTTTCAGGTCTTACCGTCCTCTCTCTTTGTCAATGCTCGGTTAAAATCTCACCTCTGCTGAGTTCCTGATCACTTTTCTTCTACTCGCCGCTGATGAACCTCTAATCATAGTAACACAGAGGAGTTTTATTTCACACATCTCTGTGCTAAACTCTTCATGTGTATTATTTCACTAAATACTAACATTCCCTGGAAAGAAAGTTTTCTTGTCCCCAGTATACAGAGGAGACATCTGAGACTCACCTAAGAAACTTGCTTAAGTTCACACTGCTAAGAAATAATAGCCAGTAGTCAAATTCAGCGCCATGTGGAGGCAAGTCCTGTGTTCTTCCCACTGCACTGGGCTGAATGCCTCTACCAGGTTTGTGGTCTGACATTCTCTAGAGTTCCTTTTATTACAAGAACCATATTAAATTGATCTTCCTAGTCACTATACCTAGAAAAGGCATCCCCATCATAAGCTGAATGTCCTCTTAAAAATAAAAGACAACTATTTCTAAATATGTATTGGCATATCGTGAATTTCTGCTTTGAGGACATTTCCATCCTTACATCAACCTTTGTTTAATCTATTTCAATAAGTCTGTATTTTATGTATTATGAATTTCCTTCTCAGAAAAAATGATAAAAAGCACTCTGTGTTATTTAAAGGAAAAGTACCATGAAAACTTTTTCATATTTAGAAAATTTCCAAACTTACAGAAAAATAAAGCATTAAGTATAATGAATCCTGTAAGCTCAATACCCAAATTTAACCATTTTTAACATTTTGCAGTATTTGTTTCACGTATTATTTTGCTATTTATTATTTTGATGCTTATTGTTTATTTTATAAAGTAAGTAATAGACACGATGACATTTCTTATGTTCTTCAGTATGCAGTCCTTAGAGAAAACAGTAAGGCTATTTCTCTTCCCTAATCACAATATCAGTATGATACCTACCTACATTCAAAAGAATTCCTTCATAAAAATGATACCTAATTTGTACTGAATTTCCACAGTTTCTTGAAAAGAGTGGTTTGATCAAGCCAGAGTCCAAAGAAGGACCATATTTTTTTTATTTGTTTTTTATTCTTCCCCTCATTTTTCTCACGGCAATGACTTACTGAAGAGATCAGGCCAAATGTCCCACTTTCTATATAGATCTGATTGCTTCCTCTTTTAAACCATGTGTCCTATAAAACCAGAATTTAGGTCTGAAGTCTTCATTCAATTCAGGTTACACATCCGTGGCAACAATGCATGAATTCAGTCTTTATTAGAAAATGGGCTGAGAAAACCGCAGATCTGCCGCCAGCAAGGTAATATATTGAACAAAATTTTGTTATTTCTGCTCTTCTTCAAGAATCTATGACAATAATAGTAGGGAGCAAGTGGGAATGATGGCAAATGCTTTAATTCAATTAGGGCCCTGCCTTTATCTTTTTGCTGTGCGAACAGAATTTCTGAGAATGTATGTGTGTTTTCCAAGCATTGTACTATACCATAGATCTCAATCTTATCTGCTCACTTCTCTAACAAGTTGCCTCCAAGAAAAATATACGGGGAAAAGAAAAAAGGAAAGAAAACAAATTCCCATCAAGTATTATCTTCCCATGTGATCATTTATGACAGCTTGAGAATGAAATTGAGCCTAAACTGCCAACAGCTATATTTTCATAAGTGAAGGCCCCACACTGATTGCCAGTGGTAAAACAGTACAATAAAAAAAGGAAAACAATGTGAACCGCTCACACAACACCAAGCAGCTTTTCCAGTTTGCTTCGTTTAGTCTCTCTTTCAATGTTGTGAAAACAACACTTCAGTTCTGGTTGAGAGGGTTCTTTTATTACAACACAATGCAATTTTTTTCATAGTGACTTGTGCATAAATAGTAGCCTGCAATCTTTTAAAGATACACTACCCACACTCCAGATGCAGCATTAATAATATCCAAGTGAGAATCAACCGAATGGCTTAACACATAAAAGTCTGACTCGTGATAATAAGCTGGCTGACCACAGTGGGGGCACAATGGGGTTCCGAGTGCAGAAGGCCTTCTAGATCATAGAAGGAATGTTTGGGTTATTGTGTGACCTAACATATTATTTAATGTTCTGTTACATACTATTTACTTGGGATATCAATAATGAATTATAATAGCTAACATTGATCTAGAGGTATTATTAGGCTGAGCTATCTACTTAGTCCTTTGTAACCATTACATCACACCTCAGGCCTCAAAAATGTCTCCAGCTATTGCTGATAAAGAAACTAGGACTTATAAACTCACAGAAACAGAGAGGAGAATGATGGTTGCCAGAGCTGAGGGGTGGAGGAAATGGAAACGTGTTGGTCAACGAGTACAAACTTTCACCTAGAACAGGAGTAAGTTCCAAAGATCTAATATATAACATGGTGACAATCATTAATAATACTGTACTGTATACTTGAAAGCTGCTGACAGACTGGATCTTAAGTGTTCTCACAAAAGAAAAGTAAATGTGAAGTAATGATGTGCAAATTTGAATATGAAAAATATTTTGCAATGTATATTAAATCATCAGATTGTACATTTTAAATACATACAATTTTGTCTGTCAATCATACCTCAATAAAGCTAGGGGTAAGAAAGAAACTAGGACTTGAAGATGTTAATAGTCAAGCCAAAATGACTCCAAAGACTGTGCTGTTAAAACTTCTCACAATTTCTCTCGTAAGTAGTAACAGAGAGAGAGAAGAGGATAGGAACCCTACTTCGGGTCTAAAAAGGGGGTCAGCTATGGAGTCTCCTGAGACCAGAAAGAAAATGAGGCATCCTGCCTCCTTCCCATGCTTATTTATTTGACTTTATCATCACTGGGTCATCATTTACAGGATTAGAGACTAAAAATGGACAAATAAGGAAATACTACAAGGGTGGAGTAACTGGGATATTTCTCTTCAGGGAATATAACTGGGATATATCCTAAACCAAGAGAGTCCAAAGTGAGCACATTCTCTGGACAGAATCACCACAGATGCTTACTTGCCTGCTCCCACTTAGAGTCAACACCTAAATTCAGGAACCACAGAAGAGGAAGGGAACATTGGAGGATACAAATAGGTAGTAAAATACCCAAACAAAAAGATAACTTCTGCTTCCAATATGATGACCGGAATAACCCAAAACTTGACAGCTATGGAAAAACTTTAAGTTTATTGATAAAATACAACAAATCATTTTTTAAAAAATGATTTTATTTATTTATTTGACAGGGAAAGAGGACACAATTAGGCAGAGAGGCAGGCAGAGAGAGAGGGGGAAGCAGGCTCCCTGCTGAGCAGAGAGCCCGATGTGGGGCTCGATTCCAGGACCCTGAGATCATGACCTGAGCTGAAGGCAGAGGCTTAACCCACTGAGCCACCCAGGAATCCACAATAAATATCTTGAATTCACCCATCTACATGCAGGCACATAAAAATATGCAAGAAAAATCTCCAGAAGAAACACATAGAGAGCACTAATCTGTGGGTGCAGAGCCTAAATCTGTGGGTGTTTGGAGATGGGAGATGAATCGAATGTCAGTTTCAGTAAACAACCTGTGGTCCAGGGGAAGCTTCAGCCTCACCCTTGTGTTCTAGGATAAATTGGTGTCTTGTCTATGGATAGTGGCTAATTGGTCTTGTAAGGGGTGCTGAAGTGAGGGACAACTTCTGTGGCCATTTTGGTGATATCACTTCTGCCACAATTTGTTTATTCATTCATCCGTTCATTGACATTGGGATTATTACCAGTTTTTACCTATTATGAATAAATCTTATATGAACATTTGTGTACAAATCTTTGTGTGGCAATGTTTTTATTTCTTTTGGGAAAATACATAGGAATAGAATTTGGGGGCCATATAGTAAGTTATGCTTAACTTACGAAACTTCAGTTTTTTTCAGTGGTTGTACTATTTTAGAAGCCATACAGAAATAGGATATAATTCTTTGGTCATCAAAAAGTAGATGGCTGTATCTGAGAATGTCATCTAAAGCTTAACCGACTTAACCATCCGGTTCCCCCAAAGGGTATTTTTACTAGAGATAATTGACCTTTTATTCAGATTTTAAAATATATTGTTCTACTTTTTTTTTTTTTTTTTTTTTGGCTAGCTTTGAGATTCAGTGTAACTTAAAGGCTAAGGTTCATTAATTTTTTTTTTTTTTTAACATATGTGTGTATGTTCCAGCATCTTTGTTGAAAAGGTTTATCTGTTGTCATTGAATTGTTTTGGTACCTTTGTCAAAAATCCATTGATCATACAAATGTGGGTCTATTTTTGTATTCCCTATACTGTTCCATTGATCCACACAACTGTTGTTTACCAAGAGTTTTGTTTGTTTGTTGTTTTTTTAAGGAGGGGAAGAAAGAGGGATGGGGGAGGAGGCCAGAGGGAGAGCGAGAGAGAATCTTAAGTAGTCTCCATGACCATCAAAGAGGCTGACAGGGCTCGATGCAAGGCTCAGTCTCACCACCCAGAGATCATGACCTGAGCCAAAATCAAGAATCAGATGCATAACCAACTGAACCACACAGGCACCCCAACCAACAGTCATTTCTTGCTACTCTTTATCCACTCTGATAAGTTCTGCTTTTAATTTGCAGTTATTATCTACTCTGTAATTTTTGCCTTTAATTTGTTGTTCCATTTATTTTTAAGGTAATTGTTAAAATGACCATGTTTATGTCTGCTATTACTGTTACTAAAAATATTACTATTTTCTCTTCTGCTTTTTGTTTCTCCATTCTTTCTTTTTGGATTAAATTTTACTTAGAATTCCATTTTAATTCCTTTATTTCTTTGAAGATTTATTGGTTTGAAAGCAATGCTTGGGGGTTATCTCTAGGATTTACAATGTGGTATACCCAAAGGACTGGGTGGCTCAGTCAGTTAAAGCCCCTGCCTTCAGCTCAGATCATGATCCCTGGGTCCTGGAATTGAGCTGCCTCAAAGCCCACCCTATGAAACTGCTCAGCTGCCGAGCCCAGCCTGATTAATGAACATAGTGTACAGCTTCACCCAAGCAGGAAGCCCAGGAAGTGACCCTCCTCTTCATCCTGTAGCATAACCTACAGCACGACCCAACCAGAGTATTCAGACAATAATCCCACTAACAGCACAGTATAGTTGCCAGCCCCGCCAAAATGCACAATACAGTCAGACACCCACCCAAATGAGTGCTTGGCCAGCAAACTTGCCCAACGGCAAGATGCAGCACAACCAGTGGCCTACCAAATCATGAAGCCCAATATGAGGCCCACCCAACTTCAGGACACAGCCTGCAGCCCCACCTTAACACAGAATCTAGTCAGCTATACCATCTGGTAGAAACACAGCTGGAGGCCCCAGCCTATGAAGACAGACTGCAGACCCCAGCACAGAACCACACCCAACAGCACAATCCAACCAGTGATACCATCCTGCCAAGGAATGCAGCTTGCAACCACACCCAACCAGAGGTGACTACAGGGCACTGAAAGTGGCCTCATCTAGCCTCAGAGCACAACCAGCAGCACTGCACAACCAGGGAGCCCAGCAAGTGCTCCTGCTTGAATACAAAGCCCAGGCATCAGATCTCTCCAGCCATGGAGTCCAACCAACAGTATGCTCTCCTGAACTTCAGAGCACAGGCAGTGGCCTAGCCTAACTAGACAGTAAGCCCTGCCTGCCCACAAATGCCACCAAATGACCCATCTACTGCCTCAAGCTGACTTGATGGATAAAGGTCTTTAACTGCCCAAATGAACATGTAAAATCTAGAAGAAGAGACTGCTTAATCAAATGTGCAGATACCAAGCGAAGAATACAAGGATCATGAAAAATAAGGTAAACATGATACCACCAAAGGAAATTAATAAAGCTCCAATAACTGACTCTGAAGAAATGGAGGTCTATGAACTGTCTGACAAAGAAATAGGGCCAATTTTCTTAAGGAAGTTCAGTGAGCTACAAGAACACAGAAATAGACAACTAAACAAAAAAAAAGGAAAACAATGAATGAAAAGAAATTGAAGGAAAAAAATCCAAAAAAAGAAAAAAACAAAAAAACAAAATCCCAAACGGAATCCTAGAGCAGAAGAATACAATGACTAAACTGGAGAATTCAACAGAGAGCTTCAATAGCAGATGTAAGCAACCAGGACACCAAATAGGTTAAACTTAAAAAGGGGTACACCAAGACATATTATATTTAAACTCTAATAGGTCAAAAACAAAGAAAGAATGTTGAAGGTAGCAAAAGTAATTTGTTACCTACAAGGAAGCTTTCCCCTCCCTCCCTAAGACTATGAGCAGATTTTTCAGCAGAAACTTTCCAGACCTGGAAAGAATAGGATGTTACACTCAAAATACTAAAATAAAAAACTCAACAAAGAACACTATACCTGGCAAAGCTGCCCTTCATAAATAAAGGAAAAATAAATAAACAAACAAATATGAGGAAGTCCATCAACACTAAACCTGCCTCACAAGAAATGGTAAAGGGCATTCTACAAGCTAAAATGAAAGAATGCTAATCAGCACTGTAAAAATGTATGAATGTATAAAAATCACCAGTAAGGGTAAATACTTGGGCAAAATTGGATTCTCCATGATTGTTATGGCAATATGCAAATCACTTACAACTCTAGTTTGAAATTTTTTAAAAATATTAAAATAAACCTAACTACTATGGCTGCAGGGTGATTTGGTTAAGTGTCTGCCTTCAGCTTAGGTCATAATCTCAGGGTCCTGGGATCAACCCTCACATCGGGCTTCCTGCTCATCAGGGACCCAGCATCACCCTCTCCCCATCCCCTACTTGTGCTCTACCTCTCCTTCTCTCAAAGAAATGAATCTTTAAAAAATAAATAAATAAGATAAATATAACTACAATAATGTACTATATACACAAAAATATGTTAATTATATATAAAATAAAATGTAGGAGATGTGGGCAGAGAAATATAGAGTTTCTGTATGCTATTAAGGTTGTTATCGGCTTAAAATAGGATGCTAAAACTATAAAGTATTTTATGCAATCCTCGTGGTAACCATGAAGAAAAAAACCTATACTAAATACACAAAAAGTTATGATAAAGGAGACAAAGCATACTACCACAAAAATCAACAAAAAAAACAAAAGAAGATAGCAAAAGAGGAAGGAACAATAACTCTACAAAACAATTAGAAGATTATTAACAAAACAGGAATAGGAAGAAGTAACCAGATGGTGCAGTTTGTTGAGCATCAGACTCTTGGTTCTGGCTCAGGTCATGAGATCAAGTCCCACCTCAGGCCTATCTCTCAATGTGGAATCTGCTTGAGATTCTCATTCCCTCTCCCTCTGCTCCTTCTATTCATATTCCCTCTCTCTGTATCTGAAATAAATAAAATCTTTAAAAAAATAGGAATAGCAAGTAAGTCTTAACCTATCAATAATTGTTTTAAACATAAATGGAGTAAATTCTTCTCCCACCAAAAGACACAAATGGCTGAATGGATTTAAAGAAAAAAGATCCAGTAATATAATATCTATAAGAGACTCAACATAGCTTTAAGGACACATGTAAGATGAGACTGAAGGGAAAGAAAAATATATCCCAAGACTATCATAACCAACAGAAAGCAAGGATAACTATACTTCTATCAGACAAAATGACTTTAAGCTAAAAATGCTCACAAGAAACAAAGAATGTCATTTTATACTGATAAAGTCAATTCATCAAGAATACATGACAATTTCAAATATTTATGTACTCAACATTAGAGCGCCTAAATATAACTAAGGAAATATTAACAGAACTAAAAGAATAAATAAACAATAGTTTATGAGACAAATGAAAATGGAAGCACAACATACCAAAACTTACAGGATGTATCAAAACCAATTCTAAGAGGAAAGAGTTTATAACTATGGGCAGATACATTAAAAAAAAAAAAGAAATATCTCAAGTAACCTAATACTATATACTTTAAGACACTATAAAAAGAAAAGCATGTATACATTTAATGTATCTGCCCAATATGAGAAGAAAAAAATAGTAAAGGTTAGTGCAAAAACAAATGAAATAGAAAACAGAAAAACAACAGAAAATATTAACAAAACTAACAGTTGGTCTTTGAAAAGATAAACAAAATTGACAAAACTTTAGCCATATAAATGAAGAAAAAAACAGAGACCTCAAGTAAAAAAAAATTAGAAATGAGACAGGAGACACTACAACAGATAAAACAGAAATACTAAAAATCAAAAAATCTGCTATGCACAATTATACACCAGCAATCCCAATAATACCTTCTTATAATCAGAAAGTTACAGTAGTAAACATGAATTATTTCTCTCCTCATTGACTTCATCTATAGAACTTCCTCAGGCCAATTTTTTGTTTAATTATTATTGACAGCCTTATTCATTTCTAATAATTTTAATGTAGTATTTCAATGAATAATAATACTAAAAATACCCATACATCCATGTAGAATTTATAAATGCTAACTCTGACATATTTCTTCATAATTTTACAAGTTATGAAAAATTACAGATTTAGTTAAGCTGGCCCTTGTACATCTCCTCTATTCCACTGCCTTTACATGCTTGCCCAGAGGAAATCACTATTCTGATTTTGTATACACATCTGTCAATCTTTACACTTTGCTCCCCAATGTATCCATTAACAACATACAGTATTTCTGTGTATCTTTGAATTTTATGTAATTGCTGTTTTGCCATAATTTTTCTCAATCAGCTTTACTTCTTAGAGTTCTGCCAAAATGCCAAGAAGATTTTACTTCATTCCTCTTACTACACAGTATTTAACTGTGTGATTATACCACAAATCCTCTCTCATATTGATATTTAGATTGTTTCAATATTTTTTCAGTATAGAAAGACTGTAAGTAAGATCCGTGTCTTGACCACTTATAGACCTATATGAGAGTTTCACTGGGGGAAAATAACTATAAGCTGAAATCTAGTGAATGCACATTAAGTTGTTAATAATGGAAAATGGCTCTTTAAGTGGAAGAATTCATACTTCTTCTAGTACATTTTGAAACTTCCCATTTTCATGCATTTATTCATACTTACTTTGTCAAACTCTTCAATTATTACCATTTTGATAAACTGTAAGTATTTCTATAATGATTTCTCTAAATTTCACCCAATATAACAAATTTCTTATGTTTGTCATTCTTCCTGTCAATGAATTGTTAGTATCTTTTTAAAATATATAATTGGTTTTTTTTAATTTGTTCTACAGTAGTTCTATTTGTTTCCTTTTTTTGCTTTTTAAGTTATCAAAAATCTATTTCTCATAAATCTTATAGCATATTGATTTTTTTTGTTTCAAGTTTTTATTTAAATTCTAGTTAGTTAACATACAGTGTAATACTGGTTTCAAGAGTAAAATTTAGTGATTCCTCACTTACATAATACACCCAGTGCTCATAAGTGTCATCCTTAATGCCCACATGTTTTCAGTATCAATACTTATTTTGTTATATGCATTGCCGATATCTTTTCCCAATCTGTGACTTAGCTTTTGATTTTGTATACGGAGGCTCTAAAAATCAGATTTTAAAAATATTTTTGCAGGGCACTTGGTGGCTCAGTCAGTTAAGCATCCAACTTGATTTCAGCTCAGGTCATGATCTCAGGGTACTGAGATCAAGCCCCATGTTTGGCTCCACGATCAGCAAGGAGTCTGCTGGAGATTCTCTCCCTCCCTTTCCCCCATCCCCACCCTCTACTTGCACTCTGGTTCATTCTCTTTCTCTAAAATAAATAAATAATTCTTTAAGAAATATAGTTTGCTATTCTTATAATGTACTAATATTGCTTTCAATAGTTTGTACTTTTTGCATCTTGTTAAATAAATCCCTCATTACTGAGAGGCCATTAAAGAATCCATAAAAGAAGAAATACATTAAAATCTTCACACACTAAAAAAGAACAAGAAACAAGGAAGACAAGGCAAATGTAGAAACAACTGAATATTCTACATATAAAAAATATTTTGGGGGGGCACCTGGGTGGCACAGTGGGTTAAGTGTACAGCTCTTGGTTTTGGCTCAGGCCATGATCTCAAGATCCTGGGATCAAGCCCCATGTCTATGCTCAGAGGGAAGTCTGACTGAGGATCTCTCTTCCTATTACCCTTCCCCACCCCCGACTCATACCCTCTATCTCTAAAATAAATACATAAAAATGTTTAAATATATACATTTTTTCCTGAAATTAAAATGTCAATACACTGAACAACAGTTTAGACACAGCTGAATAAGGAATGAGTGAATTGGAAAGAATATTAAAATTAGCAATTTCAACACAGAGATATAAACAGATGGAAAGAAAGGTTAAGAGACAAGGAGAACAAAATGAGGAGGTCCAAAATACACCTAATGAGTATTTAAAACTAAAAGAGAGAGCTAAGTGTTTTGCATATTATTTATGCCCTTTAGTTGACATAACATGTTGAAGTCGGTATTATTTTTCCCAATTTATGCAAAAAGAGATACTAAGACTTAGTTGAATAATATGTCTAATTGCATATATGTTGGCACGTGATGGTTAATTTATATATTAATTTCAATAAGCCATGGAGTGCCCAGACCTTTGGTCAAACATTATATTGTGTGCTTCTGTGAGTGTGTTTCTGTGTGAGAGTAACATTTAAATGGGTAGACTGAGCAAAGATAGCCCTCCATAACAGAGTTGGGCCTCATCCAATCAGCTGAAGGCCTGACTAGAACAAAAAGGCTGACCCTCCTGTAAGAGGGGGAAATTCCTCCTGCTGGCCTGGCTTGAGCTAAGACGTTGGATTTTTCCTGTCTTTGGATTGGAGCTACAACACTGGCTCTCCTGCATTTCCAGCTTGCCAACTGCAGATGGTAGGACCTCTCGGCTTTCATAATCACATAAGCCAATTCCTTATAATAAACCTCTTAGAAAGAAAAATATATTATATATATACATACATATATAATAGATTTATATATTTTTTCTTTCTGTTTCTCTGGAGAACACTGATTAATATAAGCACCACTGTTTTTAGGGTTAAAGCTGATAAGTGAATATAGCTAGATACCTGAAATCAAAAAAAGAGGAGTAGAAGACAAAGAAGGAGACATAACTGCATATAAACATAAAGCTTATATTCAAAGAACTGGTCTCCACAACGTGGGAAAACTATCTATGGCACTAAATTTACAGAAAACCTTGCTTTAATATAACAAAACAGAGGCCAAGCGAGATACACACTGAAGACCCAGCAGCATGTTTCAGTTCTGCAGCGCTCTATTAAAGATTGTTCCATTCAGTCTTCCGGAAGAAAGGAACATTTTCAGAGCTGGATAAACACAGAAGGTTAGATTAGGAGAGCCTTTCCCATCCATATTTAACATAAAGTGATAAGAAGATAGGCTTTCCAAGAACAGAGGGATGGTAAGCATCCAATTCACCAGGCTCCCAGCAGCACTGGCTGCTGCCCAGTTCTGATGGGAAACATACAAATGGGGCAGAGCAGCAGGATTTACTCCTGACCCTCAGGAAGAGACAGCCTGGACTGACCACACTGTAACAGCTACAAGATAAACGGATAAGCAAAGAAAGTGCAAAAGATCTAGTAGGAATCACAATCTGGAGCAAATCCTGTAGCATTTGGGATGCTTAGCAGAACAAATGGGTGACATTTAATCTGTGTCTATATTAGAAAGTCTTAACTTAAAAAAAAATATTTGACTTTTAACTTAATGCTGCATTTAAGCAGTGCACACACAGAAAGCTTTGGGGCTGCAGTTTTTGTTTGGAACATTGTTTTTATTTCTGTTGTGATCTGATGAAAATAAACAGCAATCTGACAATTAACAACTATTTCTGAATATGACTTGACCAAAAGAGAAATTTTTCCCAGACTGGAAAATAATACATTTTTGGGGTGGAGAACTATTTAAAATAGTAGACTTGAGAGAACTGGATTTGTATCCTTGCTTTGCCACCGCCTACTTGTATAATCATAGCCAACAATATACTAACAAAAAAAAAAAAAAAAAAAAAACAGGTACCATTTATTGGGAACTGACTATGGGCAGTAGTTGGTTAAGTACCGTACATTTATTATCGCCTTTAATTCTTATGACAATCCCATGAGTGGGATATTATGAGTTCTGTGTTTTAGATGAGCAAATTGAAGTTCAAAAAGGCTGTTAAATGCATTTCCCAAGGTCATTTAACCTTTCAGACTTAAGATTTCTTATTCATAAAGTTTGGGGATTAGACTGAAAGACTAAAATTCATCTTTAACACCTAGGATCTCCTTTGAGAGGTTCTTAGAAAAGAATGTCTCTTATAATAGCATTCCCCCATAATGTTCAATGCAATATATACATGACGACCACCCCTAGATGTTTGTTAAAAATTACCGAGTTTCATTTTTTTTTTTCAAAGTCAATCCATAAGTTTCACAGTCTTTATTAAATCAACAAACAAAATGAGTTATCATGGTCATGGGCTTGAAACAGGCATGCGCTGCAAAGTCAAAGAAAACTTTGCAGCAAACCAAGTAAGATCCAGGATGTAATAATGACTTTACAATATTTGTACTTATTTCAGGTTACAGTGGTGACCCCAGTGGGGGATCCACTGGAAAAGAGTAGAGGAGAATTGTCTACACCTAATTTTTTTTTTAATGTTTTGTTTTGTGTATTCAGCAAACAGAATGAAAGGTTTTGTTGGTACTTTTTTCTCAGGAGGGTTAAGGGACCTTCATTAGGACAGCTTTGGCCATGATTCATTTGTTGTGATTGTCATTCTGCACTCCATTTATGTCCACTAGGACCCAACTAACTCAAGAAACTGGATTTTATTTGGAAACCGGGGGCACTGAACAATGACCTAAATGTGATACATAATCCTTGAGGAACAGAGGATAAGCAATAGAGAGCCACTGAAAACCAAAAGCAATGTCAACATTCTGTGAAAGGAGTGATAAAAGTGCAAATCTGAAGTTGTCTGGAAAACCAAGAGGTAGAGTTACAAAACCAAGAGGGAAAACAAAATAGGTTTCTCAGAACTCAATGCCCACACAATGGAAAGGTAAAAAGCCCAAAACTTCAGAAAGTGATGAGAAATGATAGATACATAAAAAAAAAACCACCAGAACAAAACTGTGAGGAAGGGAGAAGCTATCATTTCAGGTGGTGCTAAAGTGCAGTGCAGCCATGACACATGACTTACTATGTAGCAAGAAAAAGAAAAATCTGGAACTGGCACCTGAGGTAGATTTAGGACCAACTGTATATTTTGAGGAGAAATAAAGAAAATATTGGTTTAATTATGACTCTTGAATTATATTATTTATGACACGTATTGGCTTTTTTAGCTTTTAAAAATATTATCTAAGAAATGTAACTCTAACATTATATTTACCAGTATAACTTCTATGTCATTTTGACCCACCTCCACTTTGCCTAAAGAATGAAGAAAATACTGTCATTCGTTTTACAAATATATTGGACACCAAGCTTGAGAATGAAAAGGTGAAGTTTCAAATTCCTGCTCTCAAGTAATTCACAGTCTAATAGGAAGACAGATGATTAAGCAGTTAATTTCAACACAATTTAAAATGCGCTATGATGGGTGTGAGATGTGCTGTAAGCAGCTCTGATCCTAGGAGCAGTGAAGCCTGCAACTCAAGGTCAAGTACATCTGCCAGCAATTTTTTTCATCAGCTTTGGTGATGGGAGGCTGCCTTTTTGAAGGATATATGTGTGGGGCTTTTGGGGGGGATGGGTGGGAATTTGGTTGGGACAGAAGATGTCATGCCATTGGGCCATTTAGTCAAGGACAGCGATGACCCCCTTCAGGAACGAAGGCCCTGAGACAATGAGTAGTCACATTACTCTGCCACTAACAACAGGTTGTCTTTCAACTCCCCATTAGGTACTGGGCTTCATCCTTCATGCCTAAAGGATACATTAACTCCCCACATTCTCTAAGTAGGGATGAGTACTAGTTCTGTTTTTTAAATGAGGAAACTACCACACAGAGTGTGGAAATGCCCCAAGGCATGAGACAAGTAAACAGTGGCATAAGGATCTTACTCATAAAATCACTAGAGCCCAGGTGTGTGACCACTGCTCCCTACTGCCTCCCTGCCTTCACTCTGAACAGAATGGACTTCTGGTTGATCAGTGATATCCACTAACTGCTTACCACTGCCTCCATCAGGAGGTAAGGGTCTATGACCCTTCGCTTTGAATATGGACAGGCTCAGTGACCTCTGACCAGCAGAATATGGCAGACGTGACATGTGTTGGTTCCTAGGTCTTTAGACACTGGCAGCTTCAACTTCCTCCTCCTGGAACATGCACTACTTTTTAAAGTAAAGAACCAAACATGCGTCATGAAGAATAAATTCAAGAGTAGCAAGCTCCAAGATGTCAGTAAAAGACCCGACCGCCCTGCTGAAGAGACCACATGGAGAAGCCTTGAGATTTTTATGACACTACATGGAAAAGGGAAGGAAATGGCTGCACCCAGCCTCCCAGCTCTCCCCTCCCAGGGAGCAAGGGAAATGTTCTCGGTCCCTCCAGACTAGTCTTACCGTCTGCTGGATATCATCCAATGATCCCAGTCAGTGCAAAGCTGAACAGAAGCGGAGCACTATACAAAATCCTACCTTCAAAATAATGTTAGGTAGAAAAAGATGTTATTTTTAAATGAATGAGGTTTGGGATTGTTCATTATTCAACAATAAATAACCAGAATGGATAAACTGACTGAGAAGTAGATATAAGATAGGGAATAGGGGAAATACACACTCCAAAGAAAGAGAGCTACCGGGACCTGCTGCAACACTCTTCCCACTGGCGGGAGGTAGGAATCTTTGGAATCAGTTAGCTATTTAAAAAGAGAGAGAGGGGTGCCTGGGTGGCTCAGTGGGTTAAACCTCTGCCTTGATCAGGTCATGATCAGGTCATGATCTTAGAGTCCAGGGATCAAGCCCCGCATCAGGCTCTCTGCTCCGCAGGGAGCCTGCTCCCCCCGCCTGCCCGGCTCTCCGCCTACTTGTGATCTCTGTCTGTCAAATAAATAAACTCTTTTAAATAATAATAATAAATAAATAAATGAAAATAAAAAAGAGAAAGAAAGTGTTCCCCAAAGCAAGCATATCTTTGCATTCTAATGGTTATTTCACTATAATTGTTTACTTCCTACCTCTGAGTCCTTCCCGTTACACTTACGCCTCCAGTCAAGTTTTATTAAACCTCACAGCCTAGATTAGAGTGAAGGGTAAGACACAGCAGAATAGGGAAGGGATAAGCACACAGTCACTCACCATACTCTGTGTAACACAAAGGAAATGCCCTCGTTGTTTGGACAGACTGCCTGGGCCCCATCCCAGCTCTGTAAGTTTCTTATTTTATCCCCTTCGACAAATTATTTAAACCCTTTGTGACTCAGATGCCCCATCTAGAAAAATCAGAGCCAGGACTGGCTCCCTATGCTTTCTATATCCATCATCAAGAAAAACGGGGAGCTTCAGAAACCTTCCTCAGCTTCCCCTCAATACTCAGAGCCTTACTGCCAACATCTGCCTTGAGGCCAACTTGGCTTCTAGAAGATGGGATGAGGGGTCTAAGTAGCTGGCGAGTGCCTAGAATGCCTCCAGACCACAAGCATTTTAGGTAGAGAGGGTGAGATGAGAAAACACCCAGGAGTATGAGGTAGAAGTGACTTTGGAAATCCTAAGAAGACCACAATGACATAACATCTGGTGGGCAGAGCAGAAGGTATAGGCAGTGGGGGAGGGCAGAAGAAGAGGAGTTGGACAGGAAAGCAAGATCAGACCACAGACAGCTTTATTTCCCATGCCAGGTAGTCGGGGGTTCATTGTGTAGGCAAGTGGACTAGGGGTGGGGGCAGCAATTACAAAGTCTGGAATTACAGACTCTTCATACCACATACTAACAATTAATCTTTGTAAGAACTTTGCTAGGCTGGTCGAGAACATACCGTTATTCCATTGCTACTGAGGAAATAAGATCAGGAGGTACAGTCCCCAGGACTCAGCAGGCCTGTAGGGTCTTCTCTGACCCAAGCAACCTGAGGCAGAAAATGAAGTTGGTGGTAGAGGACCACTCAATACATGCAAAGAGAACAGCTACTTTATAAATCTTCTCTCTACTCTGGAATTTCACTGTACAGGAAAAGCAGTAAATACATCCTAGGCAATCCAGCTCATATCCCTAGGTTTACTTCCTATGCTATAGCAATGAAACCAAACAGGAGCTGGTGGTCAATTATACACACCAAGATCTTCCAAAAGATCTTGGCAAAGTGTTTCTGTCTTGAGCTATAAAGCAAGGAGACACCTTTGTTCAACGGACAAGATCCCAGTTGTCCATATAAAAAAATAAATTACTTTAACGGCTATATCACCCATCAGGGCTAACAGTGGGAAACCCCCGTTACTTCCTGACAATGAGGTAGCACAAATTTGTTAAATAATCAGCTTATCTTGCCCTTTGCTGGCAATGTCAATGAAATTCACATTCCTTCCTAAGCAAAGAGATTTCTAAACCCAAGTCAGCCTGATTTGGTCTAAATTTTTATGTTTCAATTCCATCTATCATGCTTCATTCAAAACCATTAAAGAACAAAAGAACGACAGCCAGTCTCCCTCAATCACTAACCTTTAAAATTTCTAACCTAGATAGAGTTCACTCTCAAGACGGAATGACTTACTAGTTAGGAATATGGGAATTTTTCCATAATACAAAACCTGTGTTTTCAACAATATCCCTTTACTTTTCAGTTATTAAACTTCCCCCCAACAACTAGCACCTCTACTAACAAGAACAACATAGGAGGGAACAGCAGTCTTCAGAGAGTACCTCATCTAGGGAAGAAAGAACAAACAAAAGACATAGGCGTCTGTATTCACTGGTGGCCGGAAATTCAGCAGATGAAAGGAAATGGAGTTTCAGACCTCTGCAAACTCTCTCTCTTCTACGACCTCTTACTACGCACTTTCACCATATGAAAACAAAGAAGAAAAAACAATCATTATTACTTTTCTAGTCTGTGCCAGGATATGAGTATTTTGTAATTATTCCTCTCCTTTCAGAAAAAGGCGCCATGACACTCACAGCCATTCCTCAGAGACTCTCTATTCTCTCACCAAAAGCTCTCACCACCACACGCTCCTGATTCATTTATTAAACCCTCAGATCCCTCCTTAAATCTTCTCAGTGGGACCCTCACCTCCATCTTCATTGCACTTCTTGGCTCAAACGGCCCAAATCTCTTTCTGATTTCAATCTCTTCTATTCATTCTCCATTCAAGTAATTCTTGTTGCCCTTCCAAACTATAAGCCTCATTATAAGCCTTCTTACCTCAAAATTCTTCTAGGCTAATTCTAAAATTCCTCAAGAGAAATGTTAAATTCCTTAATCTGGTCCCCTCTCCTCACCGTGACTTGGCTGTAATTCCAGCTCCGGGGTAAAGGGCGGGGTGATGCAGTCCAGAAGAACATCCTCTTGTCACATGAAGTCAGCAGTACAAGCAAGTGTTCAGTTTAGGCTTCAGTCTTTTATGTCTCAGGCCTTATGGGAGAGGAAAGCCAGGCTTTTCAAAAGGCCTGAGGTCTTCAGTGTAGAATTTGGGGTATCACAGAGGGCCACACGAAGGGCAATTTATGCTAGCCTCCCCAGAATATTTTCCTATTGGAGAATATTTCTTCAATTCTCCAATTTCTCCTTTCTCCTATTGAGAAAAAACTCTGAAGCTTGAGCTAGACTGACTCCAAGAGGTTCCAGTTAGTCTAAACCAAGCGAGCCATGGCATTCCCCTCACCACAGACAGGGGTTCAGGGCTGGGTACATAAACTGGCCTTAATCCAAACAGCTCAGAGCATTCTCTGGCCCCTGGTATTGCTTCAGAGGCAGGTACATGACCTAAGATGCTCCAATCATAATAAAGCTCTGGACTTTGAGGAATGTGGGAAGAAAACTCTGATACCTCTCCTGGCTAAGAAGAAGGAAACCTACAGACTGCAGTCGCTAGTGGCTACTTTGCATTACCATAATAGACTAATGGGAAATCCAATATAAATGTGGTCAAAGTGAGACAGAATACTCAAGAGAAACACACACACACACACATACACACACACACACACACACACAAACACACACACAATGGGACTTCATTCCTGAGGCATTGTAGACATTTGGGTTATTTACTAAATGAGTCAACAAATTCCCTTTCCTGTTGAAAGCCAGACGTATCACCTAAACCATCCTAACCTATCCTGTACCCGCTCTTTTCTTCCCCTTCAACACAAACCCTTCATCTTTGTAAATTCTTTGCTTTCCCCACTCCACTTCACTTATTTTATCTCTGAGTCTCAGGAGAGGCTGTCAGTTTTTACTTCCTTCTTCTGAGCCGGTTGGGACCTAGAAGTGGGTAGATGCTTCCAACCCGGAGGAAGTAGGAGGCTCTCCTTAAGAACTAGTTTCAAGGTTAAATATCTTAGAAACAATTACATCTTCCTCTCCACATCTCCAGCACAGTTATTATATTAAAAACACTTAGTCTTTTGCCAACTTCAGTTGCATTCCCAAAGGTCCCCCTGTTAAACTGACTTCAGTTCACAGCAAGACCTGGAGAAGCCAAGGAGAAAGGGAGGGGTGAAGGGGAAGGAGAAAAACAAATCACCCCATGGTACACATGGAATCACTCATGGGCCCCTGAAAAGCACAGCTTCAAACAGTCCTCTACCTTTCTACATACCCTCCCCTCTGCCCAGAATCCCTCAACTGAACTCATGGTCTCACACATGTTGGCCTATCTTTTTAGACAACTAAAGAACAAGGTTAGGAAGCCACAGATACAATCCAGTATTCTCTCCATCAGGTCCCTACTATGGTATAAAGATCTCTCTCATAGTTCTTATCATTCTTGTCTACACTCACTTTTGTCTACACTACACTACACTGAATTTTGACTCCCTTCCCAAAACCAGATGCTAAAGCCACAGGAAGGCAAAGTCCCTGTCATATGGCAAAGGCTCAAAATTGTTTTATATATTGAATCTCATCTACAAGCTAAAATATGGAAAAGATTAGCTTTAAACTTCTTATATAATGGAAGTCTCCAGTGACTATTATAGACAGTGGAAGAAATAGAGCATTGAAGGTAAAATCAGAACCCTTATGAGAATGTAAAAAAGAACTCATGTTTGAAAGGTCTAAGCCTTGCGTTAGATCACCCACTCATCAAACAACAACCGCACTCCTACCACCAAGCCCTAGCGAATTAATCACTAGTGTTAATCAGATTAGTTACTTCACCAATCAGAGGCTGCTTCATTCAAATTTAACCTAACAAACCCAATATTTATCACAAACTCCTCACAAACCCTGACTTCTGCTTTCTTCATGAGGGTGCATTACCTGTCATAAGTGCCTCCTGGCCAACAAGAAATAAATTCAGCTTTTGTACTTCAGATTTGAGTCTGGGGTCTTCCAAGTTGTGATTGCTTTCAATACATTGCAGTCCTACTCATTGAAGAAACCTGAAAACACACCCAGTCTACAGGAAATGTGATATTTTTCAGGTAGATGGAAAAAAGCATCTCCTATCTAGTGCCATTACACCATTCCCATACTTCCCAACTTTCTATCCCTTTAACCTATCTGTAACCTATTATGCCCAATTGATAAAACAGAAATTAAACAAATGCAATTAATTCCTTTCTTTTTCATTTAAGGAAGCTCAAAGTCAGTAGCTTAAAATTGTAAGAATGACTTGAAGAGATCTTTAGATCAACAAGAAGAACTATATGGGTCTAAGAGATAAATAATCCAAAAATTAATGGCTTACTTACCCAGGTGCCCGACATTAGGGAGAGACATCACCAAAGTGTCTGAGCTACACAGGATTTAAATTTTCATGCAAAACCTCAAATAAATCTTCGATATAGACTTCCAGCAACAATTTAATAATTTTTTAGTCATTTGAATTCTTTAAGAGATTTTACTGCTGGCATTTTTTTATTTTTCCTCTTTATAATTTCATTCAAGCTATCTTTCTAATACAGTATCTTTTAATTTAAAAAAATTCAATGCAAAACTCCAAACTGTGCAAAGAAAGCGACTACGAAATTCATCCTCTGTGCTTGGCAATGACATTTCATTTACAGTGCGTGTGGCCAATAGGAACCCAGCCGGTGTCTGTGTTAGCCAGCTGGTAACAAAGTGGTTTGATTCTAAGGGTCCTCCCTTTCATCCTCTTTGCTGAAGGTGAAGATAGCATGAAGAAGCATTAGCACAGTGAGGGTCTTACAGAAGCTACTCAAGGAATGTTTTGTTCACATCTGAAATTCAGTGTAAGAAAAGTAAACATCATGGGACCTGTTTGCCAAAAATACCTAATTCTCTCCCCTCCGGCAAATGGTGGGATTACACTTACTCACTCTCTTGTGTTTGTTGGGGGGGGGGAGGTCAAGCAGGGAAGGGGGATGCCAATAAGAGATGCCACTTGTAGAACATTCAATAACCCCTATGATACCCTCTAGAGCCCTCTTTTCCTTCAGCCATGAAGCCTGGCTGTTCTATCAGACCAGACCCCTAAATGATTACGGTGAACAGAATCGTCTAATGATACGTGATGAACATGAAACATGAAGCAGAAATAAATCTTTGTTGTTTTTAAGCCACAGAGTATAGAGTTGTGTGTAATTCTAGTAAAACACAGTCTCTCCTGACTGATTCCAGTGTAATATGGCCCATTCAAGGAAATGAAGTCATTCAGGTACTAGAAATACATGCCAGAAGAGTGATTTCACCTATAAGTAATCTTTTTTGGCCACTGATAATATTATAGTAAGTTTAGAGTATATGTCATTTAAAATTCTATGAATTAAGAAACTTCAAGTACAAATAGCATGAAAATGGCCTCTCATTTCACCACAGGTTAAAACCTCAACTGACAAGTTAAACTCTCAAATTGGAGGCCAAAATAAAGTGAAAATAGCTCAAACTCTTCACCACGCACTTCACACTCAGGCCCCACCAGGGGCTAGGGCTGGGCAGCCTAACTGAGGCTTGTCTGCTCACTGCTGTTACCCCAGATGCTGTCGCTAATAATTATACCAGGCCTTTGTCCCCCCCCTTTGCTGGTTTCCTTCTTAGCATGTCAACAAACTTCGTTTTAAGCTCTGTTAGGGGCACTAGTCTTTCTTTTGTTCTTGGCAGAGAGAGGAGTATTTTTAGAAACTAACCTTACTATTTTCAGAGGGGGGTCATTAGCAGCCACAAAATGAGAATAATGTGTGCCCCCGGGGGCTCCAAGAACTGGTGAGCGAATTCTGAGCTCTCTGACCCCAACCCACAGAAGCTTCGCCATCCTGTCTGAACTCTGGTTGCTGAAGCAACTCAGGCTGACACATCCCCTCTCCTGCTACCTGGCCGGGCCTTGGTTTCTGGGGCGAACAATGAGAGTTTGCAGTTTTTAGAGTTCAACATAAAATCACATCATTGCTGGGCGTCGCAAGTCTTCACTAAAGGAAATGGGTACGCGACCACAAATTTCCCAAAGATCAGCTAGGTTCTGGTGACAGAAATGCAGTGGCGGGTCTCTCTGCTGGGGACAACGTGTGCAGTAAGTCCGATTGGCCCCTGCAGCTTGAAACCTCAGTGGGCGCAGCTAAGGCTGCGTGCGTGCCTGGACCTCACCCACGTCTCAAAAAAGAGAATACCTAAGTGTTCTCGGCAGATTTGTAAGTGACACTTCCTTCTCCCCTCCCCATTTCTTCTTCCCCCTCTTATAACTGAAACAGCACTCTGGAACCAAACCCTCCCTTTCCAGAGTTCGTTAACATTTTCTCAAAGAACAGTCCCACATAATTCCTAAATTGAGCTTGCCTTCTTTTACGTTGTGGCAAAGTGCAATTACAGTTTAAAGGGAATATTTATGTACATTAGTTAACGACATCATTGCAACTTACTGCTCACACATCAACACTTAATTAGTGCAAGCGTAAGTGACATAATTGCTACAAGGCATGCATTTGCTAGTAATGTGAGGTAATTTCATGCACTATGCACATTTTAAATATCTACTTTATACTTTGTCAGGCTGAATTTTTTAAATCAATAAGGGATATTTACATGGATCAGAAGTCTTCTTCCCTACTGTAGACAAATATACTGTTAATGGCCTTGCGACGTATGTGATATCCTGCCGGGTTTTGAAAGCCGGAAAGGTGTAAGACGGGCTACAGACCCTGCCCTTGGGGGTAGAGAGAATGCCCTAACGTGCAGATCATCAGCCACATTAATTACATGGGTTGCCCTCTTTCATTTACATCCATGTAATATGCATTTAAATCTCTCTTCAGGCACTGCAAATTCTTATTTAGAAATATTTCTAAAATCCAGTGGTTCTGTAAAACGGGGAGTTTCAGAGTCCCTTCAAAAATGGCAAACACTTCTAAGAAATCGCAAACAGCATCTTTCTACAATGTACCTTTATTCAAAGAAACTCCCTCAGAGACTTCTCCAGTGGCTTTTCCTATACTTCATAGCCAAGTTCAAACCCCAGCATGGGATGGCACCAGACCTTGGGGATCTTCTGGGAGGGGTCATTCCAACCACTCCAAAGGCAAGCTTCTCTTTCCACCCTTGCTCAGGCTACACCCCCTCTGTGTTGCAACCCTACTCCCCCCCCACACACACACACCCCAACCCCGACGAGTCCCAGCCCCATGAAGCCCTACTGCATGCTCCTCTCTCCCTGATCATGGCATCAACCATACACTGTGCTGTTACTCACACATCTACCTCCCTAGTAGATATTGAACAAGACTCACAAGATGGATTGATTTCACTTCGCTGATCCCCACATAACTGCGGTGAACACTGTGTCCCATGGAGGCAGAAAGTGTCGTGAATGAGAGCTTGTGCTTTAGAGTAAAGTAATCTTCAACCCAAAGTGACTTTAGCCAAAACGCTTCTCCTGCCTCAAGTTCCTCATATGTAGAATGGGGAGATGTGGCCTAAAAACCCCAGCCTTATAGACTGGCTGACCTGAGTCAGAGTCCTTGGGCTGTGGACATGGATTTTCCTCCCTGATTGCCTGTCTCTCTAGCACCCAAGCCCAATTTTTTTTAAAGATTTTATTTATTTATTTGACACACAGAGATCACAAGTAGGCAGAGAGACAGCAGAGAGAGAGCGGGAAGCAGGCTCGATCCCAGGACCCTGGGATCATGACTTGAGCAGAAGGCAGAAGCTTTAACCCACTGAGCCACCCAGGCGCCCCCAAGCTCATTTTTAGTCCCTGAATCTCACCTACCGGCCTATTCAACCTTACTCAATACCC
This sequence comes from Mustela erminea, assembly GCF_009829155.1. NCBI lineage: Eukaryota > Metazoa > Chordata > Mammalia > Carnivora > Mustelidae > Mustela > Mustela erminea. The sequence goes on from NC_045625.1 coordinate 74,663,422, forward strand.
AGCTCTCCAAGCCCAGGGTAGCCATTAGGACCCCTAACTGCTTTGGAGCGAAGTTTCAATGGTCAGGTCCACAGCAAAGCTGGGCTTTTAACTTGTTTTTTCCTCGGTCAGGAAGGCAAGCGACACTGCACCTTGAGATAAAAGGTCCTGGGTTTAAGCTCCAGCTTGTCACTGCGTCAGCTGTTCAGCAACTACTTAAGTTTCAACAACTTAGCAGACCATATGTTAGGTGGTCAGGAGGCAATGGTGAGCGAAAGTCACCTCTCAGAGCACAGACAGTTCCAACTGGGCCTGAACAGGTCTTGAACTTGTTGGAGGCAGTTTCTTTGATGTGGAGACAATATTCCCCCTTAACACTTAAAAGTCTGTGATGAAAATAAAAGGAAAGGGTGTATTTGGCGATGTATGATCAACTGTAAAGCGCAATGCAAATCAGGACTATCAGATTCTGACCCCTTCCCAAGGGTCTCCCAGTGCTCAGTCCACACGAACCTAGCGGGCATTACGTCGCTTAGCTAAATGCACTTTCCTCTATAGTTTCTAGCTCTAGACCACGCTACATTCCCCAGGAGTTCAGATCCTCCTGCTCGACAGGCTAATGTGCCGCTGCCATCCCCTTGATATTAGTCTAATTCTGATGTGAGGCTACGGAAGTGACAAGTGAAGCTATTTTAGAGGTGCCTGGGGTCGTACAACATTTTGAAAATTATTTTGCTGTCGCAGTCACGTCAGAAGAGATCTGCAGGAAGATTCTGTGGTTCTGAAGTGAACATGAGGTGCCTTTCTGCTTGTGCTCTGGAGAGAGCCGGCATGATGAACGGGACTGTCAGCAGGCACTCTGCTGAATGCCACGGAGCCCCACACGGCGCCCACCGAGCCACGGCCTCGGGGATCTTCCCGGCAACTCCAACGAAGCTTTGCAACCCACAGTGCCTGGAAGGATCCAGGAATAGGGAACAAAGAGTCCCTTGCCACCAAATGACACTTTTTTTGTTGTTCAAGTGTCAGAAGTGGATGTCTTTTTTCAATAGGAGAGATCCAGAAAGCTTTGAGGGGAAGGATCCGTCTTGCACTTTCTAAAAGGATAACTGAGAAAAGCTGCAAAAAATCAGAACTGGAATTCTGTAACCACTTATTCTCTTCTCTCAGTTTGTGCATTGAGCCTAGCTGCCCTCTTTAAGTAGTGACAGTAATGAACCCAAAGAATATGGGAGAACACTGACCACGAAATGACTTTTTAACAATAGCCTTGAAGTAGGAGTTTTCCAAAAAGGAAGCCCGGGACCAGAGTCTACACAATGAACACTAGGCCCACAGAGTTAACTACTTCCCTTTTCTCTGCATATTTCTGCAGCACACGCGGCAGGGGAATCCATACCCCTGAAGAAGGACCCTACTCCCAAAGCATCAAGATAACCCAAAGCACAAAGGTAACTTCTAGATATTTTCTTCTAAACCCCACTGACCAGGCTGTGAGGTCCTTTAAGATTAGAAACATAGGCTACCCACTTCCGTGCCCACCGTATCACATAGTGCTTTTACACAGAGAATGGGTCTTCCTGGGCTGCTCGCTGAATGAACGAATGACCAAACAGCTATGAAAGAATGAAGAGAAAGAACGAGGAGGCGGACAAAGAGGCTGAAATGGAGGAAAGGAGAGAAAAAAGACAAATTGTATAGAGAGTAAGGAGCATATAAAAGTAATGGATAAAGATCAGCAAATATGGAGGTCTGTCCAGCCTAACCTCCTTGGCTGAGAAAACAGCCGGATGAGTTGAGTGCTTTGTGAAGGGAAGCCGAAGTCACTGCACCATTGTTCTCCTCCTGTCCCTTGCTTATCTCCCTCCCCGTGGACCCTAACTTGCCACCAAGAAGACAGAAGAAAAGGTATCTTTTCAGATAAAAGTCCCTCTCACGCACAACCAGCTTATTTCAGCTTCCTGATTCTGACAGCCTTCTATAGATCTCTAATTCTAGAATGTGGTAACTGAAGTTACTCTGCCTATTGCCATCCCCTAATTCTAAGCACAAAGGTCATCCACACATACAGTCACCATCCTATGTCCTACCCCACTAATGCACTGGAAGGATTCAAAGTGGTGTATCAGGTTCAGCAGCTTTCAGACAAAGAATATTATTTTTAATGCACTGTGGCAAAGTAAGCATCAATGGTGCTTTTGACCTTCATTATTTGTTCTGAACAGAACCACATGGTTCTCAGAGCTTGCAAGAGCATATTTCCACAAACCTCCATCAAGTAACAATTATTGATGATTCTAATCTCTTTCGATAAATATTTTAGAACACAGCAGAATCAGTGTCAGTAGGAGATATCCTCAAACTGTCCTCCTGATAGGGGCTATTATTTTCCTAGTTACACACAAAAAAAGAGAGCTTTTATGCCCCTTCTCAGTAGAAAGATGTATTTATGTCACAAAGCTCCATAGAAAGATTTTAATAGATAAGAAATTGTTACTCCAATGTCTTCTCTCGAACACCTAAACCATACTTGCTCTCCATTTTGCCTCTTTAATGTTACCTTATACCGATCTACCACCTTCAGAAGCTCTATCTCTAGGCCCTGGGAAAAAGTTGCAATCGAACAAGGAGCTGTCCAGACCTGGTAGAGACTAAAGATGCTCACAATTCGTCTGGATAAGGAGAGAGGTACTACAGAACACGTCCAGCCTTTCTATAGAACCCATCCTCCCAGTGTGGCTTACCATAACATTTCCAAAACCACAATTTACAATTGACAAGAGAACACATGTCATGTTCCTTACAAACAAAGGGAGACATCCATTTTATAATAATAACAATACAAAAACAATAACAACAATGCCAACTTGAACTGCACCTTGCGGTTACCTTCTGGCTCCTTAGTGACAAAAACAAACAACGTAACAGAATTCAAAATGTAAACTACTAGGGAAAGACATAGGCTTGTGTCAATTGTATTTTACCTCTGAAGGAACTAGAGTCTTTAAAACACAGGCTGGATATTTTATACCCTTCCATTCAGCTATACCACCCTTCAGTGAATGATAGGTACCAATGCCACCAACCAACTAATTCCCACCAACCACCACTCATTAATTCCCACGAATGCATGAAGAATGAAAACCTCCAGCTAGGCCTTGCTGAGACATTGACAAGTGAAGCCAAGTTTCAAAAGGAGACCCACTGAGTCATAAAGATCCTACCTTCAGGCTGTGTCTATCACAACTCCCCCATTTCACTCTTCCGGGCCTGTTTCAGACACCATTATCTCTCCCCTGTTTTCGGACACCATTCTCTCTCTCCAGGGCAACTGCTCTTGCTTTCAAACAGCTTCCAGAAGACCACATGATGGTTCATCTAGAAAACAAGTTAAGTACATACAGGATCGCATCAGGCTGGCATCAGAATTCTCATCAGCAGCCCTACATGTTATAAGTTAAAGACATATTCAAAGTTCTACAAGATTCTGAATGTGAAATTCTATAGTCATACAAAAAAACAAGGAAGAAGTAAGATTTAAAAAAAAAAAAAAAAGTGTGTTTGGATGTGCATGGACACAGACTAGCAATGAACCAAGCACCATTTGTGAGTTTGACATTTGAGTGTGTATCACAGACAAAAAAATAAAGTTAAAACCAAAACAGAGGAGACAGAGAATTCCAAGAAAAGCTGCCCCCAAAAGTGCAAGACACATCCAGGGGCTAACAAGAGTTGATGCTGTAAGCGGATTCAAAGAGTGACCGTGGGGCACCTGGGTGGCTCTGTCTGTTCGGCGTCTGCCTTCATCTCAGGTCATGGTCTCAGGTCCTGGGACCAAGGCCCACATCCGGCTCTCTGCTCAGCCGGGAGTCTGCTTCTCCCTCTCCCTCTATGATCTCTTTCACTTTTGCTCTCTCTCAAATAAATAAATAAATTTTTTTAAAATAAACAAACAAACAAGAAAAAAACAAAGAGTGACCAGCCCTCATATAGCAGGAATTTCTTCTCCAGAGGAAGAAAGTATTGTGTGTGGTAAAAATGAGGCCAGGTGATTTTGAGAACACAGCAAACCCCATTAATTTAACAGCTACTGGGCAAAAACAAAAAATGCAATAAAGCATAGATCCACTTATAAAAAGTCAACTTAAAAATGAGAACAGGAAAGACAGAAGAGCTACCAGAAAAAACCATTGTTTAAATATGAGTCATGCTAAAATATGACAAAATTGTAATAAAAGTGAATCCATTTGACTCTGACATTAGGAACATTCTTTTTCAAATGGCAAAAATGTCCTAACACTGGGCATAAAAAGAAGGAAATGCAATCCCACGCCTTTATTTGAATTTGCAGTGAATAATATGTAGATGGCCATTAAAACAAATGATATTTATTGGCTTCCGGCCTGCAGTAAAAGCTAAAGACAAAGCTCATAATAATTATGGTTTCAGAAAGGAAGGTAAATGTTTCACTATGACTAAAAGAAGTATTGCCAGAAATTGGGAAGCAGAAAGGCAGGAGAAGGAAGAGAAGGGAGAGACAGGACATAAGCATAGCATTATGAAACAAACTGGGATATAAGCATAGTATTATGAAACTAATCAAGACAGGAACTAAAAAGAGTACTGTACACAAGTGGTCGCTTTGGCGGAATGAAAGATGCTGAGGAAGAATAAGTAGAAAAAAATTATACTTTTCCTTTCAAACACCTCTAAGCTTACAAAAGCCTAGTGAACAGTACACATATCAAATCATCTGTTGTACACCTTAAATATGTACAATTTTATGTCAATTAAACCTCAGTAAAGCCAGAAAATAAACATGTATACCTTGGACATTTCCTTTAAATATAAATAAAATATAGTAACAAGGACAAAGGGAAATCTTAAATGAAAAAGCACAGTATAATCTCAGATATGTTGATACGGCTGGATATATGCTCAGGAAAAAGCCTCAAAGGATACAGGCCAGCTCATCCATGTTTTCACACTCAGAAAATGGATTACTGGTGGTTTTTCACTTTCTTCTTTACATCTTTACATACTACGTCTCTCTCTCTCTCTCTTTTTGTAATGAGCACATCTTAAAAATACCAAAAAAAAGTTTTATTCTTATAAATCAGTACGTTTTTAAGATTTATTTATTAGAGAGAGAGAGAGAAAGAGCACGGGCGCATGGACATTGGGAGGGGCAGAAGGAAAGGGGGAAAGAGAATCTCAAGCAAACTCATCACTGAGCACAGAGCCCTACAAGAGGCTCGATCCCATGACCGGAGATCATGACCTGAGCCGAAATCAAGAGTCAGAGGCTTAACCAAAAGAGCCACCCTGGTGCCCCTTGAACATCAAATTTTAAAATGTATCTTTGAATCCTACAATTAACCAATTTTAAAAACCTATTACTTCTAGATTTTTGTAACATTTCAAAGTATTTTAAGTATTTTAGTTTTTTATATAAGCAGGGTCATAACTATACACATATTTTACATAAATGGAATTAGATATAACGTTATAATTTTTTCATACTTTTCTCCACCCATTTATTTACAACATGTTCACGCCTCCATTATAACAACTATTATCCAAACCAGTAGGTATGTCTATTTTTCCTACCTGTTTTTTATCCAGAGGATAAGATCCCAAAGTTAAGAACTCTGTTTTAATAATTCTATATGCCCAATTCCTTGCACATAAAAGGTATGCAATGTGATCCTTGATCAATCTGAGAAAAAGTCTGATGTACCACTCTTCTGTGAGGTTGGTTACCAAAAATTACCTTTGTAAATACTGCGTTCAGGCACACAACTAAAGCGACTACTTAACAACGCAGAGCCCTCATGTTGTTCCACCTTCCCCTCCTCATGGTACATTCCTGATCCTCTGGACAGGAAAAGAGGGATTTTCTTTTCTGCTTGATCATTCCATTTGAAAAAAAAAATAAAAGGTTCCTAAAAACTAATTTTCCACCATTAGGGCTTCTGTGGGAGCTCTGATGGGCTTCCAGCAGAGGGCGCAGCGGTTGCCAAAAGACCTCTTATAAAATTAAAGGGAGACAAGACGTCCTCCCCTTCCATCATCAAATCACCTTTCGAGACTTTCTTCTATAATGTTCCTCACCCTCACAATGAGATAATAAATTAAGTCTCCAATTTTAGTGAGTCATCACTCCTCAAATGACTGCCCTACTATAGTACCAGGGCAGACAGGCAAAATACTATTCTCCCATGGGTGACGATTATGTCACTTAGAAATAAAGAGCCCAAAGGAGGCAGGAAGAAAGAGGAGGTGGGGGAAAAATAATTTCCGATGTCATAGTTTCTTCTAAAATAATCTGTGAAATGACCTCAAAAATGATTGCAGTCACTATCTTTTCTATTAAAATCTCAAACTTTTTTTCCTCAAAGAAAGAGAACAAAACTTTTTTTTCCCCTCAAAAATATTTTATGAGTCTCTTGGCTGTAAGTTAAATTAAGACTGCATTTCCTATCCAGTACTCAACAGTACTCAAAAAGAATATCACACATTTTAGAAATAGACAAAGGATATTAAGAAGTACAAGCCTCCAGTTATAAAACAAATAAGTCACTGGGATAAAAAGTACAGCATTAGAAATATAGTCAATATCGAAATAACTTTGTATGGTGACAGATGCTACCTACGTGCATAACTATGTAATTGTCAAATCACTCTGTTGTACACCTGAACCTAATATTGTATATCAACTATACTTTCATTAAAAAAGGACCACCGCGCAGATCAGAAAATTTAAAAATGACCAGAAGCCACTTCCTCATGACCCCACCCAGCCAAAGAAAAATGACATGCACAAATTTTACCACCATAGACTAGTTTTGTTCAGCTTTGAAATTTATATAAATAAAATCATACAGAAAAGTGCTCTGTAAATAGTAGCTACCACTGCATTACAACTATGAAAACTTTTGCTAAATGAAGAATAATAAGAAGTTAAACCCCACCCCCCAGTAAACTCTAAGCAAACCTTATAAATAACATTCTAAATGAGATTTATCCACCATGCACATGAAAAAACTGGACTCAAACAGAAGTTTTGCAACTGCTTAAGCAAAAATCCCACTCTCTGCACAGTAAGTATCTAAACTGAGGTTTGAACCTAGATGTCCTCACTCCAAAATACTCTTCCCTCTATTTCACACAGCCATATGAATAAGTAAGATAATTGCATTTCTATTGGAAAATCATCACCTTACTTAGGGCTTGTAAATCTTAGAATATTGAGCTGAGCAAACAACTGCTTCTCTTCTATGGAACTTACCATCCTTTGGTGACATTACAAGGCAAGCTCTTGAATGGCATGAGTGCTAGCTCAGAGACAGTTACAGGCCAAGTTTACATGACAGGCTTCCTCCTATTAAAGAGTTTCAAGTCACTGGGGATAAAACCAAGAAACGGTTTTATTTCATCACTATTTCCAAATTTAATATTATTGAGTTTCCCTGCCCCATTACTTAAGGAAGTTTGAGGCAAATCCCATAGGTTTCTAGGTACTTTCTAAAAACCAGTCTAAAAAATAATAAATAAATACCCAGTCCAGTTAATGTTTCAATCTCATATCCAATTCAACAGCTAACAACTTCTTATATCACAGACTGGACCAGTGGCTCAAGTAGCCGACTGTGAAGAGGAAAGCATGATCCACTTCTATACTTTTTCTTCCCCATGATGTCCTGGAATTCAGAATGGAAGAGTATGGTATACTTCTGGATCACTTCTTTCCCTCCCCTCTACCTTGATCCTTGTGGTTAAGTCTGAGAAAGAGAAATAAAGGGGGGAAAGACACCCCATGTAACTGGCCACCTGTCAGTAATGAGGAGACATCACTGCTGTCCCTCTCATCCAGTCTGGTTCTATGTAATGGTGATGGTCCTTGCTGATATGGCAGCACATGCACGTGTGGGGTCCCTGGCAATGTTCTGGCCTCCAAGTACATCAGGCTTCTCAACAATAACCCTACTGACATACGAACACGGGTAATTCTTACTGTGTGGGCCTCCCTGTGCATTGTTTCATGATGTCTAACAGCATTCCTGGCCTCTACTCACTACATGCAATGGCAGCACCCTCCTCCCATTTGTTAAACTAGAATTGCTACTTGTCCCCTAAAGGGCCGATTCGGCCTGGATGAGAACCACTGTCTGTGTATGGTATGCGTATAACTCTTGGGCAGCCTCAGGAGCAATGGTTACTTCAAGTCCTTCCTTGGGCAGGTATACCCTCTTTAAGCCTAGATGTCACCTGGGCAGGCCAAGGATAACTGACTGATCCATCCTTTAACCTCTCTACTTCTTAATGCGTAGCCCTGCTAACCAATCATGGTTCTCTACTGAGCTCTCCAACAATAGTAGAAAGTTGGAATGTAACCATAATTGGATACAGGATCTTTAAAAAGGTAATTTAGTTAAAATGAGGTCATAAATCCAATATGACTGGGGTTTTTAGAAGAAGAGTAAATTTGGGGCGCCTGGGTAGCTCAGTCAGTTGGGCATCTGAATCCTGATTTTGGCTCAGGTCATGATCTCAGAGTTGTGGAATTCAGTTCCGTGTCAGGCTGCATGTTCAGCACAGAGTCTGCTTGGGTTTCTCCCTCTCTCTCTGCCCCCACTCACTTGTGCACTAAATAAATAAATAAAATCTTTACAAGAGTAAATTTGGACATAAACAATTATAGGGTAAAAGCAATGTGAAGAAACAGGGAGAAGACAGCCATTTACAAATCAGGAAGATACCTCAGAAAAAAACTAACTCTGTCAACACCCTGATCTTGGACTTCAAGCCCCCAGAACTGTGAGAAAATAATTTTCTGTTACATGAACCACCCAGTCCATGATACTTTGTTGTGGCAGTAATAGCAAACAAATCCATCCAAATACACTCCTATTCTTATCAACCTGGGGTAGGGAGATGGCTGAATAAGAAGGGCAGATTGTACCTCCTCTGATTAAGCCCTCGAGAGCTGTTTACCCCCTGTCTTTTGGTGACCCCATTTAAATAAGTGGTACTTGGACACTCTTCAACTCTGGGCCCCTATCACCAATTCTGGAGCAAGAGAAGAAAAAAATCCCTCTCGCTATCACGGCATAGATGCATCCACTGGGATTTTAATAGCATCCAAAAAGAAAACCATATTTTTAGCATTACAAAGAGAAAAATAGCTCCTCTATTGTCCACTGCTATCATACATCTCATAAATGCCTCATAAGGCAATAGCACCTTGTGTATATGAACCTGGGTGAAGGTTCTATGATGCAGTGACATGTCTGCTTGGTGATTTCATGGACAATATACCATAAACATGGCCGACTTATGGAATAATCTCTTTGTGTTGCTGGCTGGGAAATTGTTTTCAAACGCTGGTCAAGGTCTGGATGGCATCCTTCTAAGCAGACATAAATCACTGCCTTGAGTGCTCTGAACAATTCTAGGACAGGAAATGATCTTGGCAGTCACCTAACCTAATACCTCATCTGATGTTTCAATGACTTCCATCTACCTATGACCATGCTAGCTTGCACATAAAACAGAACCTTTGAGAAATAAAACCATGTGAGGATCCTAGACGCATAAGCCTGACCTGTAGGGTGAATTAAGCATTATGCATATTCACAGGTAAAACCTTATTTTTAAAGAAGCTGGTCTTTGAGATTCATCACTGAACAAGAAAACACAGTTTCCATTCCTGGTCACCTCCCTCAGTAATCTGCCATTCTATGCCCCACCATGTGACTGGGATCCATTAGGTGTCAACACTACGTAGAATGAAAAGAGAACATCAAACGAATTTAGTAGGCCGGTCTTAGTCTAGGACAAGTAGCTGGATAGTTAACCTTGGGCAAGTTCACTTTTGACTTTTAGTTTCTTCATCTTAAAGCAGGAGGATAAAAACATACAGTTTTAATGTTTACAGTGTTCCATAGTTTATATGCTGTTTTCCATTTTTAATTTCCCCAAATCTCATCTCATTTATATATAATATGTATACGTATAAACATGTGTGTGTGTATAAAATTTTGCCCATAGCCTAGTGATAAGCTTCCCCTATCTGTAATATGTAAGTCTCTACATAGACCTTTCCACTCTGGGAAATGTTATCCTTGTGAAACCTCCTTGAAATAGCAGCTAATTTCTGCCAAGTCTGGAGGGAGATGTTAAGGGGGTCAGATAATATGTTAGTTTTCTTTCACTGCCATAACAAATAACCACAAACATAGGTGAATAAAAACAACCCAAATCTATTAGCTCATAATTCTATAGGTCAGAAGTTTGAGCTGGGTCAACCGGTTTCTCTAAGCTAGATTTCACAAGGCAAAAATTAAGGTGTCAGCCGCTGGGCTTTAACCGGGAGGTTCTGGTAAGAATCTGCTTCCCAGCTCATTCAAGTTCTGATGGTTTTAGTACTGAAGTCGCAAGAGCTGGTGCTGCTCTTAGCTCCCAGAGGCAAGGACTGTACAGTCCTTGCACTCAGGCCCTCCTCACAGAGTCAGCTACAGCACGTCGAACCCTTCTAATGCTTAGAAACTCTCCAACTTCTCCTTCTGCTGAACCTCCAACTTCCAGCCAGAGAAAGTTCTCTGCTTTTAAAGGCCCATGTAATTAGTCCCTTCCCATGGGAATAATCCAGGATCATCTTCTCTTAAAGTCTCTACCCTTAATTACAACTGCAAAGTCCTTTTCCTTGAAACATGATATATTTATAGGTTCTAGGAATGTCGGAACATTTTCCAGGAGTCCTTATCCTGCCTATGTGGTGAGGGAAGAAAACTGATTAAGGGCACAGAAACAACTTCCTCCGTAGTATTGATCTGTTCAGGGAATTTTTCTTCTCTATGATTCAACAGGGCACTTAAAATAATAGTTTACATTGGGGCGCCTGGGTGGCTCAGTGGGTTAAAGCCTCTGCCTTCGGCTCAGGTCATGATCCCATGGTCCTGGGGTCGAGCCTCCCATCGGGCTTTCTGCTCAGCGTGGAGCCTGCTTCCTCCTCTCTCTGCCTGCCTCTCTGCCTACTTGTGATCTCTGTCTGTCAAAGAAATAAATAAAATCTTCGAAAAAAAAAATAATAGTTTACATTTAATGTGCATTTTTTATAAACGTAGCACTTTACTAGTATTTTAAAACACCACTTCATTTAATCCTCATAAAATCTTGGGCAATCAACCCTATTATCATCCCCATTCTACATCTGAGGCCACTGAGATTCAAAAGAGCAAGGATTTAAACCCCATTTCTGTGTCTCCAGAATCCCACACCCTCCACATTTTAGGGCTAACAAGTCACAAGCTCAGAGATCATGTGACTTACCCAAAAAATACGCAGATGGTTACTGCAAGCATCGGGAACAAAATCAGATCCGTACCTGTCTTACTAATTCCTGCTCTACCTGGCTGGCCCTCTGCTCACAAGTGCTTGATGCCCTGTAGTCAGAGCTCATACGACCGCACATCTGTCCATAGAGCACCACAACACTCGCTTCGATTACTCTCTTCTCCACATCTCTGAAAGTACTCGTCCTGCTGAGGTCACAGCAGCTTTGAAAATAGTGGGGCATTTTTTGTGTGTGTTATAAATGTCATACTTTATAATGCTAAAATATAAATTTGATAGTGGGCTTTGAAGCTTGGACTCTCATAATCACCTTCCAGCACACTAGGTAGAAAAGAGTAGCTACCTAGACCAAGAGGAATGGAAAGAGGACAATTCACCATCAGAAATTGTGGGTGAATAACTACAGTCTATAATACTCACTCTCCTGTTTCATCTGTAAGCACTTGCTCAAGCATGTAAATATGCAGGTGGTCCAAGAGCTGTTACAACCCAGTGTGTAACTGATGACACACAACACTAAAGATTTATTCATGCTCCTAGGGCCAGTATTCATTTGAACATCATAATATAGAGAGCAATTAATGAGCTCTTTCCATAACTCATTCATAGGGCATTCTGAAATTTTACTGAAGTTCCTTTCAAGTGTGGATGTTGACATGATGGCCATTTCTGTGGAGAATACTATTTTCAGACACAATCAGCAAACTCACGAAGCTACTATATAAGCCTCACTGAATGTCTTTAAGGAACGGGGTATTTGGCATAAATTCTTATGCCAAATTCTTACATGGTCAATCAGTTAATAATAGTACTTACATATACTCTCTCATTAAATGACCAGAGCTACCTATAACAGAAATGTGATTAGGCCCCACATGCACCTGAGAACACTAAGACCCAGAAAGGATAAGGAGCTTTTATCCAAGATGAGACAACTAGGAAAGCGCGGGATCCAGTTTTCGTGACCAGTCTGTCAGCGCCCATCCGCTCTAGTGCTTTCCCTGCTACTGATTCAGCATCTTCTTCACACACAAAATACGTGAACTTCCAGGCTCAGCTTTTTTCACTCAGCCTAATTCTCCAGCGGATAGATCCAAGTTGCGTGTATCAACGGTTTGCTCCTTATTGCTCAATAATATTCCATGGCATGGATGTCTATCAGTTTCTTTAACCACTAACCCACCAACTAAGGGTCAATCTGAAACATTTATTCGAGTGTTTCCACTTGTTCACCTCATGGAAAAAGATCAGTCAATGTATCTAAAAACTTTTTCCTTGGCCGTGTAAGAGGAAAAACATATTCACTTTAAGTGACAATGACTGGAAGGAGTTTAGCCATCATTAAGGATTTATTAAATGGTTGCTGTTTAGTTTTCATAGTAACCCTAGACCTGTTATTATTATATACATTATACAGATAATAAAAGCAAGGCTCAAAAAGTTCAAATTCCCACAGCTACTCAATAGTTGATCCACGACTAAAACCCAAATCCTTCCCACCTTAGATCCATCCCCTCTGTCCTCTGCTAGACCACACTGCCTGTGAGGGGAAAGAGAGAAGCCAACAGGAGCCCCTGCATTCAGAAACAGCACATCCGGAAGAACTATGCCATCAGCCACTGTGCGCTGGGAGAACAAAAGTCTGCCGGGCTTTCTTGACCATTATGCCTTTTTCATACCCAGCTTCTTTTATTTAACATCCCTGTAATCCAGAACGCTAACCCCCAAGTCCTGTTATTCCTAACAACAACAACAAACTTCACCAGACAAAAAAAGGAATAAAAAAGTTAGAATCAATTTATGGCTATTATGGCACCTTTGGTAGGGCAAGGAAATCTCGGATAACATGTGCTCCCGCATGGAATTAAGGACTTGAAGATAAAATAGTCCCCTTTCTTTTATTCCTCCCACACGCTGACATGGTATTGCTCCATAATTTTTTTGTCACAGCTTTCAGATAAATCAGTAGAACCACTACCTCTCTTGTCAGGCTGGTTTCAAATGACACCCGAGCACCGAGCCGGGGTCACAGGACTGTCCCCCTGCCAGCTTCCTGTGCGTGGCCACACCCCGCCCACCCTCAGAGAAGACCACATCTTGCTTACTAGACAGAGATAAATTCCTCGCTGGCATGCTCATCAGACACTAAGCCAAACTCATCTCTTTCCTCCTCTCCTTGCCTCCCTCACTCCGGTTATTTATAGAGATCACAGGTGAATCGGGGGAAATTATTACAGCGCGGTGACTGCTGAAAGGCTGGGAGCTAAAGAAGATGGATTATCATGGCTCTGACATGATTTGTATGGATTTCCAAAATTAAGCTGTTCGCCTAGAGTGACCACCTTCCTCCCACCCTGGGCTTCGCAGCTGCCCTGGTGATAACCTTCATCTGCACTTGTGAGCCCAAAAAGCTGAGCACGTTTCCCATTACCTTGCAAGCGACTGTGTAGGGTTCTTCTGGCCCCTCGGTAATAGCAGGGCTGCTGGTGAGCAGAGTGATAAACACCTACAGAGAGGGATGTAGCGTGAAAAGATCTCATCACCTGCCATTAGCTCACCGATGAATAATGCAGCATGTTCCGTGGCAGGTGTCAGGGGTGGGAGGGAGAAGTGCTCCTCGGAATGCTCTAGTGAGCTCTTCAGCACAAAGTAAGGGGTGAGAGCAACAGATGCATGGGACAAAATTATACAAGCTATTGTGTTTTTAAAGAAAGGGGAACTTTTACTTCACAAATATCTGGCGGGGCTCCTGTCTTTCTGTCTTCTACCCCTACCGTCAGGGCAGGCTAATGCTTCCTTCTCTGAAACGTTCACCATTCCCCCCTGGACCCCATGCCAAGGGATACTTTCCCTCTGATTGCACTGCTCAGCCAACACCACATTTCTCCCTCTGGCTCCAGTTCTTTCTCTGGTTGGTATATCTGGATCTTCTTTTACATATATGTGGACCTTCATTTTATTTTCATTAAACTTCGTAGGTGTGGGTTAAATAGATCTATCAGGCGGGAGCAAATGCAGTAATTTCTTTATGCAGTGGTACCCACATGGACATGCAACACACACGAAAGTGGTAATTTGGGGCCAAAAGAATGGGTAGCTAATGGGCTTATTACCTTTAAGAGTCTGCCTGAAGAGAATAGCATCAGTCCAGCAGAATGTAAGACAAAAATGGGATCCATTATTGGTTATTCACAGCACAACCTCCTCTATCCTAAGAGCCACAAACTGAGCCTCAGATCCCACATGAAGACAACTTTTGATTAACTTTAGCTCAACCTTCTTCAAGACTGCCACAACTTCTGAGCACTCAGGAGTAGTTTTTCATTTTTCTGCCAGTTATCAGATTTTCCAGTATGGCCAGACATGCCAATTTGACTCCAGGACTAATTAGCCACCAGCCTCAAACCTAAATCCCACATTCTCTGAGGCCGAAATGCCAGGTCCTCTTGTGGTGTGCAGCAGTACCACTTAAGGTGAGAAGAAAAATTTTAAATGAGAGAAATAGTCCTCTGGCTAAAATGGGCTAGAGGGTTTTAAATGCAGCACAGGTTACTACAGGCAATTGCTGAAGAGAATGTGCAGCAGCGACTTGCCCCCTACATCTAATTCCGGGTCTGCCCTTGTCACCGGTGCAAATGAAGATCCAAGCCCTTCCCGCACATCATGAGGGAGGGAAAACAGGTGGGCCAGACGGAAGCACCATGGTAAATTAAAACAAAGCTTGCCTTTGACACTACACTGATGCCCTTCTTCATCACTTGGGGCATCATTTTTCAGAACATATGCCCTGACAGGGGGAAGTTCACTTAGACAGTTGACAAGACAGATATGGAACTGTCCCAGGGAATTAAGGACATAAGTCAATGTATCATCTCTTTCACCTCGTTACCCCCAAGAGACCAGGATCCATAGAACGCCTTCAACTGCCTAATAATATCTCGTTTAGTCTTGCCCTCCTCCCAAACATGCCAGCTTCTCTAAGTGCCACTGATATATTTCCTCTTCACAATTCCCACCCCTTGTTGGAAAGCTATCAGAATCCATTCCTTAATTCAACAGTATCTGTTAAGTATGTGTGATGTGCCAGGAATATAGTTAAATGCTAAGGCTGTTCATGTCTCTGCCCAAAGGAGAACCATATCCCAGTAGAGGAAACAGTAACCAATTACCAGTAACCAAATAAACAAGCAAGTGTTTAGGCATTGTAACCACTGCTATCTAGGAAACAAAACAGCAGGCTGATGTGCTAAATCATAACCAGAAAAGAGGCTACAGTAGTAAAGGCCAGGTACGAGTAGACATCTGACCAAACATGAGGAAGAGAAAGCCAGCTGTGTTAGTACAGGTCCTCTAAGAAGCAGACTCCAAGGCAGGATTAAAGGTGTAAAGATTTGATGGGGAAAAAATGCCTGTGATTAAAGGAGAGAAAGGGGGGAGGCTGACACTGTCATGAGACCATCATACAAGTCTGACCCCAGGTGATGGAAAGAGGGAGAGAAGGTTGATGAGAAGAGTCCTAGGCTCCTATGCAATGTAACAAAGGTTCAGCAAAGCTACCATGGACTTCTGGAGCCAAAGTCAGCAGCTAAGAAGAGCCCCATGTCTCCTAGGAATAAGGCTCCCTGAGTTTACCCACAATACTCAATCTTCACAACACTCAACCACTGAACCCAAGAGAGAAGCCCTGAGAGGCAGGTCCTTGATGCAAAATCGTTGGTAGATTTCCAACCACAGAAACCCTCAAGGGGCCTTCACTCAGTCAGTCACACCACAGGTAGAAGATGTGGGAAGTTCATTCTCATGACAACCGTAGTAGACAGAAGAAGAACAGAAGAAAAGAGAATTCCAGGGAGAAGGACAAGTAGATGGAGGCTGAAAACCACCTGGAATGAATGAATCTTTTTACAATGTATGAAAGTAAACAGAAGCTGTCAAATGTGGCAAACTGAAAACAGTATATGGGCCCCAAAATAGGATAATGATCATTGAAATTGAAACCATGCATATTCATGAATGAAATACTATGTGGTCAATAATTTGGATTTTAAAGTAAGGGATTTCAATCTCCCCCCACCCAACAACAGGCACACGCACACACACACACACACACACACACACACAATTTACTCCCATAGTAACAAACTGATTGGTTAGGTCTAAGGACACTAGTCATATTGCTAAAAAAGTATATAAATGTGCTAAGCAAAGGAACTGAAAGTCAGGTACACATGTATGTGAGGGACAGAAAGGATCTCTCCTTTTAACTGGACTGACATTTTTCTCCGGGAATTCAAAATATACTGGGCCAAGAATCTAGTCCCCCCAACTAAAAAGAAAGGAACTATCAAAGTCATAAGGGGAGGGTCATGCAGAATGACACACAGACCAAGATACCCACAAAAGAAAGAAGTGAAAAATCTGACCCACACTGGATGTTTACAAACTAAGCTTAGAACAGAGTTATCTCAGAAGCTTAACTATATGATCAGAGTGGCCACCTAGATAATCTTCTCTTAGAGGGGCTAGATTAAAAAGTAGTACTCCTAATCTGGGTCATAATATTATAAATTATTTCAAAATAATTCAAAATCAGTTACCTACTGTTCTGTATCACCACTAATGGCTGAAAGCAAGATGTACATCTTATATGTTTAATTATCCCCAGATCTTAATACTGTTTGTTGTTTTTCCTCAGTGGGGATCAAAGACCTGTTTCTCTCTTTTTTTAAAAAAAGATTTTATTTATTTATTTGACAGAGAGAGAGAGAGATCACAAGTAGGCAGAGAGGCAGGCGGTGGGGGGGGGGGGGGCGGGCTCACCACTGAGCAGAGAGCCCAATGCGGGGCTCGATCCCAGGACCCCAAGATCATTACCCAAGTCAAAGGCAGAGGCCCAACCAGTGAGCCACACAGGCACTCCAAACCTGTTTCTTGAATTAAACTTCAGTATATGAAATGGCTAAGAACATTGTCTAGTGGAATCACCAATATTACCCATTAAGTATTGTCTGAGATGGCTTTTCCCTAGTATCTTCATCTAGCCATCTGGCGCAATTTTTGGAACTAATTAGCATTGTTGGCTTTTATTAAGCAAGATGGTTCTTGTTAAATGGTGATAACACTTTTTAGAGTTCCGTTCAATGATCAATTGAGATTTTAGTAATGAAATGGGGGAAGAAACAAGTCATGTGAGTTAAAAAGTGTGGCAGAAACCAACTATAATGGGTTGAACTGTGCCCCACAAAAGATAGGTTCAAGTCCTAACCCCCAGTCCTATGAATCTGGACCTTTTATGGAAAGAGTCTTTGCAGATGTAATTAAAATATGTTAAGATGAGAACAGTCTAGATTAGGATGGGCAATAAATTCAATCACTGTTGAGTTTAGAAGAGGACAGACACAAAGAGGAAAAGATACACAGAGAAGTCATGGGGTGCTGGAACAGAAAATGGAGCGATGCAGCTACAAGCCAAGGGATGAAAATTGCCAGCCAACATGAGTAGGTAGGAGAAAGATGTGGAATAGATTCTCAGAAACTCTAAAGGGAACCAAACCTGCTGACACCTTAATTTTGGAAGTCTGGCCTCCAGTACTGTAAAGAATACATTTCTATTGTTTTAAGACACCAAGTTAATGCCTATCATGGGAGCCCTGGGAAACTAGTACATCAACTCTGTCCATTTTGATCCTGGATCTATGTTACAGAGTGCTTAATAAAAATAAAACAAAACAACAACAACAACAACAATAAAACTAATCTTCTTAAATGGTGACACTAAATCAGAATCCAAGCAAACTGAAGAATATCACGTCGTCAGTAACTCTCCTTTGAAATGAGGCCACACTCACCACCTATGCCCTATGTTGTTATGGGCTTGAAGGCTATCAGAGCATGAGGGCATACAGGAGGGTCTGGTCCAGGCACCTTGGTTTCTAACCTGCTCAGAGGAGCAATACCCCATCCATAAAGGTTGGTGAATATTGCCTTGGTGAGTGGTATTTGGGGGACCTAGAGAATAAAATCTGGCTGGCCCCACTGCAACTCTGAGCAGCTGTTAGGAAGCCAACAAGACTGGGCCATTTGAACATGTGTCACCAAGTTCATTAGGACATGCCAGCACACATTATTATAACTGAAAATCATGTACCAGAACAGACTCGTCAGGAAACAGGTTATTATCACTGGACTGTTCAGTAACATAGCTTCTCACAGATGTTGGTAACTATACCAATATCCTTAGACAAAGCTGAACTATGATGACCCTCTTTTCCAATTATAACAATCATATCTCTGGCATGCTGTTGCTCTTGAAATGTGATGAGCTCACAAGTTTGTTTAAAGTCTGGTCTCAAAAATAAGCATTTCTCTTAGCAAAAACTATGGCTTCCTAAGGACTTTCTCAGTGTTAGAGATAAGGAATAGAAAAATCTTTTGAAAGAATCATTCAGTGCTGTTGTTAACTATCGTAAGCTTCTTATCTGAGAACAAAATTGTACATTCCCTTAAATTTGAGGAAAAGGGTATTCCTTTAGATGTCAGACTTACCAAAATATGTATGTGTATGTGTACACGTGCGTGCGTGTGCGCGTGTGCGCGCGCGCACACACACACACACACACAGTATACTGGAAAAGCAAATGGAAAAAAAGAGGCCAAATAACATTTTTAAATGAGGTATACATTGATATTTTCAAATCCTTAAGTAAATTAGAATTTTTAAGTTCAAGAACATCTAAGTAGTTTTTGGATTTTAAGCATATACTTCATTTTTATATAAATGATGCTAAAAACACTGCTCTGAGATATCAAATCTATGTGGGATTCTTCCTTCCTTAATGAAGACAACTCATTCCTGTGATATGCACTTTTTGCCAGTTGCTCTGATAACCAAAAGCAAAACAACAAAAGAACCAGAGGGTTGCCTTCTACAATATCAGATAAAAGGAAGATGGTATAAAAGAATTATTCAACATTACATAAAACACTGTTAAATGTGGCAGAACTCATCAAACATACACCTAGGGATCCTGCGCCTAGGAAACAACATGGCATAGTTTAAAAAACAAAAATGTTGAAAGAGAATGTTATAGCCTCGGGCAATACCTTGAATGTGTGGAACTACAGCTTAAAGTTAGTTTTCCAGAAGAAGACTCTTACAGATACCAGGATCCTACAGTATGTTAAAAAGTATCTTTAAAAAAAAAAAAAAGTATCTTGAGTTTCTAAAATTTGGTAGAATTTAAGATGACTCCTAGCTGGCTTAGACACGAGAAATTTTTATATTCTAGAAAGCTCATCTTCTACAAAGTAAAGCAATATAGGGACTAGCTACCATGGAGGATGGAAAGATACAGCCAACACTTACTGAATTGTCTTTCCAAATTCTCCCTGCAATACATATGATTGGAACATCAGCTTCTCAGAAGCCATGCCCTTAAAAATGCCTAGCCTGGGTTCAGTCAATTGGTTGGGCCTGATTTGCCTTGCATGCCCCTAGGGCAAGGAATTTCTTCTTCTCCAGGAAGGAATTAGGCATACAATATTATAGACATGGTTTGGCTGGTTTCTTGATCAAAGAAGACATAAATTTAGAAACCATAAGCACTTTTTTCTGCTATATACACATGGATAGATTCAAGTCTGCAATTTAAAAAAAAAAGGAAATTTGAAAAGAAAAAAGAAATGCAACAGCTGTGTGGGAAAAAAACATATATATATATGATATTGATATATATATATATATATATATATAATGAAATTCTTACCTAGGATTTAAGTTCCTGGTAGAGCTTGTTCCTGAGGACTAGCAGTAACCTATACTACAAGATGATTTTTATAATAGTTTCCACCCTTCAATGAAGATTTTTCTGTGAGATTTTATTATTTTTCAATTAGAGAATGACAAGAGTAGCAAGATAAGTTAAGTGGTAAAACTAGAGGAGTTAAAATGAACAGTGATGTGGTGAGATTTCAGTAATTCCAGGTGAAGACATATATAATTCTTGTCATGCCTTATAAGGAAAACTAGATCTATGTACATCATAGTAAAACAATTTAGAAATAAAGTACAACAACAAGAGGATTTTAAGTAGTCAAAGATAAAAGGCACTTTACATTCAAAGAAGCAACAATCAGACTGTCAGCTGACTTCTCAACAGAAACAATACAAGTCTGAAGATAATGGAATGGTATCTTTAAAATTCTGAAAGAAAGTGTCTGCCTGGAATTCAAAACCCATTGAAAATAGCTTTCAGAGAGGTAAAAATAAAGGCATTCCAAAACCAACCAACCTGTCAACACCATACCAACTCTAAACTGGGGGAAAGAGAAAGAGAAGGAAAGAAAGAAGAAAGAAAAGGAAGGAAGGAAGGGAGGGAGGAAGGGAGGAAGGGAAGGGAAGATAAAGGTGAGAGGAAAGGAAATTTTGAAAGTAGGGAGAGAGAAAAGGAAGGAAAACACGTCTTTATCGAAACAAATGTCGGATTTATTTATTTATGACAGGATTGTCATGGTGCAGAAGCATGAACTCACAACCACACAGATTACTTACTAAGGATAATGGGCTAAAAAAAAAAAATGTACATAGGGTGCCTGGGTGGCTCAGTCAGCTAAGCACCTGCCTTCAACTCAGGTCATGATCTGAGGGTCCTGGGAAAGAGCCCCACGCTGGGTTCCCTGCTCAATGGTGAGTCTGCTTCTCCCTCTCACTCAAGTAAATAAATAAAATCCTTTTAAAAAATTGTGACTATTTAATGAGAGATCTAGCAGTCACCATCCCAAGCAAACAGTCAAGCTCAGCATCCCTAATTTTTTTTTTAAGATTTTTATTTATTTATTTGACAGAGAGAAATCACAAGCAGACGGAGAGGCAGGCAGAGAGAGAGGGAAGCAGGCTCCCTGCCAAGCAGAGAGCCCGATGTGGGACTCGATCCCAGGACCCTGAGATCATCATCCCTAATTTTAACGAATCTGTGACCTTATGTGAGCAACGGGAACAAAATACTACAATTATCACCTATAAAGTCGCATCCCTATGAAATTTTTTTGAAGATTTTATTTATTTATTTATTTGACAGAGAGAGAGAACACAAATAGGCAGAGAGGCAGGCGGGGGGGGGGGTGGGGGGAAGCAGGCTCCCCACTGAGCAAAGAGTCCGATGCAGGGCTCAATCCCAGGACCCTGAGATCATGACCTGAGTCAAAGGCAGAGATTTAACCCACTAAGCCACCCAGGCACCCCATCCTATGAAATTTTAAGATAGTCTTTTTTTTTTTTTTTAAAGATTTGTTTATTTGAGAGAGAGAGAGAGGGAAAGCGTGTGCTGAGAGAGGGGCAGAGAGAGAAGGAGAAAGAATTTCAAGCAGACACCCCACTAGGCACGGAACCCAACATGGGGCTTGATCTCATAACCCTGAGATCATGACCTGAGCTGAAATCGAGTCAAATTCTCAATGAACTGAGCCACCCAGGTGCCCAGCACAGTATTTTAATTAAGATATAATTGACATATAATATCTATTAGTTTTAGGTGTACAATATAATGATGTGATATATATATATATATATTGCAAAATGTTTATAATGAGTTTAGTTAACATCTTTTACTACACACACTTTATTTTTTCTTGTGATTGAAACTTTTAAGATCTACCCCCTTAGAAACTTCACATATACAACAGTTAACAGTATTGTTAACTATTGTCAACATGCTGTATATTACATCCCCAGGACTTACTTATAACTATGATTTTGTACTTTTGACCACCTTCCCTATTTTACCACCTACCCCTCACCTCTGGTAACCACCAATATGTTTTCTATATCTGTAAGTTCAGTTTTTTAAGATTTCAAAGATAAGTGATACGATAGAGTATTTTTTTTTTCTCTGACTTATTTCACTTAGCTCAATGCCTTCAAGGTCCATCCATATTGTCACAAATGGCAAGATTTCCCTCTATTTATGGCTAAATAATATTCTATTATACATATCACAGAATATATATATTCTTTATCCATTCATCTGTCAATGGATACTTAGGTTGTTTCTATACCTTGGCTATTGTGTGTAATGCTATGATGAACGTGGAGGTACAGACATCTTGAGACAGTGATTTTATTTCCTTTGGATAAATTCCTAGAAATCAGATTGCTAGATCATATGGTAGTTCCATTTTTAAATTTCTGAGAAACTTCCATACTGTTCTCCAGAATGGCTATACCAATTACATTCCCATATCAGTGCACAAGAGTTCCCTTTTCTTTACAACCTCACCAACACATGTTATTTATCTCTAAGTATTCTTAAAAAAACAACAAAAAAAACCCCACTAATTTTTATATCATCAATCCTCTACACACAACCTCTGATTTACTTGTAATTCACAAGTTAGAGTTATGCCTCCCAACATACTAGCATTTCATGAGTTAAATGAAATCATTTGGAAACAATCAGACAAATTCAGAATACAGGGCATTTCTTACTACTACTGGCTTGGACTCCTCCAAAGGTCAAGGTCATTAAATAAATAATAAGATAGGAAACAGTTCAGAAGAGATTTAATCATCCAAATCAGTGTGTGAAATTTCATTGGAGTCTTAGTCTGTTAAAAAAAAATCACCTATAAAAGGCATATTAGGGAAATTGGAGAAGTTTAGATACGTACTGAATATTAGAATAAACTGCATTATGGGTAATTTTCTCAAGTAGGAGAATGGTACTGTGTTTATACAGAATAAATAAGAAATATTTTGACATATTTAGAAAGTATGTTGAAATATTTAGAATAATGTGTTGTGATGTCTAAAATATACTTCCAGGTAATACAGCAAAGATAGAGTTAATTGTTAAACTGTGGGTAGAGAACATATGGAAATCAATTTGCTATTCTTTCTTCTTTCTGTATTTTTAAAATTTTCCCTTCTTATAAAGTAAGGAGGGAAATAAATTTTTTAAATCCCTGGTTACAGCAACTTAATCATAATATAAATGCCCGCTGATTAGGTCTTTACTTGTTCTAAGTGACAACATCCAATACAAAATGGCTGGGGCGTGATTTATTTTTTCTTGTAATAGAACAGTTATAATTTCAGGCATATTTGCATATAGATGTTCAAATGGGGTGACCAAACATCTTTCTGGAGCATCTCTTGGCTCTGCTTTCTGCTGAGGTAAGCTTACAAGAAGCATGGAAATCATTAGGAGCCCCTCCTTTTACATGCTAACTGTTTAGCAATCTTGGTCAAAAGAGAATGCCTCTTCCAAACAGTCCCAACAAAAGTTCTTCAGATAGTAAGATCACTCTCTAAACTAATCATTGTGTTAAACATAGCCGGATATGCCAGCTGCCTAGTTCACAGACAGGTGCTTACCTATGGAATCATAACTGGAGTCAACTATACTGACTGAAAGTGATTTACAGTAGTTACTTACAAGTTAACAGAAGAAAAATCTTGCTATTGTCATGGGGTGTGTAGGAGGGGGGGACAGAGACAGTGAGAGAGAAAGAGGGAGAGAGAGAAAAGTGGACAGAAAAAAAAATGGGCAAAATAATGATCATTATTAAAGAAAAACAGTGAAAAGTGAGCAGAAAACAAGAACATGTGGGCAAAATAATGACCAACTGCAGATTCCTTTCTCTCCTTAATGGAGGTTTGGGAGTACAGAGACCTGGATCCTACAGGACATCCAAAGTAGGGACTGACATCTCCAGCAAGGTAGGTCCAGACTGAGGAGGCTGGAAACATGAGATTATTTCAGCAAAGTATCAAATAGGAAGATTTCAACTATAAGACACAGAGGAGCTAAGTAAAATGTGCTGCAAAGGAGATTCCTAATGCTGGGACATCTCTGAGGCACCCACAAATGCAATGTTTCCTGTATCGGGCCATAATAACTGTCCCTCACCAGCTGCTTTTCAAAGGTCTTCTCCATGGAGACAGTCTCTTGGGAGTCCCAGTGCCCCTCCAGATGATCCCCCGGGAAAACTCTCACTAAGTTCCTTCCAGAACAGCTCAGTTCATTCTTCTTAAATGCTCTTATCTGGCCTTGACCAAACACCCATGAATCACTGGCAAAAAAGAATCTTTTAGTGCCACACAGCCCATGAAGCCATCTTTCTTTGCCTGGCTATTGGAGTAGCTTGCCAGCCAAAGCTCCCGAAAGCCCCCTTGCTTTCTGAGGCAAGGGTCAAGTACTAGTTCATTCTGTCCTATCAACCCCATGGGTACCAATGACAAGAACTCTGTGCTCTTTTCAAAACCCTCTCGTTTGTAAAGTGAGAGGCAAAGTCCCACCATGAGAAAGCAAAAGGCCACACGGCTCCAACAACTTTTTTCAAAGAATACTCTCCCTTCTCACTTTAACCTCAACCCTTTTACACGCAAAAAAGGATGTTGGGTGAGGGTTTACAGATCTGGGTTTTTCTGATCCTTCTTTGCAAATTGGGCATCAGTGATCCAACACTATCACTACCATCCCCCTTGGAATGACTTGTTATCAACCACATACTTTTTTGTCTTGGGTCCTCAGTCGCAACTGAAACACCAAGAATCCTATATTACCATCCCATTACAATTGACTGGCTTAGCCTCGTAGTGATTTATCCCCAGGGAATGATACCTTACCAACCAAACAATAATGAAGTTATGGTTTTAAGGGAGAAAAGCCATATGGTAGGCAGCCAATTGTGTATTACACAGAAGAATTCACAGTTTTATCTAGGACAGGACCTGTTAACCTGCAAACAGTTGGGGACAAATGGAAGATATACAGATTTTATGTTCACGGGGTTAAAATGCTGAGATCCGGCTTTAAAAAAAAAAAAAAAAAAAAGACCACTGGACTAAGTGTCTAAGCTTCCCTCTGTATTCCAACTGCCATATTTCCAGGGCCTGGCACAAAGCCCAAGGTCTATAAATACTTATTGATTGGCTGACTACAGACCAGCCACTTCATTATAAAAGACTTCGTTCTCAAAGGAATCATTAATGCCAGTATCCTTGCATATGTGATTACATAGTATAAACATGGATAATACATTCTATATATTTTAACTCCAATTCTAGAAATGTTCCTGCCATGCCGTGCATTTGTCAAGAGTTAAAATTTAAGAGTTTCTGCATAAATACAATTTAAATCCACAATCCAATTAATGCATTAAAAGCTGACAGAGTTTTGCTAAAAATCACCATTTGTCATGTATTCTGTGCCCTGGCATTATCCCCACAGATATAGAAGGCTAAAAAAGGCCACCTATTACTGGAGAGATGTATCTAAAAAATCTCTCAGGCTGCCTGTAATAATCTCCATTATGTATAATGACCATTTTGATAATAGTCTTTAGAAGAGGTAATGGCCCTGCTGAACGGTTATTACCTGTCTGTTCATGCTGGAAGCAAGATGCAGAAGCCAGAGGGGACAGTCAAATGGTCCTTGTGGTGTATTCTGAGGAAATAAGAAATATTTAACAGAATGCAAGAAACAGACAAGCGAGCGCCTTTTGCGGCGGAACTGGCTGCCTCTCTGCCACAAGCCTTCCTGAATTTCATAATTTAAAGCAAATGCTCCCAATAATGGACCTGCTCTCAGCCTTCAGACCAATTTCATCTGAAGCATCCCTGGCTGGTCTATTAAGAGCAGGAGGAACAGACAACTGAACGCTATCACCCTCCTTCCCGTATCACTGTTGGTGGGATTGACTCATAACAACAGCGACTCCCGTGGGGGAGAGGTGATTCTCTCTTCGGCCCACAAAAAGGAGGCCTACCTGGGGCTCGGGTCAAACTGAGGACATGTCATGGTGCCAGGGACTAAATCTGATCCAGGCTCAGCCACAGCTCCAACTAGGAGACATACCATCCCTCCATAAAGGGTCATTCAGAGTCTCCACAGCTTCACACCTATGGGGCACATGTCGGGCCCCATTTCCTGAGAACAGATTTTTTAAAGCTTAGAGAATGCCACCCTTTATGCCTGCTTAAGTAATCCTTATGCTTTCACTAAAATAGAAGAGGGAATAAGTCTAGCTAAACATGTAACACAAGCTTTTGATGGGAAAAATGGTCTGAAGGAGACTTTTTCCAAAGGGGTTCTGGAGAATGAAGTCACAAATTGTTCATAAGCATTCCTGCTCGGGGGGCGGGGAACAACAGATCCCATGGTCAAATGGGAGCAGACAATTCTGGGTTAAACCAATATGAACAGATTGTGCAGTAAGGTTTCTTAAAGACTTTGTCATGTTTGTGTGAATGGTAAATCTGCACAAGGGGGGACAGTATAATACAGGTAGTATTTCCCAAAAGTACTTATCCAAGGGCATTTTATGCATGTATAGAATAATGTGAGATATAGTCTGTCATTGGTCTACACCTACAGTGACCAGTACAGCAGCCATGAACCATATATATATACATGAGAAAGTGATCTTGAGGGAAAAGAGCCACATAATCCACAACTGAAGCACTCTTCATCAAATTCCAAGATCTGAATATTCTCTTCTAAGGCCTATAATTTAGAAAGCATTCTTTTATTGATCTTCGCTGGGTCCAAGGAAGGAGAATGGATTTGAATTACATAATGTTTAACACAGTTCTTGGCACAAAGTAAATATTCAAGATGTCTAAGTTGTACTTGCATACAAGTATTTTTAAGCTCCTTGTGTGCTCAACACTGTGCTAAGGGAGGATAGAAAGATACATAACATTCAGCCCGTGCCCTCAAAGAGCTCAGAGTTGTTCAGGTACAAAAACAAGTTTGCCAACAAGACAAGACTGTATGTAAAGAGCCATAAACAGAGCCTGTGGAAACTCCAATGACGTTGAGATAATTTCCAGATAGGAAGATGAGGAACGGTTTCCTGGAGAAAGTGCTATTTGCAGTAGATCTCTAACCATCAGAATTTTGATGGGTTGTGATGAAGAAACAAAAATGTAAACTGTGAGAAAACCCAGAAACATAGGCTTATAGAAAATCTACCAGTCTTTATGGTGAAATTCAAGCCTCTCCTCCTCCATGAAGCCTATGCCAACTAATCCACAGATCTAACAGAGAAGAAAAACCACTCTGGCCACTTTCCGGGTCTGGAATGGGAAGTATCTATGCTTCCCAAGATGAGTCTGAGGCCAAGACATCCAAAATCTACCTTTAGGTATTGAGAACTAAGCATGGGATCTACTAAAAAGGAGGTTGCTATGAATCTCTAACTATAGGAGATGGAATTCTAAACTGCAGGAATCCTCTCATTCCATTATTTTCTTACACAAAAATAATCTAAAGTTTGCATGATTCCAAATTCTTCTACTCTCTAAAACACTGACTATATCATTGAAAAACCATAGGAAGAATCACTAAAGTTTGCATATTGATGTATCTGCTCTTCTCAAACCCAAATGGCTATCCTAGCGATGTCCAAGAAGAAAGAAATCTTATACAAGTAAAATAAATCATAAACTGCCTGAGCATGGATAGGTCTCAGCTAAAAGCCTTCCTAGGAGCATTCTATCAGAACCTGTTTAGACCAGGTCAAGATTTCTAGAAACCAAACATCAAAGGGATGTTTTTTGGGCTCAAATGAAAAACATGCAAAAATCAGTACCTGAGATAAAATCTGAGTTCAGGAAGAGAAGACAAGGGATGAAGACACCTAAGAGCCCAAAGTTCAAATTCAGCCTTGAAATAAGCAAGGTCAAAATAAAAGAAAATTAATAGGAAATGAAGAAAGGAGGCAGGGGCACCTGGCTGGCTCAGTTGATAGAGCATGCAACTCTTGATCTTCGGGTTGTGAGTTCAAGCTCCATGTTGAGCACAGAGCTTACTTAAAAATTTTTTTAAAAGATTTTTTAAAAAGAAGGAATGGAAAATTAATATTTAATGAGCAACTTCTAAGTACTAAGCAACATCTTAGTCTGGCTTTTCTAGACAAAAGAATCTGAAGAATTGATTATTGGTACTTTTGAGAGGTGCAGTTCTAGGGTAGGGAAAGTGATGGAAAAGTTTAAAAAGACAGAGAAGGATGGAAATAGATGTGAGCTGATGCATTATTATGCTGGTCAGGGCCTCACGATGAGCCAGCAATCAACAACACCTCTCTCCAGGTGAGTTTAGCTCATCCCTATGGGATTTTTCCAGATAGGATACATGGAAAAAAACATATACAGTGGTGGGGGGTGGGGAGGATTTAACTTGTATGTTCTCCCCAACTCCTGATGCCCACTGATCAAATCATTTTATGGGCCTTAAAGAGTAAACTGCAGGTGTCACTTATGGGTGTCACCCACATCCCATACACTGTTACAAGGTATCATTTGAGTTCCAAAGTAGCAAAAGAAGTCAGAAACATGGAGCATGTGTTTGCTCACATTTTGTCTGGCTGCTCAATGATAACTGGTCAGCCAGTCAGCTGAGCAGCAGGGACCCAAGTAGAGTCCTTGGCAATACAACTGAAGGTCTGGGAGGCAACAGCATCTTCGGGAATTAGGAGAGGCCCATAAGGTACATCTCATATTGGTCACCATGTTAGGAGAAGTAACTGTATATTGCTACATTGCTGCTTTACTCATGATGCATTTGGCTTCTAATAAAAAAAAAAAATCTGGTCACAGTTCTAAAGCGATAAAAATCATCCTTAATTCAAGCCTGAAAACCTGAATTCTGAAGTTCTAACTCTCTTTCCTACTTCATTTCTGTATCATCTCAGATACAGAACTTGATGTTCTGCTTACATAAGATCATGATTCCCAAATTATGCATTATGTTATTGCACCTATTTATATAATACATATTCCAAAAATACTAATCGTCAGAAAGGATAAACGTATTGCACCAACTGTCACAGCTAATATATGGGAGAACCACACTTGAAACTTTTGCCAATCAGAGTCCAAGTTCTCTCTCTTCTTTACCATTGATCACACCCACCAATGCTTCTCCTCTACTTAGCCCTGGCTCACTGATGAACCCCTGTAGCCACAGTCTGTTTCTTCCCTCTTAGGGTTATCACCTATTCAGGATATCCTCACAAAATATACTGTTTTATAAAGGATGCAACTGAGGCACAGCATCATTAAGGACTTCCAAGAATATCCACATCCAGTCAGGGAGAACACTGGACCTAGGTTTAATTTACCCACTGATCCTCTAGTCCTGAGACTAGAATTCCAAAGATAATTCAAGTTATACAGAATGGATTCAATTCCAGGGTCAGGAAGAGGAAAGACCATCTTAATTCAACACTAGAAACGCTGAAAATTGTCAAGCAAGTACATCTTAAAAGTTCTCATCCCAAGAAAATAACAGATGTTAACTAGACTTACTGTGGTGATCATTTCATAGTACATAAAAATACTGACCCACATTGTACTCCTGAAGCTAACATATCAATTATGTCTCATTTTTAAAAAAACTGAAAAAAATGAACATTTGTAACACAAAGTTATATCTTTAAACTTCCAACTCTCACAAAGACATAAATTTCTGGAAAAGGAAATATTGCTGAAATGTTTGAAATTAAAACAATTAAAATAAAAATGAATATCAACTTATCTATCAAATGCTCATGGATTATTTCATTTGTTTGGTTTTATTTTTTTAATGTAGGAACAAGAAAGTGCTCTTGCTACTCAAAAAAAAAAAAAAAATCCTTAATAGCTCATTAACTGCTTGAAAATTACACCTCCGACATTCATTTCCTTGGTTTAAGATTTCAATTTCTGATAAAACGCAAATATCGTAAGAAGGCTAAGAGTTTTAGCTGTTGTCTGATTTTTATACCTTAAGCTGCTATGAAGGTACAATCCCTTTGTTGAGAACAGGTATGGGATGCCAACTTGAGGCAGAAGGAAAAAAGGTTTCATAATAGATGGCTGGGTCTTCAATAACAAATACCATCTGCTCCAAACCTAGAGCCAGTGTGACACATGTCACCATCAGAAGGAAACACATCTTGACAAGACCTTATAATAATGAGGGGCTATTTACAAGATATGCTCCTTCCAAGCACTAAAACCATAACTGCAAATTGGCAGGTGAGATACACCTGTCCACCCATCCTCCTCTAAGCAATCTCAATCGTAATGTCACTTTCCTACATCAAAGATCTGAAGAGCAGTGGCAAATAAATCTCCATTTGGCATTCTGCAACTTCTCACACCCTCTAAAGACAGAGGCTCCAACAACTACATTCCTACTGCTGCAGCCATCCATGCGATGTAGTTTTGGAATATAGGTGAGGTTTGGTGGAGTGAGGTCCGGAGCCAACAGCCAAGAAAGAATTCTTGAGACATCCAGGGATAGGATTCAAGGGCAGAAAGAGCTGCCCCACCGGAGCTGTGAGGGGTGATTATATAAGTGGAGGTGGGGAAGGTAAGGGAAAAAAAGGTCTTTGAAAGAACTTTCATATGCTAAAGAAGACCTATAAGACACTGGAGGCCATGCCTCCAGTGTCAAGTTCTGGTTTTCCTTCTAGTTAAGCATTAACGGTAAGACAGCTGGGAGCCTGCTGGAGGAACATTATACTCTGCCTGCCCGAGGTATTTGCCAATGGGCTGCAGGTTAGGACATTTAATTTTATCTACATGTCCTTCTGGAAGTTGGGTTATTGATAAGAATGCTTTTTTTCTTGTAAATCACTATGACATTTGTAAACTGAGGGGGACTTGTGTCTTGCAGGACTGTGATCTCTATAAAGTAACCATTTGCTTTTCCCTTCCCTTAGCTTTAGGGCAGCCAGGAGTGCATGAGGAATGTCACACAGATCCCACCTGGGAGATTGTGTGTGTGTGTGTGTGTGTGTTGGGAGGAGAGGTGCAGGGTGTCAGCCAGCCTGTGCGCTGTCCTCAGCTTGCCTTCTGCTCTCTCATCACATGGTTCCGCTAAACACTACGCAGACCTGTGCACATGCTGGAAATGTGGATGTGCGCTCCGCAAGCCACCTCTCCTGATGGGGGGAAGGGGGGCATGTCTGCCACCCACTCTCTCTTACACTACTGTGAGTCTCTTTCCAAGCTGTTCTTAGATTTTTTAATTTGAGGAGTACTGAACTCTGAGAACAATGAGAAAAAAATCTCCCCCAATGCTCAGAAGTCATAAAATCTGTCATACTCTCTGAGCCATATTATTGAAACCACCTTTTCTTTCCATTGCCTCGGCTGTATTCTAACAAATTTTCTGGCCACACGCTCGTTATGAGGGCCACACTACTGGAAATGATCAGCAAGAATTTTGGTTGACACAAGGAAAAGCAAATGCATGGGCCATGGACAGCCCAGCTTATATCCCCAAATTCAGCTGATCACATTTTTCAGCCTTCCCTCCATCGGGTCATGTCCCTTTAGGTAATTTCTTACTCATTTTGGGGGAGTGCTCCTTTCATGAGAATTTGGGGGCTGAATATATGTTTGCAAACTCACCTAGTTTGTTTGGATTTTGTCTGTTAACTTCTGAGGCAGGTGATGTTCAAAACATCACTCTCTGTCAAGATGAGAGCAGTATGATGTAACTAATTGGATACAGAAAGAAGCTCTCTTCAGCCTCAACTGTCCCATGTATGAAATGAACTTTGAAGCTCTCCCAACATTCGTATATAATCCTCTAAAGAGAGAATAAGGAGGGATTGGATGCTCATGCTGGTAAGGTGTAAGGAACAGGATAATACAAGAGTTAAAAGCAAGATTTAATGTTGAAGTAGTGTTTAGAGAATACATTAAAATGATATTAAAATTTTAACTTCTAAGGCTATCATTTGAAAGCTATAAATCTGTTTTAAAGATCAGTAGGAACAAAGAATTTATCTTTTTCAAAGGTTTTTTGTAACATAAGTTATGAAGTCCATAGAGATAACTCAATTGCAACACTGAATAAATTAAAATGCATTATACATGATGTAAGAACTGTGTATTACACCGTGAAATAGATGTAATGTAATTAAGGTATAAACAAATGAACTAAATATTTTTGTCTAATGTATCTGTGACATTAATTTAAAATAAAACCTAGATTGTGATTATAGAGCTTTACAGAATCAGTAACTTTGATCCTAACATTCACAATTAGGTAATTTGACAAGTTGCCTTCCTATCTTTCCTGGGAAATGAACAGAATGCATTTTTAAGGAATATTTCTCAGCGCAGTCAGTAAGTCTGTATCATGCTGTCTTGAGTGCAAACCTCAGCTGAAACTTGGTCTGCAGAGCTATAAGAAAGGCCCCATAATAGAAATAAATGTAAGACAACTAAGAGTAGTGTTTTCACCTTCCCCTGGGACCAGCTACATCATCACAACCAGACTCTTGTCCCTTCCAAATCTTGTCAAGCTCTTCAATTACTTGGATTGCAAAAGCATACGTGAAAGGGAATAAAGATTTGAAAATAAAAGGGGAAAGAGAACCAATGAGTACATCATTAGTCTGTCTTCACAAAGAGTGCCAACGATAAGAAAAACCAGTACAAGCTGGCACCCAACATCTTTCTAGGAATTAACAGATAACTTGAATTGCTACTCAAAGAAAAAAATTCATTTCCCATGCCGTACTTAAACTATTTATGATCTTATTTTTAAGAATGAAAGCTAGAATTGAGATTACTGACCAAATGCACAGCAGTATTTTAAACAATAGTACTTGACTGAGGCAGAAGTCAAAACCTTCAGAGTGAAACAGAAGGGAAATAATAATAATATTAGGATCCAAATCCAAGTTACTGCAGTTCTGTGATACTAATTCCCATTGTGATAAAGATTTAGGTGTGAATACTGAGAGTATTTTGGTTTATATAAAGAGCGATTTTTATCAGGCTGAAAATTTCAGTTTGAAATATCTTTAAAACCATTCAGTAGGGCTGCAGACCCAATACCTGAATTCTCTTTAGAAGCCAATGAGTTCCAAATACAGAAGGGAGGAGATGCGGAAGAAATACTCTTCTCAACTTCCTTCCTTCTTCTCAATATCCTAACCACAAGAGGATATATTCAACAAACACAAAATGGAGAAAGATTCTTCTCTATGTGCTCTCCCAGACTTTAACCATGAAGGCAGATACTTTTTTGGTGGGAAGCAGCCAAAATAGTTGGAAATGAATGTGCTTATCTTTAATACTCTGGAGCATTCTTATAAATAAGTTCAGGGCAATAAGTAAAACAGTTATTAAGTATCTACCAAATGTTCAACATTCTGGTGCAGTCAGGTAGCAAAGACCATCATCGCTTGACCAAGTGGACACCTTATGAGCAGCAAATCACAACATCATGAACTGAGAACCAATAACGCTTGAATTCGTATCTTCAGCTCTGACCTCACCCCACTGAGCCTCAGACTCATGTACCTGCTTCCTTAACATCTTCACTCCAAAGCCTGACAAGGATTCAAAGCTAACACAGATAAAAGACAACTCTTTGTTTTCCCATCTGATCATTTTCCTCCATTATTTTCCCCCCAAAATGGAACATTTGGCCAAGCACAAAATTAAGACCTCATTCTTGACTGTTCTTGTATCTTATCCCCCCATATCCAATGTACCAGCAAGTTCTCTTTGCTTGATCCCCAGAATCCATCAGGACTTCACCACCATCATCGCCACCACCATAGCAGAGGTCACATTTTTTTCCCCCTCACCTGGACATCTACAATAACTTTCATTTGGTTTCCCTGCTATTTTTCCTGTTCACTCTAATCCACCCCCACTAGAAGCAACCCAACCTTGTACCAAGGCCTGATGAATTCTAGGACTGTATTTTGTTTACCATTTTCCTCCCTTTCTGACCTTGTCTAGTGCTAACCTCCCCCTCATTGGCTGGCATGAAAGGTTCCTTGAACATGAAAAAATAATTCTGATACCCTTTGATCCTGTGGGTTATTCAGCTCTGGAGAGCCTCCCTTTCATCTAAAGATGACTGCCTCTTTCTAATTCAGGTCTCAATTCAAGTATCACTTCCTCAAAGAGGCCTTCTCTGACTATCCCACCTGACGATTCTACCCCTACCCAAGCCACTACCAATCATGTTACTCTGTTGTAGTAACTTCAGAGCATTTAATAGCATCTGAAATTACCTTTCATGTATTTTCCTGTATTATCTGTCTCTATTGCTCCCTTCCCCAACCCTCAAGAACTTATCTGTGTGTCTGCTATTTCTCCATGACCAAGGATATGGCTGAGGAAGGAAGGTAGGGAGATAGGGTAGGAAGGAAGGAAGCAAAAAAATTACTGAGATGCTCCAGCCACACCAGTATATATAATCTGCACTGAGTATATAAGTAGCTAAAATGAAAAAGACACCTTGTTTTGACCCTAAACACAACTCAGTATAAAAGAACTATAGCTACAAAGACAATGAATTTCAGACTCTCTGAGATAAAACTGAACTTAAAAGTACAGTCCTAGTGTCAGTCCATGTCAGAAACTCCTCCTTCTCTTCTAGTCAGGAAACTTTCTCTCCCCCAAAACCTTCCTCCACACTGCCACCAGTATAACTTTTCTGAAATATAAATCTAAGCATGTCACTCTTCTGCCTCTAATACTTTGATGCCACCCCCTCCCCTAGTGACTTCAAATGGAATTTAAACTCCTGGTATAAAAGATTTTCATGCTCTGATCCAAGACTTTCTCTCCACATTCATCTTTGGCCACACCCCTTCAAATCTCCCCTCCAACTCCTACTCTCTGTACTACACACACACACAAATGCCTGCTGTTACCAAAGATCCTCCCACTGTGTGGCTCTGAGCATTCGCACACACTGTTCTCTCCACTTGGGGAAATACCCTTTATTTCTTTTCTTTTTTTTTTCCTTTTTTTTTCTTTTTTTTTGATGAAGCCCCATTCATCCTTCAAGACTCAGATTAAGAATCACATCCTTGGTTAAGCCTTCCCAAATTCCCTCTTCCCCTCCCCACTCAACCAGATTTAACTACTCACTTTGTTTCCCCTTCTCATATGTACCATATGAGCTCTTCGACGATTGTTCAGGTATTTGCAGAAAGCTAGGATATATTCTTAAACCCTTCTCTCCTCTGGTTACTTCAGCCCTTCCACTGACTCCACACCAATTTTACTAATAGTAAGATTGTGGGCAGGCTTTACTTTCTTATCAATTCCCTTAATGTCATATGCAAGACCAACCACTGTACCTTATACATAGTCTGAACAGTAACTGATTGAATAAAAGCTCCATGTGGGCATGTGCAGTGCCTATCTTATGACTCTGTATCCCACACTTCTCTGACTCTGCAGAGCCTCAAATCAGTATTAATTGAGTCAATGAAAGGGAGTGACTGAATGGGTGTGATGAGTTAGATAAATGAACAGATGAAAAGTACAGTAAAAGAATTATCTCCCTTCCTCCAGATACAGTGTACTCCAAATAAGGTGCCCTTGTGTTACATTTTATTTGGAGCATCCACATATTATAGAAGACTAGAGATTTATATTAAGTTAACAATTACCCAAAATTGTTCATATTTGGGCTGTTGGAGTACTGATCCAAATTTCATGGTTTAACATTTCCACCTAGTAAGTTCGGTCTTGTTAGATTCACCCCATCATTCCAGATCTCGATCTTTTTAACTCTTTCATCATTAATATTTTGTGCCAGCCACATAAGTGATGTGCATGTACTTCCCTTGTCCTTAATGTATACTTGGGCAAAGGGCAGGTTTCACCTAATTTAGACTCCAGTGCCCTCTCACAAATGGTTTATTCAGCCCTTTTAGATATAAAGTTCATTCTATTAGATAGAAATGGGGAGGGGGAGAAATTGACAATGGGCTGCAGTGCAGCTTTTTATTTCATTTATTAACGTAACAATATCCATTGCAAGCTGTGGCTTTATTATAGACTTGGTATTTTCTTACTGCCTTATTTTTTTCCCAAGAAAATATAACCTTTTGTTAAATCAAAAATATAAATATCACCTGCTCAACAATCTGTAGCATTTATAAAATTAGTTTTAGCCTCTAAACTATTCAAGACTTTTTATAGAAATTCAACCACTTAGGCATAAGCTGTTCCTAATAGATTTTGAAAATTTTCAACAACCACATCATTTTTAATGCCTTTATGATTTGAATAAAATTACATTCTTCCAGAACAAATAGCATAGGCCTTTCATGTATCCAAAACATCTTGCCGGCCATTATCAACTTTGCCCCCAGTCCATGTCAACTAGAGTTCTTGCTTTGTTAGCTGGTGCAATGCGGGATGCTAGAATTGGGATGTACCAGTTCTAGGAAGTTTGAGTTAGCATATCTTCTACATGCAGTGACATCATGTGGATAGCCTGAAAATGGCTCCGTTGGGAGTATTTACCCCACAAACTGGCAGAGGTTACAATGATAAACATGTACCAATACACACACTGCTGTGCTTTGCTATCCCTGACCGCTAAGCTCCCCCAAGAAAATATTCCTTGCCATTGTTCTTTTTGCCTCAGTATCTTCTATTTATTCTTTCTTCTTATCTGTTAAAATGAAAATAAGAGTCGAAGATAGGCTCAAGTTGGTTGACAACATTTATTAGAAAATAGAACCCAACGGAGCTTGTCCTCTGCTGGAAAGGGAATCAATCCACTCGGTAGTCAAATAAGCCTGTTCACATTTTGCAGCTTAAAACTGGAGGGGAAAAAGTCAAAACAGGAATATTCTGAAGGAAGTGTTTACGACCAGAACAGTATGAGGGAGGTTGTGTTGGAGAAATAAAAACCAGTAGCGACCCAGACAACAGTGGAAACTTTAAGACAAGAGGGACATCATGGAAGAAGAGGGCTTTGAAGGAAGCATGAAGAGGCACCAAAAGCAACTACTAATTCCTTGCACTTTAACTTTAGGGGAGACCTAAAGATCCTCCAAGAGAAGCTCAGCATCCACGTGCTACCACACATCAAGTTCAGTTATTTCACCAATGCCACATGCATTTCCAAGGAATTAATTCTTTCAGGTATCCCAAATACCATATAATTTTCATCCATTCAGGCCTTTTCCAATTTCTAAATTTCAATTTCCACCTTGTACTTAACTGCACAATTATCAAGTGTGATCACATATCCTGCAAGACATCTTTAGAAAGTAGAACCCCACAGAGTTTGCCCTGAATCAGTCTGAAAGGTGAAAGAGAATCAGTCTCCAATCTCAACAGTTTACATAATCTTGTTCACATTCTGTTGCTTGAAATGGAAAAATATTTTGAAATGAAAACACCTCCACAGGTTTATTTTTGAAGTTCAGATAATGCAGGTGAAGGAATACTACAATGTGAGGGGTATTGTGTATTCTCAACAAATGTTTGTGATCAACATCAGCTATGATTAACAGAGACCAGGCAATCTCAGTGTTTAAAAATGATGTCTTTCATATTCCAAACATATTAAATTTAAAAAGAACATCACAGAACACATATGAAATTAAACAGGAAACATAAGAACGTGGAAATGATGATACATGAAAGCCACAGATAATATATCACCATTGTGTGAGCCAGAAAGAGACCATTTCTTCATTCCCCTTATTGTGTGACTTTGAGGATGGAACAGCGTCAAACTTGGGGAACAGATTTGTTCAGTGAGGAGTCCATGAGAAATTCAGGTTATAAAATAAAGTCAGAAGACTCCTAGAGAAGCTCTTCCTGGGACATATTTCATTTTTTTAAAAATGAAGAAATGATTATAGCTCTTACCCCTAGCAGCTTGGCATGAGCTAGAATGTTATTAAGATATCTGTCAAAACCAATTCAGTTAGCAGGAGTGAAGCTATGGAATGTGTCCTTGGGGGACTTTCAAACCAGTGCCATTAATGTAATATTGCAAAACAGAAAACAAAACGGACAACATACAAATAAAGGGTGAAGATGAAACAACCTCATTATCCGCTGTGGAGTAAGACCTGGAAATTTCTGGCTGCATGATTCTTCAAGGCATGACTCGTGATATGTGAAACATGTAAATGATCTAGGGGGTAGGAATGTGGCCAGGAGGAGAAAAGGAATGAATATAAAAAAGCAGAGAGACAAAAGGAGTCTGTTTCCCAGGCATTAAAAACAAAACAAAACAAAACAAAGAACAAAGGAACAAAAAAAAATAACCATTTTCACTTCCAAGCTCAAGCAACCAATATGTGAAAAAGGACTCATTCATTTCAACCACGTCTCAGTTCTCAGCACGGCCCAAAAAGCTTTGGTCTAACAATGCCATCTCCAGCCTATTGGTTCCCACCGTGGCCCAGGCTGTTCAGGGCAGAAGAGAGACAGGGCTGTTCAAGGCCGGGCAGGGATCCCAAAAACATAGCAGGAGAAGTACCATGGCATTTCCGAAGGCCAAAGCCCTCCAATCACTGACAGCCCTTTAATTTATTCTCCTTGTACCGAATGGCACACATTTGGCCTCCTCTCCGTTGGCCCATCCCTTGCCGGCTCACAGCCCAGGCACCTGAGGAAAGACTTTGGCCGGGTGCTTCCTTGTATTTTCAGGTTCTCTTTCGTTCCCATTCTTTGGCCTCCAAATGAGTACAAATTGACAAAATAGAATCATTTCTGCTTGGCACAGAGCTTAGCAACCAGATAACACCAGCCAGGCCACATTTACTCTTCCCCACATTCATCGGCATGCAAAGTTCCAAGATGGAAATGTTTCTCCTGCAGTTTTATGACACTTCTACCGCCTGATTATCCCACTTTATAGCAATTTTCATCATTATGGGCCTGTGGCAAATGAAACAAATTGCCATAAAATGTTGGGAAAATCCTAAATCTTGGCTGTCTGGCTTGCTTGAAGAATGACACTGAGGTTGAATTCAGATGGCTTGGTTCATTTTGCTACAAACAGTCATGCTGGCCTTAATGGGGGCCACTGGCCCCCACGTCAGGATGTGTGGTGATTTCTAGATGAGGCAAACTAATAGAATTTTTTCCTGATGCACTAAGCAAGTCTTCAGTAAAGAAAAACACATTGATTCTGAAGTTGTTTACTACAAACTAAATAGAACCTCTATAGCTTTTCCCATGCAGCTCACATTAGAGCTAAATTAACAGCCCTCATATGTATCCATTCTACTAGTACCAGACAAAAGTGCTTATACCATTAGGAATATAAGTTGTCTTAGTGTAAATCTTGATATAGAAGATTGTCTCTCTCATTTAACAGCCTAGCTATCAAAACTTATATCAGGCAGAGACAAGACTTTAAAGAAAAAAAGAAATGCAGTGAATGATCATGAATAACTGCTAATTTTAATTCAGAGCAGATATGTTAACTTTAAAGGAAGGGAACAGGAGCCTAATGGTTAGACATGCAGAAAAGAAAGAAAAAGAAAGAACGAATGAATGAAAGAAAGATTAAGAAAGAAAAGGAAAAAGAAAAAGAAAGCTTCATCCATTCCTGATTAAAATGCTTCAAAGTATAGGGATAGAAGGAACATTCCTCAACTTCATAAAATCTATCTATGAAAAACCCATAGCAAATATCATCCTCGATGGGAAAAAGCTGACAGCCTTCCCTTTGAGATCAGGAACACGACAAGGACGCCCACTCTTACCACTCTTGTTCAACATAGTATTAGAGGTCCTAGCAACAGCCATCAGACAACAAAGAGAAATAAAAGATATTCAAACTGGCAATGAAGAAGTCAAACTCTCTCTCTTCGCAGATGACATGATACTTTATGTGGAAAACCCAAAAGACTCTACCCCCAAAGTACTACAACTCATTCCGCAATTCAGTACTGTGGCAGGATACAAAATCAATGTACAGAAATCAGTTGTTTTTTAATACACTAACAATGAAAATACGGAAAGGGAAATTAAAGAATCGATTCCATTTACTATAGCATCAAGAACCATAAGTTACCTGGGAATGAACCTAACCAAAGAGGTAAAGGATCTGCACTCAAGGAACTACAGAACAGTAATGAAAGAAATTGAAGAAGACATAAAAAGATGGAAGACCATTCTACGCTCATGGATTGGAAAAATAAACATTGTTAAAATGTCTATACTGCCTAGAACAATCTATACTTTCAACACCATTCCAATCAAAATTCCACTGGCATTTTTCTTTTTTTTTTTTTTAAGTCTTTATTTATTTATTTGATGGACAGAAATCACAAGTAGACAGAGAGAGAGAGAGAGAAAGAGAAGCGGGCTTCCTGCTAGCAGAGAGCCTGATATGGGGCTCGATCCCAGGACCATGGGATCATGACCTGAGCCGAAGGCAGAGGCCTTAACCCACTAAGCCACCCAGGCGCCCCCACTCGCATTTTTCAAAGAACTAGAGCAAACAACCCTAAAATTTGTATGGAATCAGAAGAGACCCCAAATTGCTAAGGAAATGTTGAAAAAGAAAAACAAAACTGGTGGCATTATGTTGCCTGATTTCAAGCTTTACTACAAAGCTGTGACCACCAAGACAGCATGGTACTGGCATAAAAACGGACACATAGACCAGTGGAACAGAGTAGAGAACCCAGATATGGACCCTCAACTCTATGGTCAAATAATCTTTGACAAAGCCCTAAAAAATATACAGTGAAAAAAAGACAGTCTCTTCAATAAATGGTGCTGGGAAAATTGGACAGCTATGTGTAGAGAAGAATGAAACTCGACCATTCTCTTACACCATACACAAAGATAAACTCAAAATGGGTAAAAGACGTCAACATGAAGCAGGAATCCATTAGAATCCTAGAGGAGAACACAGGCAGTAACCTCTTCGACATTGGCCACACCAACTTCTTTCAAGATATGTCTCCAAAGGCAAAGGAAACAAAAATGAAAATGAATTTTGGGGACTTCATCAAGATCAAAAGCTTCTGCACAGCAAAGGAAACAGTCAACAAAACAAAGAGGCAACCCAGGGAACGGGAGAAGATATTCGCAAATGATACTACAGACAAAGGGCTGATATCCGGGATCTATAAAGAACTCTTCAAACTCAACACACACAAAACAGATAATCATGTCAAAAAATGGGCAGAAGGGGCCCCTGGGTGACTCACTGGGTTAAAGCCTCTACCTTCAGCTCAGGTCATGATCTCAGGGTCCTGGGATTGAGACTCCCTTCAGGCTCTCTGCTCAGCAGGGAGTCTGTTTCGCTTCCTCTCTCTGCCTGCCTCTCTGCCTACTTGTGATCTCTGTCAAATGAATAAATAAAATCTTTAAAAAAAAAATGGGCAGAAGACATGAACAGACACTTTTCCAAGGAAGACATACGAATGGCTAACAGACACATGAAAAAATGTTCATCATCACTAGCCATCAGGGAGATTCAAATCAAAACCACATTGAGATACCAACTTACACCAGTTAGAATGGCCAAAATCAACAAGACAGTAAAAAACGAGTGTTGAAGAGGATGTGGAGGAAAGGGAAACCCTCTTACACTGTTGGGAGGAATGCAAGTTGGTGCAGCCACTTTGGGAAACAGTGTGGAGATTCCTTAAGAAATTAAAAATAGAGCTTCCCTATTTCCAGGGCGCCTGGGTGACTCAGTGGGCTAAGCCTCTGCCTTTGGCTCAGGTCATGATCTCAGGGTCCTGGGATCGAGCCCCACATCAAGCCCCACATTGGGTTCTCTGCTCAGCAGGGAGCCTGCTTCCCCCTCTCTTCCTCCCTCTCTGCCTACTTGTAATCTCTCTCTCTGTCAAATAAATAAATAAATAATAAAATCTTTAAAAAAAAAAAGTGTCTATTTCCAGACTATAAATATTTATTTGGATATTCCCATATATTTCATATATGTTAAGATCCTTTTGGTTTCTAAAGTAGGAAGCATATAAGAATTTCTAGAAATCCACATGGTCTTGAACCAGAGGTCCTGATTTGCAGTTTCTAAAGCATCTGCTAAGTTTATGAATCTAAATACTACATACAGATTTTGAAACATCCTTTGGCATACATTACATACGCAACCTCTTATCTGAAAGGACAATCACTGAGCTAAAATTCTTCAGTAACAACCAATTTTAAACCAATGGCTTGGCAGTTTTCAGACCCACTTGCATTTTTTAGTTTCCATCATACAGACACATGAGCAATTCCTTAAGAAACACTTGCATACTTGTATATGGCCTTGATACAAGTGATTTCATTCCTCCTCTCAAACCCAAATGTGCAGTGCAAATACAAATTCACTGATCTTTTTTATAACAATCCAAATTACTGTGGTTCAAATGTCTTGACTTAAGTGAGCCTTTAAGAAATAAGATGCAAGGGCACCTGGGTGCCTCCGTTGGTTGAGCGCTGACTCTCAGTTTTCGCTCAGGTCATGATCTCAGGGTCCTGAGATCAAGCCCTACATTGGGCTCTGAGCTCAGTGGAGAATCTGCTTGAGATTGTCCCTTACCCTCTGTCCCTCCCCTTGCTTGTGCTCAGTCACTCCCTCTCTCTCTAAAAATAAGTAAATAAATTAAAAAAAAAAAAAGGCAAACTAATTAAGTTTCTTTTCCATGTTTGAGGTAACATTAGGTGACCAACCTACACAAACAATAGCCACATAATGATTAATAATTGATAATGTGATCAATAATAATTTAAAATTTGTTCTTCTTTTTGAGAACTGATCCTATAGCTTACTGTTAAATGTGGGCACTCTCTAATAGAGTTTATCTATGGGAATAATATTTTATCTATGGGAACCCTAATTAAAATTTTCAACAAATCCACTACACTAACTAGTTGTGCTAGAGCTTTCCCATGAGAGGAAGTACGTTGTGGGGTTAAGAATTTTTCCCTGATGACTTCTAGGCCAACATCAAATATAGTAGCCATTCAGAAATTTTATGTCACTCCTCTCTGATAAATCCCATACTCTTACCATTTCTAAAATTGTTGGGCGCCTGGGTGGCTCAGTGGTTTAAGCCGCTGCCTTCGGCTCAGGTCATGATCCTAGGGTCCTGGGATCGGGTCCCGCATCGGGCTCTCTGCTCGGCAGAGAGCCTGCTTCCCTCTCTCTCTCTCTGCCTGCCTCTCCATCTACTTGTGATTTCTCTCTGTCAAATAAATAAATAAAATCTTTAAAAAAAAAAATAAAATTGTTTCTTTGATCAAACCTTGAGTGTTACACACACAGTACAGACTATCTGAGGAAAATACATACAGTTAAGGGTTTTTTGAGATTATCTTATTTAATCCTCATAGCAACTATAAAGCATACACTATTATTCCAATTAGAGATGAAGAAACTGAGCTCAACAAAACCAAGAGATCCCACCATACGTCACACTCTTAGTGAAAGATGAACCTGGAACTAAAACCCTAGGAACATGATAACAAAGTCTAAAACGTTAACAGCTATTTTGTCACCATTGGTTATCCTCCTTAGGGCTGGTCTGTAAAGTTCAGAAGCTTATTAAGTGCTCTTTCCATCAAGGGTTTAGCTCAGAAGTCATTTTTTGGCTCATAACTGAGAAAATACAATCCATCAGGGAATAAAACAGCAGGAAATTTAAAAACCACTGAGCTCAATTATATATAGAAGAAAATAATGTCAGAGAGGAGATTGTCCAGGTTAAGCAAAATCCCTTGATTAGAAGCTTCTGCCTAAACACTGTGGCCTTCTACCATGCCACACTCCAAATACAAGTAAGCTCAGGTTCACCCTCTTCAAGCAGTGATGGAGGGATCTGGGACATACCACTGAGCATCTCATGAGCCAAGATTAGGACTTTCGATTTGTTTATTTGTGTG
Source organism: Mustela erminea (assembly GCF_009829155.1). NCBI lineage: Eukaryota > Metazoa > Chordata > Mammalia > Carnivora > Mustelidae > Mustela > Mustela erminea. Next base: position 74,707,412 of record NC_045625.1, read on the forward strand.
TAACTATCTCTCTGGTGTCCTTTGGCCCAAGGTAAAATAAGTCTACTTTGTTATTCGTGTGCTATAAGGACCCTTTCTGGTGTAATTCAACTTTCTCTCAACACTTCAACTGGAAGTACTATTAGTAAAATCCTTTCCAATAATTCTGCTAATAGTTTCCAGCAAACTTAAACCTGGAGCGACATTTGAATGAATTTATCTGTAGTGGGCTTCTGCAGGAATCTATAAGTCATTCTGATTCATTCTCAGTTTCTAGAGGAAAGTATTTATTTTCTAAGATGAGACAGAATAGAAATGGGAATCATTTGTATGGGGTGAAGCACAGCTTGCTGATTAAGTTACCTTCTTCTCCTTTATTACTCCTGAAGGATTAAGCCACAGGAATTCTGGAACTTAAAGCTACAGATTTCTTCTTGGGATCTCTCCAAAATCTCAGAGAAGCGCTAAATATCCCCATGGGTTTCTAATAATTTGCACCATGTTGAAGTTAGGATTTTGTCTGGAAAAATACTTTGAAAAACCAGCTAGTTGAAAATCAGACCATGCTTCATCTACTAGTATATGAATACATGAAAATGTGTCCAAAAAAATCAATTCTCTTACATGCCCCAGTGAAAATGAATAACAAAAATACAAGTCATCATGTGAAAAGAAATGGGGGAAGTTATTAACTTGTAATCCAAATCTGTGATGTTTTAATAACGAATAATTCCTTACAACAGTGAAAGTGTTCATAAAAGTAAAAATTCTTTTCAGGTATTGAGATTGAGGACAAACCCCAAAATATCAGAGGTCCCTGGGAAACAATGACCATTCATTTTTACCTTATAGACAATGCAACGTAATTAGAATGAATTTGTGTTCCTAGGTTTGGAAGACATAGCCACCAAAACTAGCTGCTAAGCATTTAAATCTAACTGGGAATTAACCCTTACAGGGATTGAAATGGCATATGATTTTGCTTGCCTTCATAGATAATTATTTAAAAATGTGAGTCAAGGGGCAGCTGGGTGGCTCAGTGGGTTAAGCCTCTGCCTTCAGCTCGGGTCATGATCTCAGGGTCCTGGGATCAAGCCCCACATTGAGCCCCACATTGAGCCCCACATTTGGCTCTCTGCTCAGCAGGGAGCCTATTTCCCCCTCCCCGTCTGCCTGCCTCTCTGCCTACTTGTGATTTCTCTCTCTGTCAAATAAATAAATAAAATCTTTACAAAAATGTGAGTCAAAAGGCTCCTAGGAGTCAATTATAAAACCTGCCTGTCCTTACGGATTCATAATTCTGAAAGCGATTCCAACGTGTGGGTTTCTCCTTACACCATCAAGCAATTTGTGAACACCAGCTGGGTATCCTACAATTCAATTCAATTCTGACACTATCTATTCAGAAACAGCATCTAACTCCACAGGTTAAGGGCTCAGTCCCACAAGACTGCCCTTGATTTCAGATGCCAATAGCAAGTCCAGGTTGTTACCTGTAATTCTGACCAAAAGGCTCTCTAAACCAGAGGTCCCCCAATGACTCCCTTCTTGGGTTCAACCAACCTGCTAGAGGGCCTCACAGAACTCAGGACACTCGTTTATTAAAAGGATTTATGTAGGGGAAGCCTTGGTGGCTCAGATGGTTAAGCATCTGCCTTCGGCTCAGGTTATGATTTCAGGGTCCTGGGATCAAGTCCCATACTGGGCTCTCTGCCTAGCCAGGAGCCTGCTTCTCCCTCTCTTCCTTGTTTGTGCTCTCTCACGATCTCTGTCTGTCTCTCTCAAATAAATAATTTTTTAATAAAATAAAAAATAAAAGAGTATATGAAGGCTATGAATCAATAGGCAAATGAGGAGATAAAGGGGGCAAGGTATGAGCAAAGGGTGTGAAGCTTCCATGCCCTCTCCAGACTTTGCCAGTGTCTCCAAATATCCATGTGCTCACCTACCAGCACTCCAAACACTATCCTTTTGGATTTACAGAGACTTCATTATGTAAGCAAGACTGATTAAACCATTGCCCACTATTTATTTAACTCAATCTCTAGTCCCTCTTCCCTCCCCAGAGGTGACAGGAGGGTGGTCCTGAAAGTTCCAACCTTCTCCTGGTGGATTCCTCTGGTGACCAGTCTCCCTTCTTAGCTGCTTTCCAAAAGCCACCTCGTGAACATAACAAAAGAACCTTAACTGCTCTCATCACTGAGGAAATGTCAAGGGTTTAAGGAGCTCTGTGCCAGAAATGGAAACAAAGACCAGATAAATATACATTTCTTATTATAAATCACAACATCATGGGAATAGAGCATCTTCCTATCAAAGTAGACCTCCACTGCTTTGGAAAACAAGAATAATATGAACTATAAAACCCAAAGCCTTACCCTGGCCCTGGCTCTGGCCCAGAGGACTTCACAGATATTGAAGTATGAACACAGGTTCCTGGGACACGCTGGGACAGAAGCCTTTTTCAGAGATTCTGCCAGGGGTAGACTTTTATGGGAAGAATAGATTATATAATATCTCTTGGGTCTTGAAGTAGAAACAAGATTTAGGAAGAAGGACTAGCATTGAGAAGGGAAAAATTCCTTTCTTGTCACTAGAGAAAGACTCCCAAAATAAGCTATTTCTTTCATTATGTACGACAGGACAAGCTCTGCCAACAACATCAACAATTGTGAATAGGCCACAACAGTAACACAACATAAAACTCAGCATGTCCTAATATCCTATGATCTTTCTCTGTGGTGTAGCCCCCACTCTAGACAAGTTTTATCATTGATCTTAGCTACTGGGAAGCCAGGAAAAGCTAAGATAATAGCAATTCAATATTGTTAAAAAATTATTTCTATTTTTTTTTTTTATTTGACAGACAGAGATCACAAGTAGGCAGAGAGGCAGGCAGAGAGAGGGGGGGAATCAGGCTCCCGAGCAGAGAGCCCGATGCGGGGCTCGATCCCAGGACCCTGAGATCATGACCTGAGCTGAAGGCAGAGGCTTTAATCCACTGAGCCACCCAGGTGCCCCCAAAAATTATTTCTAATTTTAAATTTTATAGAAATTATTTTTTAAAACCAGAAACACATCCACCAACAAGAGTTTACATATTTTAACATCTTATTCCACATGCTACAGAAATCTCTGCCATATCCTGTCTGCCTTTCTCTCCTTCTAACTCTTGAAAGGCTACTACAACCTGGAAATTGATACTTATCATTCCCATGCATTATTTTCAATATTAAGTAAATATACAGGAATTCACTGTATGTAGTATGGCCTTATATATATCTTAACTTACAGAAATGGCCTTCTATACTAGGACTTCTCCACCTTGGCTGTATTGACATTTTGGGTTGTGTATTAGTTTCCTATTGATGTTGTAAAAAATTACCCAAATTTAACGGCTTAAAAGAGCACAAATGTATTCCCTCAGAGTTCCAGATGTTCAGAGGTTTTAAAATGAGTCTTACAAGGCTAAAATCAAGAGGTCAGCAGGGCTGGGTCCTTCTGGAGGTTCTAGGAGAGAAATCACTCCCTTGCCTCTTCCAAATTCCAAATAGGCTTTTCTCCTCCTGCTTCCACTGTCACACTGCCTTCCTCCGTTCAGACCTTCTCACTGCCCTTTTACAAAGAATACTACAGGGGCACATGGATGGCTCAGTGGGTTAAGCCTCTGCCTTTGGCTCAGGTCATGATCTCAGGGTCCTGGGATCAAGCCCCACATCAAGCCCCGCATTGGACTCTCTGTTTAGCAGTGATCCTGCTTTCCCCTCTCTCTCTGCCTGCCTCTCTGCCTGTTTGTGATCTCTCTCTCTCTCTGTCAAATAAATAAATAAAATCTTAAAAAAAAAAAAAAAAGTCTACTGTAATTACACTTCGGGTCCAACAAGATAATCCAAAATAATCTCCCTATTTTAACATCCTTATATATATCTTATATATCTTATATTATCACATGCAATTAAGATATAAGATATATATAAGATATATAAGATATAAGATATATACATATAATATATATCTTATATATCTTATATATCTTAAGATATATATGTATAAGATATATACATATATCTTATATCTTATATATCTTATATATATCTTATATATATCTTATATATATATATATATCTTATATATATTATTATATATATCTTATATATAAGATATAAGATATCTTATATCTTATATATCTTATATATATCTTATATCTTAATTGCATGTGATAATTTCCTTTTGCCACAGAATGTAACATTTATAGGGTCAGAAATTAGGATATGGACATCTTTGAGAACCACTACTGAGCCTATCACAGGCCAAATAATTATTTTGTTGAGGACCATCCTCTACTTAGTAGATGCTACCAGCACATCTCATGTTTTGGCAATCAAAATGCCTCCAGACATTACCAGAGGTCTCCTGGTAAACAAAATTACCTCTGTTGAGAAGAGATGGTCTACATGTGTGTTCCTCATGCGTATATTTCATTCTCAATACATTTGAGAATTATGTATGTCAAAACATTAAGAACTAGCTCATTAATTTTAATTCCTCAATAATATTTTGTTAAGTGAATAAAATAAAATAAAATTTAAGAATTCCCAACTTTCTTTCTATATTACAAACAATGCTTCATAAAAATCTGAATGTGCCTTAATAAGCACATTCAGATAAATAAGAATTTATAGCAGGGCAATGATTCTCATCCTTTAACATGATCAGAATCCCTTGGAGAGATCCTTAAAATGCAGACAGACTTCTGTGTAACCCACCCAGATTCAGTAAGTCTGGAGTAGCACTTGAAATACTGAATTTTTAACAAGCTCCTGTGTGATACTGCAGCTGTTGGTCTGGGGATCACTCTGAGAACCACTCCTTTAGGAGAAATAAATATAAATATAAATATAAATATAAATATAAATATAAATGGAAGTATGATTTTCCAGGTATTGTCAAATTGTTACTGTGGTTATGATTGGCAATTTCGCTCCTACCTACAAGGCCTTAATTCATGTTTCCCTACAACCTGAGCAATAATGGTGAAGACTAATTTTTTGCAAAAGTGAAGGTGTGGAGCTGTATCTCATGGCCTATTATTTTATATTTCCCACATCAAAAGAGTCACATATATTTCCATGAAAGTATTAGCTACTTGGGGTTCCTAGTCTGTGTGTTACCTCTTCTTATTTTTTTTCTTGTTTTTCTAATGAGGTATTAGTAGAAATTCTTTCGATACTCCAGATATTAAATTTTTCTCAGTTGTACAGAAAAACACTTTTCCTGATGTTTTTGTCTTTTTAATTTGTAGCTTCTTTTTACCAAAAGACATTTATTTTAATGTAAATTTTTTTATAGCTTTTGATTTCTCACCTTAAGAAATTAGGATACCTTGCCCTAAAGTTGCCCTAAAGTTATAAAAATATTCCTCGTAATTTCTTTAAATTTTGCTTTATGTATTTTTGGTCACTAATCCATCTGGATTCATCTTTGAGTATGATGTGAGATAGGAATCTATTTTAATGAATTCCATGTGAATAGGCAGTTGACTCTGCCCTATTTATTGAGTAGCTGGACTCAAGGATTTATAGTATTCCCTCTGGCCATGTGTACACGTATGTACATGATTCAGTTTGAGCTTTCTATTATATTCCATTGAATATTTTTGTGCCAACACCATATAATTTTACCTACTAAAGATTTAAAATAGGTCTTAATTTGTTAGGTTAAATATACCTTTTTTCTTGTTCAAAAATGTGATGGCTCTGGGCACCTGGGTGGCTCAGTCAGTTAAGCATCTGCCTTCAGCTCAGCTCATTTAAAAAAAAATGATGGCTCTTCCCTTTATTCTGTCAAATGAAATTTAAAATCAGATTAAATTCTATTAAAAAATACAGAATTTTTACAGGTGTTACACAGAAATTACAAATAAAGGTCAGCTGCTACCATTACATTATCAGGTCATCCATCCAATAACAGGACACACTTATCCATTTATTTAGGTCTCCTTTTATGCTCTTTAACTAAGTTTAAAAAGCTTGTCCATAAATGTCTTTGATATCTTTTAATACATTTATTCCTAGGTCCTTAAAATACTATGCTATTCTTAATAATATTTTGCCTGCATTTTCTAATTGTTCTTTTTGTATAGAAATGCTAATGAGATTTGTACATGGATATTATATCCAGCAACCTTGCTAAATTCTCTGATCAAAGAGTTTGATTCATGTGGATTTTTCTAGATAAGCAATATTATCTATAAATAATGATACATGTGGGGGTTTTTTTCCCTTTCATTCTCATGCTTTGTGTTCTTTTCATTTTAACTAGGATCTCCAGTACTGTATTAAAGAGAACTGATGACAGTGGGATCCTTGTCTTATTCTTGTCTTTGAAAATACAGCTTTTGCTATGTCACCATTAAATATAATATTTTCTACAACTTTTCAAATTACTATTGGCCAGGTTCAGAAAGTTTGCTAAAAGAGGCTATCATGGGTAAATGGTGAATTTAATTAAATGTATGTCTGTATTTATTGATTATAGGATTTTTCTCCTTTAGTTTGTTAATGAGGTAAATTATACTGATTTTCTTAGTAAGACAGTTTTTATTTATATCAGTTATAGGTGCATATATTTTAGAGTCAAATGACTATTCATCTGTTGTGAAACACAGCAGACTCCTTCTCTCACCATGTCCTCATCCGCAAAAGCAAAGCCTTTTATGTCTTTTAACTGATCCTTTCAGTGCTTGTTTCATATTTTTAAATAAAATGCTTACACTGTTACTTAACTTTTCGGGGGTTTAATCTTCTATTAACTTCCACTGCACGACTATCTTTCACTCCCAATGCCTCCCACAGAAATATACTCTCTCCTCCCTCTACCATTCTAATAGAGTTAAATACTTATTTTACTTAGGTAAATATTCTGTGCTTACATTATTACAACTATACAAACATTATTCATAGCTCAATGTAGTAAGCTATGATTATTTTTCCTTTGTGGACTTTATTTTCTCAACACATACTGTCTTGCTTTTATTTGCTAAGTTTTCTACAAGTTTACAATTAACAACAAACTCTTCACCAACTGTCTAAAACTCATTTTAAGGTGATCATATATATCAGGTATTGTATCAAATTTATCTTCCTGAAGAAGTCTCTCCCAGGTCCTCTAACCTGCTCCAATGTGGGTGGTTGCCCAGCATGCCTGATGCACAGCTATTATCTTAGAATCTCTCTTTGCCATCACTCCATATATCCCCTTTGAATTTCTGTGATAGATCTCCAATATCTAGGATCCTATGCCTCATTCTTCCATTTATTCCTCTTTTTATGAAATAGATCTTCTAGTAGATTTCAGAGAAGGAATGTGTGGGGATAAAAGGGTATCGCTGAATTTTTCTTCAGAATGTTGAAACACTACTCCATGGTTTTCCATCTGCTAGTGCTGATGTTGAGAAATAAAAAATCATTCTGATTTCTAATACTTTGTATATGACCTTGGTTTTTTTTTTTTTCTTCTCTCTTGGACCTTGATGATCATCAGTCTGGCTCCAGTGATCCAAAATTTCACAATAACAGGTATTGGTGGACTCATAACATCTGAATGTTTTACTTCTTTCTTACCAATTTGGATGTCTTTCCTTTCTTTTTGTTGTCTTGACTCCTGTGGCTAGGACTTCTAGCATATGTAGAATAAAAGTGGTGAAGAGTAGACATCCTTGTCTTGTTCCTGAACTTAGAGGGCAAGCTTTCAGTTTTTCCCCCACTGAGTATGATGCTCACTGTGGGTTTTTCAAATACGGCCTTTATTATGTTGAGATATGGTCCCTCTAAACCTACTTTGTTGAGGGCTTTTATTATTAATGGATATTGTCCTCTGCCAAATGCTTTTTCTGCATCTTTTGAATAATTGTATGGTTTTTATCCTTTCTCTTACTGATATGACATATCATGTTGATTCATTTGCAAATAGTGAACCACCCTTACATCTTGGGAATAAATGCCACTTGATTGTGGTGAATAGTTTTTCTTTTTTTTTTTTTAAGATTTTATTTATTTATTTGACAGACAGAGATCATAAGCAGGCAGAGAGGTAGGCAGAGAGAGGAGGAAGTGGCTCCATGCTGAGCAGAGAGCCCCATGTGGGGCTCAGTCCCAGGACCCTGGGATCGTGACCTGAGCCAAAGGCAGAGGCTTTAACTCACTGAGCCACCCAGGAGCCCTGTGAATGGTTTTCTTAGTGTATTATTAAACTTGGTTTGCCAGTATTTTTTTGAGGATTTCTGCATCTATGTTCATCAGAGATACTGGCCTGCAGTTGTCTTTTATTTTTTTATTTTTGTTTTAAATTTTATTTATTTATTTGACAAACAGAGATCACAAGCAGGCAGAGAGAGAGGAAGGGAAGCAGCCTCCCCGCTAAGAGAGAGCCGGATGTGGGGTTTGATCCCAGGACTCTGGGATCATGACTTGAGCCGAAGCAGAGACTTTAATCCACTAAGCCACCCAGGCGCCCCTACATCTGTCTTCTAAGCCTTGCCCTCTATACAAGGAGGCTGGCAGATAAGACATCAACAGCTGTGCTGTCCAGCACAGAACTGAGGAAGGGAAGGATGGGATCTTGGTTGGGCTGCTTATTCCCTTGACTTGCACCTTGTGTGGCTGCCGCAGGCAGCCTGCATTTTGAAGTCTCCGTCAGGCTGCCCTCTCCTTGGCTGGTAACAGCCAGTTCTTCTTTTCTTTCAGGCTTAGAGATGCCCTACTGTTGCCTGCAGTTGTCTTTTATTGTGGTGTCTTTATCTGGTTTTGGTATCAAGGTGATACTGGCCTCATAGAATGAACTTGAAAGTTTTCCTTCTATTTTTTGGAATAGTTTGAGAGGAATAGACATTAATGCTTCTTTAAGGGTTTTGACAGAATTTGCCTGTGAAGCCATCTGTTCCTAGGCTTTTATTTGTTGGGAGTTTTTTTTTTTTTAAGATTTTATTTATTTATTTGACAGACAGAGATCACAAGTGGACAGAGACACAGGCAGAGAGGAGGCAGAGAGGAGGAAGCAGGCCCCCTGCCAAGCAGAGAGCCCGATGTGGGACTCGATCCCAGGACCCTGAGATCATGACCTGAGCCAAAGGCAGAGGATTAACCCACTGAGCCACCCAGGCGCCCCAGTTGGGAGTTTTTTGATTACTGACTCAATCTCCTTGCTGGTAATCATCTATTCCAATTTTCTATTTCCTCTTGCTTCAATTTTGGTAGGTTGTATGTTTCAAGGGATATATCCATTTCTTCTAGGTTGTCTAATTTGTTGACAAATAGATTTCATAATATTCTCTTACAATTATTTATATTGCTGCTATTTCTCCTCTTTCATTTATTATTTTATTTGGGTCCTTTTTGGTTTTTGTTGTTGTTTTAAGATTATTTATTTATTTATTTATTTGACAGATCACAAGTAGGCAGAGAGGCAGGCACAGAGAGAAAGGAGGGAAGCAGGCTCCCTACTGAGCAGAAAGCCCGATCTGGGGCTCAATCCCAGGACCCTGGGATCATGACCTGAGCCGAAGGCAGAGGCTTTAACCCACTGAGCCACCCAGGCACCCCCCCTTTTTTTAAGGAACCTGGCTAGAAGTTTATTGGTTTTGTTGATGTTTTCAAAGAACCAGCTCCTGGTTTCACTGTTCTGTTCTATTGGGTTTTTTTAGTTTCTATACCATTTATCTCTGCTTTTATAGTAATTTTCTTAGTATCCAAAATATATAAAGAACTTAAAAAACTCAAGACCCCCCTAAAGAGTAATAATGGGCAGAAAACATATACAGACATATCTGTAAAGATATCCAGATGCTCAACAAACACATGAAAAGATGCTCAACATCACTCATCACCAAGGAAATGCAAAACTACGATGAGATATCACCTTACACCTGTTGGAATGGCTAAAATCTACAACATAAGAAACAAGTGTTGGCTAGGATGTGGAGAAAAATGAGTCCTCTTGCACTGTTGATGGGAATGCAAAATGGTGCAGCCACTGTGAAAAACAGTGTAGAGATTCCACAAAACACTAAAAACAGAATTACCCTACAGTTCAGTAGTTGCACAAGTGGGTGTTCACCTAAAAAATACAGGGGCACCTGGATGGCTCAGTCAGCTGAGTGGCCAGCTGTTGGTTTCAGTTGAGGTCATGATCTCATGGGTTGTGGCACTGAGCCCCACACCAGGCTCTGCACTTAGTGGGAAGTCTATTTGAGATTCTCTTCCTCTGCTGCTCCTACTTATGTGTTTTATCTCTCTCTCGAACAAATAAATCTTTAAAATAAATTAATTAAAAAATACAAAAACATTAATTCAAAGGGATACATATACCTATAAATTTTACCAGCACTTTATTTATAATAGCCAAGATACAGAAGCAGCCCAAGTGTCCACAGAATGATGAATGGGTAAAGAAGATATGGTACCTATATACAATGGAATATTATTGAGCCATAAAAAGAATGAAATCTTGCCACTTGGCACAACATGCATGGAGCTAGAGGGTATAATGCTAAGCAAAGTCAGTCAGCAAGAGAAAGACAAATACCTATGATCTCACTCATAGGTGGATTTAAGAAACAAAAGAAAAAAAAAGAAATAAAGAAATAAAGAGAGAGACAAACCAAGAAAGACTCCTAACTATAAACAAACTGACGGTTACCAAAGAAAAAGAAAGAGAGAGAAACCAAGAAACAGACCCTTAACTATAGAGACCAAACTAATGGTTACCAAAGGGGAGTTGGTGGGAGAATAGTTAAAACAGGTGAGAGAGATTAAGGAGTGCAATTGTCACGATGAGCACTGGGTTATGTATGCAAGTGTTGAATCACTGGGTTATGTATGCAAGTGTTGAATCACTATATTGTACATCTGAAACTAATATAACACTATATGTAACTATATTGGAATTAAGAATTTTTTTAATTGTAAAAAAATTAAAAAGGTTAAAAGGACAAAAAATGTTGCCTGGCACACAGTAAGTGCTGAATAACATGAACTTTTGTATTTTAAAAGAAAAAGAGGAGGAATGGGCTCAAAAAGCAGCCCTTCCAAGAATGGAGTTTCTGTACTGCCTGAGATTAATTCTAATAATCAAGAAAAAATTGGTTGCTTCTAGACAGTGGGAATCTGGGGTATATGTCTGTAATCCAAGGGTTCTCTGAGAAGCCTTTTAATACTTCTATTCCAACAGTAAAAGTTAATGCCATTGAGCAGTTGGCCCTTTAGAAATGAAAGTTTAGTTAACCCAGGAAAAACAATAAAGTAAAAAATAATTATAAAGTATGGGATGTCAGGATGGCTCAGCAGTTAAGTTTTTGACTCTTGATCTCAGCTCAGGTCTTGATCTCAGGGTTGTGAGTTCAAGTCCCATGATGGGTATGGAGCCTACTTATAATCTAACCAGTTTTTCCTCCAAATCTTGTATTTTCTCAAATTCATATTTGTTAAGAGAGAGCAAGCATTAGCAGAGGGGAGGGATAACAGAGGGAGAGAGAGAATCTTAAGCAGGTCCCACGCTCAGCACAGAGCCCCATGTGGGACTCGATCCCACAATCCTGAGATCATGACCTAAGTCGAAATCAAGAATTGGGTACTTAACCAGTTAGCCACCCAGGTACCCCCAAATTCATTTATTAAGAGAATGGCATATATAATTCTATCCTTGTACCTCCCACCTCTTTATCCCACTCACTGTGTTAAACCCTGGGTATTTTTCTTATAGCCATCTTCTAGTTTACAATTTTCTCTTCGGTTGTATCTAATTGGGATATTTAACCTAGCAAATGAATTTTAATTTCAAATTCCCCAATTTTTTCATTTCTAAAAGTTCAATTTAATTTTTTTCTCAAATATGCATCATTTGGCTTGTTTTTTTTTTCTTATGTTTCTTGGTCTTTCTTTTTCTTTGTTAGCAATTTAAAGGATACTAATTATATTGCTTCACATTATTTTATCTCAAAATGTGGCCTGCCAAACTCTCTTTTGTCTGCTCACCCTAACTCATGATGGATAATTCTTAAGCACTTTTACAGTAAGTTCATCTGAAGTGGAAATAATTTTTCCTCTAGCCTGGATTATGGAAAAATACTTACATTCATTTCTTGTTGCCATTCTAGAGATAAAGCAGCCTAAGGACTACTTTTAGTTAATGTATCAGTTTGTTAGGGTGAGAAAGCATAGGTTTAACCAATATGTGACACACACACACGGAGTCTAACAGGCTTCTCCTTCATCATTAACTGAATGTACTTTACTTCTGGATGTGGATAAGTGCACCCTAGAGCTCCAATTTTCACATGTTTCAATGGGTGACATTCTTTAACCAACTGCCAGAGAAAAGCCCATTCATACTCTAGCAGATGGGAAGATATGTAACCAAATAAGTACAGGATAAGAAACTCAATATTGCTACGGAAATATCATTTTGAGATAGTTATTTTGTCATGATCAAAGTAGGGGCTAAGACTAGAATAAAGAAGCAAGTTCAAAGGCACAAAGGAATGCAACCTGACATTATCTGGAAACAGAAGAGTGTACAACAGTTGGAAGACAAAAGATGTGATGTGGATGGGATGACTTATAGATAAGGGTGGACAGAACAGCAACAGTCATCTTATGAAAGCATCCTCTTAACACAGTGAAAGAAATCCTCATTAGAAGGTTGCACATCTTTTTAACCATGTATAAATTTGTTTCATAAAATGCAAATATGAAATGATTACATATTAAGTGCTGCTTTCTGATTAATTAATCATTTCAAACATCAGGGCATTCATAATAAGTTTTTATAGTAAAAATTATCATTTTTGGTTTAGTACTTGTTATTTTTTAGGTTCTTGGGGGGAAAGGGAGAATCTGAGCAGGACTGGTCTCTTGGCCACTGCCCAAGAAAGTGGCTGAAGAGGAGAAACGGGTTGTTAGAGAGGGCTGGACATAAGCCAAGCCCAGCCCAGTCAACATGGACAGAGAGCATGAGACAAGAGGGAATAAAAACACCTGCTAAGGCATACTGCCAACTCTGCTTTTCAAAGGACAGAAGAACTGGGAAAGTCCTGTGCTTTGAGGAATGGACCCTAGACATGAATGCATACTGGAGTTGTAAATTATATGAATTTGATACCTTTTCCTAAAGAAAATCCTGGGTTTTAAATATAGTAGGCATAACAGAAATAGAATAAATAAGATCCGGTGACTATGTGAGCCAATGATTTTTAAATCTGCCTGCACTATCAAAATCATCTAGGGACAGTCTGAAAAACTGTAAATGCCTGCAGCCCATCCTATACACTAGAATTCCCTCTCACCATTTTTAAGTTCCTTAAGTGATTCTTGTGTAACTCACCCAGCATAAGTCAACATACCAGCACTTGGAAAAGGAAGATAAAATATTTCTTGATTATAATTTGTATTTAGTTTATCAGTTCAGTTTATCTTAAAAATGATGTACTTTGCTTTAAAAATTAACTTACAATTAATTCTTAGAATTATTCTTCTAGGGATTAAAAATGTTTATTTCATATTTTATCAAAATTGTATCTCATCTTTTAATTGTAAAATTTTACATGATAAATATAGAATTACAAATTAATAGGGGAAAGGCTGTTATACAGCAATACTTGAGAATTAGTTAGCCATCTGCAGAAGAAGTCAGACCTTTTTCTTATACTTTACTCCAAAATAAATTCCAGGATAATCAACACTGCAAATAATGAAAATTAAATAACACGTTAAATATTTTTTAAATCTCAGAATTAGAAGAGATCTTTTTAAGACAGATACAAAACCAAGAAGACCACAAAAAATAATACTGATAAATTAGGAAATCTAAAACAGACCATTTCTAAATAGTGGGCAAAAAAGAAATTTTTTAAATCAAAAAGTGATATGTATGTGCTTAATATTTTTAAAATTCCTAAAATCAATAAGATAAAGACACCTCAATAGAAAAATAGGAAAAATGTGACCAATGGTTCCCACAAAAAAGGAAATAAAAATGTCCATTAAAACTATGAGATACTAGTGGCACATGGCTGGCTCAGTAGGAGAGCAAGTGACTCTTGACCTGTGTCATGACTTAGAGCCCCACATGGTGTGCAGAGATAATCTAATTTTTAAAAACTTAAAAAAAAATAGTATGACATGCTAAACTTCATTCATTATAAGTGTGCATGAAAACCTGTACACATAATCACATAAATGTGCATAAAAGGATCTAATCTTTACTCTCTCAAAACTGATAGATTAGTTTGATAATACAAAGTTTCACTAGGTTGTGAAGAAAATGAACCCTTCACACATTCCTTATAAGATGACACAGCCTCTGTGGAGTACAATTTAGCAATATCTTCCAGAATTTTTAAAATACATATTGAGACCCAGAGATTCCACATTTACAAAATTAGAATACAGCTATAGTCACAAGTATGCAAAATAACATAGACATTAGAATATTCACTGTAGCATTAACAAAATTTAGAAATAACCCAAATACCCACAAAGAGGGAATCTGATAACACCATGTTGCCATTAAAAAGAATGAGGCAGCCTCATATTAAGATATAGAAGAATATACCAATCATGCAAAAAAATTCTATGTACATACTTTTTACTGTAAATCCTTCGTATCTTTTTATTTTTGTGTTGTATGAATATATTACTTATTCAAAAATTTACAGATGCAATTTTATGGCATTTCTATCAAATATATAAACAGTTTGATGGCAAATGGAATGCAATTTATAAAAATTATAACAATGGCATTATGATTATCAGATTATAGGTTTTTAAATTTTTTTTCAAAGATTTTATTTATTTGAGAGAGAGAGAGAAAGATAGACTACAAGCGGGAGGGTTGAGGGACAGAGAGAGAGGGAGAAAGAGAAGTCCCGCTGGGTGGGGTTCCTGATGCGGAGCTGGATCCCAGGACCCCAGTATCGTGACCTGAGCCAAAGGCAGATGCTTAACCGACTGAGACACCCAGAAGCCCCTATAGGGTTTTTTTTTTTTTAATGCCTTTAATTGGGACGCCTGGGTGGCTCAGTTGGTTAAGATGCTGCCTTTGGCTCTGGTTATGATCCCAGGGTCCTGGGATCGAGTCCCACATCAGGCTCCTTGCTCAGCGGGGAGCCTGCTTCTCTCTCTGCCTCTGCCTGCCTCTCTGCCTGCTTGTGTTCTCCCGCTCTCTCTCTCTGACAAATAAATAAAATCTTTTTAAAATAAATAAATAAATTAAATGCTTTTAATTTTTCATATATTTACAAAAAATATATAGAAGGAATGACAATAAACTTTTTTAAAAAGTATACCTGTTCATTGTAGATTGTAAAATCCAGAAAAAAGAAAAAAATATATGAATGACAGTTCCCTAACCCCCACCAAATAACCACTATTATTTTTTTTACCACTATTATTTCTGTATGCACTTGTAAGCTTATGAATACATGCATAATATGTGAAAATTATTCTATACAAATACATGTATATTTTAGAACAGATGACTGTAGTATATATTCTTTACTGGTTTTTACACTTATTATGAGGAATATAAATGATAATAGCTCCATAAAATAAAATATAATACAGCAATTAAAATGAGGGTTCTAAATTTCATTCATTTTCTCCTTACATATGTTTATTTTGGAGGTTTAATTAGCCTGACATTAAAAAATACATACTCAAAAAAAAAAATACATACTCTAGGGGCACCTGGGTGGCACAGCTGGTTAGGCATCTGACTCTTGTTTCAGTTCAGGTCGTGATCTCAAGGTCGTGAGATCGAGCCCCACATCCCATGTCAGGCACTACACTCCAAACAGAATCTGCTTGGGACTCTCTCTCCCTCTCGCTCTGCTCCTTTCCATTCTCTCTCTCCTTCTCTCTCTACCCCCACCCTCTCTCTCTAAAACAAATAAATATTTTTTTTAAAAAAAGATACATACTCCAAAGTTTTAAAGAATACTCTTGACCAACACTACATTTGAAGTCCCTAGCTCTAGCAGAATCTAGGATATATTCTTCAACAATAAACTTAAATATACTACTAAACTACTCCACTTCTAATAATTCAGTCTTTGTCCTAACCACCTAGTGAAAGTAATCTTACAAACAAATGCTATTAGGAATTAAGGGCTATCAGCAGGATAACAATTAACTTAGAAACCCTGCATTATCGTCTTCCCATTTTAGAGTCACATTTTGGGTAGAGGATTAAAACAATGTT
The DNA here is from genome assembly GCF_009829155.1 of Mustela erminea. Classification (NCBI taxonomy): domain Eukaryota; kingdom Metazoa; phylum Chordata; class Mammalia; order Carnivora; family Mustelidae; genus Mustela; species Mustela erminea. The sequence continues at coordinate 74,723,645 of NC_045625.1, forward strand.
TTTTAAGGCTTTACAATGGTATGGAAAAAGAATCAATTATACCAAAATGAATTAATATTGAGAATTATTTTTGTGTTGGCCAAAAAATACAAATCAAGAAGGGAGAAATATACCAAGTAATTTATAATTCCATTATAACTTCCAAAGAAGGCATGGCCTCAACATACGAATTCCACTTTCACATACTGAATTAGAGATTCAGTATATTTTCCTAGGAATCAAGTTTGTATTAACTTGATAAAGAATATATGTATTTTCTTTCCATCTTAAAAACCTGGTGACAAATTGAGTTGCAAAATGTGATCATGGAAAACAATTCTTTATATAGAATTTATAGACTACAGGTCTTGAATTGTAAAGCTTTTTAAAAGTCTCCAATGTTGTTTATTCTTAATTTCAGTCTTTCTTCATGTATGCCATTTTCCTTTTAGCTCTGTGCCCTTAGATACTTGAAATCAGACATTAAACTCCTATCTAGTAAGTTTTCCCAGTTATACTCCTTCCGCCCCCTGCATCCCATTTGCCAGTGTCATTTCTGCCTCTCTGCACTAAAAAATACTCAAGGTTAGGGATTATCTCTCATAAGGTTTTTACATCTTCCCATAGTACCTACTTCATTGATCTACACACAGTAAGCACTTACTGAATGTATTTAGTGATTGTTTCAAGGATCCTACAAATGCTTGAGTTTACAGTACACATGTGAATTACTACATGACAGAATTTAATATCTCCTTCCTCTTTGCAGGGAGATCAAAATGGGTGTTCAAAAAGCCAGCTAAAGTGTTCCATCTCCTTTATCATAATTCCTTTTAACCACTATGTTCCACTACTAAAATTATTTGATTTTTGCCAGGATCTTATTTGGAGAAGCTGTTAAATTCAATCCCATTTCATCAAACCACATCGTCCTCTTCCAACATGCTTTTTTTTCCCCCCTCTTACACCAAACTGCGCTGTTCAGGATAAGCTGAGTTGTCTGTATTAACAAGTTAACCCCTAAATCTCAGCAGTTTAATGCAACAAATGTTTATTTCTCACTCGTGGTATTTTGGGGACAGAGGTCTGTTCCACAGGGTTGCTCAGGGGTCTAGACAAATGGAGGTTCTACTATCTCAAGGCCAGGTGGGGGAAAAAAGAGTCAGAGGGCTTCATGCTACATGAAGACAAAGGGACTAAAAGGACAGAGAAATGAGGGGCATATGGATAGTCAGCAAGCAGTGATGGTCTCTGTCTGGCGTAGTCACTAGAGAATTTTGGCTACAGTATGTGCCATTTCCCTTTGCAGTTACTCCCAAATTTCCTAAATTAAAAAAAAAAATTCCAAATGATTAGTTCCTGTTATTCAACTCTCAAACATCAGTTAAGCAAACTTTCACCCATAAACAACTATTTTAAGGTTTTCCTCTTTATTCTTCATGTCTTGCCTAGACAATGAACTTGCCTAGTTCATTCTTCCTTTTCCTTTCACAAACATGGTCTTATTGCTCCAGTGTTCCTCATCTATCAGGACCTTTTTAAAAGTATCACAACCATACTCAGAAAAGAAAACTTCCTGGGACACCTGGGTGGCTCAGTCATTTAAGCATCTGCCTTCAGCTCAGATCATGATCCTAGGGGTCCTGGGATCAAGTGTCACATCAGGTTCCCTGCTCAGTGGGAAACCTGCTTCTCCTTCTGCCTGCTACTTCTCCCTACTTGTTCTCTCTCTGTCTCTTACAAATAAATAAAATATTTTAAAAAAAGAAAAGAAACGCTCCTTACCCTTTGTTTTTCCTCTTCCTGTTAGGATGTTGTCCTTATTGGGTTCTACCTCACCTTCTCCCTGATCGCCTTTTCTTTTATTCTGATAGGATGTGATGCTGCATGGACTCCTTACCTTTGCTAGTCATCTCCCTCTGTCCTTGGTTCTTAGTTGTAGCTACATGTCAGAATCACCTGGCAAGCTTTTAAAAATGACTGGTGCTCCAAGTTCTAGGGGCCCAGGAGGAGCTCAGATGTTTGTTATATGATGTAGTCTTAGGAAAGACTTCCCAAGTGAAATGCCACTAAAAACAGTCCTTGATGATGAGCAGGAGTTGACCAAGTAAAGAGTGAGTATCCCCATTAAGATCAGATAAGTTCTCCACAAACAGGGCACAGGGTCAGGTCTGTGTGTTAAAAAATGATCCCTCTGGGGCCTACATGAGGCACAGACTGGAAGAGGAAAGACTTCAGGCCTGGAGAGCACAAGGCATTGATAGGAGGGTCTTAGCAAAAGGCGAGCACAACCTTCTGTTGCCATATTTATTCAACACTTGGTTATTCATGCACTTGCATATACACAGAATGTTATTAGCCAGAAATGTGTTCAACTTTAAGCAGCAAAATCACCTTTTTATGGGTTAAGCAAAAATTTAGTTTTATTATACAAAAAAAAATTTTTATAATACCTGAAGTTCCCCTAAACCAACTGAATTGGCATCTCTGGGGCAAGGTTGGTCACAGCAATCATCTATTCCTCAATGTATATTTGATTTCTTTTCTTCCTTTTCTCATTCCCCCACTTTGAAGCATACTACCTCCTGGGATCACCTCCCAAGTAATATGGACCCAAATCTTCTAGTGTCTGCTTTGAAAAATGGGGGAAATGATAGTGCCCAACACATACAACTGTTGAAAGGATCAGTGACTTAATATATGTGAAGCAAGTGTTATTTACACACGCCCTTCCCTCTTCCTCATACACCCTAGTCCATACTTCAACGGGATTAGCTCCTTCTCCCACTTTTCATCTTAACTGAAATGTCACCTCCTCAAAGAACACTTTACATTATCTTCAGGTGTTCTCTGTGGGTCTCTCTTATACTTTTTGGTTTTGCTGCTGCTGCTGTTGTTGTTGTTGTTTTGCTTTCCAAGTACTCAAAATAATTATAATGTTTACTTTAAAAAAAAAAAAAAAAGGAATGAAAGCCCCCAATGGGCAGGTACTCTAACTTGTTCCCCAGAATTTACTGGTGTAGCATAATGTCTGACATATCACAGGAGTCTAATGCATATTTATTAAATGGATGCCTCTGGTCCAGTAACATGCCCTTAAGAGATGTTGAAAACATACTATATAGCCTTTTTAAAATTCTAAGTAAAGAATAAATCTGGGGAAGAAACCTATCATACTAGGCAGAATAATAGTATCCCCCCCAAAAAATGGTCATGCCTTAAATCCTGGAACCAGTGAATATGTTACTTTACATAGCAAAAGGGACATTGCACATGTAATTAGGTAATAGAACTTAAGGAGAGCTGCCTGGATGATTCATGTAGGTCCTATCTAATCAAGTGAAACCTTAAAAGCCAAGAATATTCTCCAGCTAGTTATAGAAAAGGAAGTCTGATTTAAAGAATGAGAGAGACTCAATCCACCATTGCTGGAAGGAAGCCACTTGGAAAGCAAGCAGCCTCTGGTGGAAAGACCAGTCCCCAGGTGACAGCCAGGAAGGAAACCAGCACTTCAGTCCTACAACCACAGGGAACTGCATTCAGCCAGCCACCTGAAGGAGCCTGGAACTAGACTCATTCTCAGAGCTTTCAAAAGAAGTTTGACCTTGTGAAACTCTAAGCAAAAGACCCACTTGTGCCACTGTGAGTCAGCTGAAGTGTGCAGTAATAAATGGGCATTGTATAAAGCTTTTAAGTGTGTGAAAATTTCTTATGGTAGTAATGGAAAATCATCTTCCCTAACACACCCTTGAGGAGGGGCCAGAAAAGAGAAAGACAACTAGAGGCCCAGGGCTGGTGAAAAACCACAGAGATCCAAGGTTCTGCCGTAGAGCAACAGTATTCTCTAAAATTCTCGAGCTCCAGACCAAAGTGTGTTTCTGGAAACCAGGAATGAATAGTATTTCCTTCTACACATGTATCCTCTCATAGACTCTGTCCCTTAGGGAAGAATGAGGTAATCGTCCTGAGGTGATTTACAAGATGCAAATCTACCAAGACACTCAACAACTTTTAATGCCTGGATGGTGATTGCTAACTGGGAAGAAATTCACTATAATTAATGCCACAACTAAATATTAGATGTTAAAAAAAAGCCTCTTAACACTCTGTTTCTCTGAATCAATGTATTCCCAAATATGAAATATGCATGTGAGTGTGCACAAATGCAGAACCATTATGTACATATGATTTTAGAGGGTTTTTTCAGATTTTAACAGACCTGTAATAAAAATATCTTAAATAGTGCATATTCTTAAAATGGTGACATTTCTCCCCCAAAAGCAATTTTTAAAGCAAGATTAGTTTTGGGGGTGTGGTACTTAGCATTTAAATAGTAATATGTGTCTTAGTTGGCTAGAACTACCATAACAAAATACCACAGACTGGATGACTTAAATAGAAATGTATTTTTTCACAGTTCTGTAGGCTAGCAGTCTAAGATCAAGGTGCTAACAGGTCTAATTTCTACTGGGGCCTCTCTCCTTGGCTTGCAGATGGCAGACTTCTTGCTGTGTTCTTGTGTGGCCTCTATTCTATTCATATGTAGATAGAATTCTAGATAAGACAATTTTTCTGGGAGGGTTTATCTTGCAGAATAGTTTTCAACCGTTTTTCTAAGCCACTTGAACCCCACTTCCTTCTTGATAGAATTTCGATGATGTTTAGAAGCTTGTCATGAATAGTCTGTCTTGATGTCACCAAAGCGTTTTAGAAGGACTCCATGATGGTGACCTTGTGGTGGAGGAGAACACTCAGACACTCATCTTCACTAACAGTGTCAAGTTCCAGCCACATCTCTAGCTGACTGCTACAGAGTTCTCTCCCGGGAGCTCTCTTTTTTGAAACTTGGTATCAGAGATTTGGATAAAGTTGCAAAACACAATTATAAAATTTTCAATAGCAAAACACTGAGAGGCAGAAAGGATATGCTGAATAAAAGGTTCAAGATCTAAAGAGATCTTGACAGGATAAAATGTTTGAACAAAGCCCACACAATTCAATGAAATGAAAGGTTTGATACTTGATATAAAGGCAACTGTAAGGACAGAGTTGAGTAAACTCAACTTAGCAGGGGGAAAAAAAAATGTGTTGAAATTGAAAATCATGGAAACAAAGACAGGCCAAAAGTAGGGCTCTATACTGAAGCCCTTGGATGAGAAACGGTACAAGGTATGAACTTGCTGGAGCTCAGATCAAAATTGCTGATGATTTATTTCCCTCCTCTACACCCCACTCCCAGCTCCTTGACTTCTGGTAAAGGGAAACATCAGTAATCCCTCTTGTTTCTATTTATAACAAACTAACACCAAGATTGAAGAATCAGCCCATCCCTCACCCCGTATTCCAGAGTGAACTCGAGGTACCTCAGCCCGAGCACGGTGTACTGTCACACACTCAGACTTGGTAGAGACTCTGGATACTCAGGTCCTTCCCGTATGTTCCAAGTTACCACTTCCTACTTCCCTGTCTGAATGCCAAGCCCCATTTAAACCTGACTGCTTGAGACTGCTCACACTTTTTGTGGTCTCTCCCACTTCTAGGTCTTTGTTCAGCCTGATTTTTCTCTCCCTGGAATACACTCCTCCCAGCTTCTCTGAAATCCTACCTTCCTTTGGTGGTACACTGTAGATACAGCCCTTGATGCAAATTCACAGTCTCTTTCCAGATTTCTCCTCTTAAAATTCCAAGTAGCCTCCCTTTTCTTTTTCATTTGTGAACATTTACAGCAATCAGACATGCTTCTTTATGACATTTGTCATCTTTTTTGTGGGGGAAGGTTTTCTCAACAGGGAGGCCCAGTATTTCCCCCGTTGCTTTTCTGCCTCGCTTGGCAGTCACATCCCCCTCTTACTCTGCTCCCTTCTCAAAAAGAGTGGCAAACCGTGGCTCATCCACCAAGGCCTGAAATCCCTGGTTTTCTCTTCTGTGAAGCTTTGGGCATCCCAAGCAAGGATGCTCATCATTCCTCTGCAGCCCATCTTTACTGGGCACATACGGCTCTTAGACATGTTTATAATGTTGCAATTGCCGTATCCCCTCAGTTATGAAGCCATGTTTGTAAAAGCCCCAAGGGCTTATTAATAGGATATAAAATCAAAGTGATAAACACTTTAAAATACGCACCTTATAATTAAAAGAATGCACTAGTTATTAACATATATGCCTTACTCTACAGACTGGCAGGTCCTCAGCTGGTAGCAGGAATCACGTCTCATTCATCTTATTACCATTGGCTAGTATATCGCATTGGCTCAAGAAATATTTGCTGAGTGAATGAATGAATTGAACAAATAAGGTTGAGCTGGCCATAAATTTATCACAGTTCAACACTCTGGTCTGGCTGCTGTGAAATTTAACTTAATATAAGACTGTATCACGTTAGGATGTTCAGATGACAGAGAGCAAGAGTCACAGATTCAATCACATCTGGAACATGGTGTTCAATACATTAATTGTGTTAAATATCTTAAAGGGGGACGCGGCCCATCCAGGAAGACCTGGGGGGTGATAAACCCAGAAACACATAAGGCAGGGCTGAAAGAATTGGGTAGATAGAGCCTGCCAAAGAGAGGCAAGTGTAAAACACGACAGCCATCTTCACACATCTAAAGGCCTCTCTTTGTAGGTGTAAAAGGGCCTGATGTGTGGAGCTTTAAGAGAAGCAAAGACCAGTATGATGACACTTGCAGAAATTGATTTGATTCTTCATACAAAATGCCATTACAATCCACTGCTATGAAGCAATGGAACGGGTTGTCTTGTGACACAGCGAGAATTCTACCTCAGGATAGATCAAAGCAGAAACCTAACAGCTAAGGGTTATTCAGCACTAGAGACAACGGTGGACTAGGTATGCCATTGGGCTTCCTACAATTTCTAAGTTTTCTGATTTTATCAACATTGATTCTTTTTCCAGAGAGGACAACCATATCTACAGACACAACTGAAAAATGACAAGTAGTCTGAGGGATGACCTGTAAGTTTCCAGCCGCAGCTCTAACACAGATTGTCAATGAAAATGCATCTCTCCATCCATCCAGCCATTCATTTATCTAACCAAGATTTAATGGGTACCTGCTGAGTGCCAGCCGCTGCCCTAAGTCCCAGAGACACAGCAGCAACACAGCTACTGTATTTAGGAACTTACTGTCTAGTGTGGACATTAATAAGCACACATAAATACAAATTACAGCCCATGGTAAACGGTATGAAGAAAGGCATGGGATGCTAGAAGAGCCAACTGAGCTAGTTGGAGGACTGAGAAAAGGTTCAGGAAAGGCTGCCTTGATGCAAGTCATTTAACTTCTCCATTCATCCACAGTTATTGGACTGAAACTGGGCAGGTGTCTGTCTCACCAAGACTGTGAGGAGTTTAGAGTTTGTAATCTGGGGCAATCCTCTCTTTCCTAGGGCAAGGTCCCCTGACCTCTTGAAACCAAACTGGGAAGCACAAAAGCCCCTAGGTCATGAGGTTGGGAGGCCATGCTTCTGAGCCCAGGGTCTGCCACAGAGTAAATTCCCAGCAGCCGACAAGTGTTATTAAAATAAATAGGAAACATCCTGAGCACTTCCAAAGAAAACTTTCACATACATTCCAGATCTTTTTTTTGACTCTTCCAATTAGGCCAGCTTTCTAAAATCCCTGGGCTATTTGGTGAGATGGGACAGTGAGATCACCAGAGGGTACGGGGACACTTCATCTCACGTCAGGGCATCAACACTTCTGTCTCCGGTCTGCATTTCCTGCCTTACAGGTAGCCTTCCGCTATAGGATGAAAAACACCCTGCCTTCTTCTGTTCCTGTTCAATACCTTCTTTCTTCTCTTTAAAAATCAGAGAGGGTTAGAAAGGACACTTCCAGAGAAACTCGACCATCTCTGCCTCGGCCAGCGCAGCCACCAAATGCAAGTACCCAGCAGCAGCTCCCTGGTGTTCCAGGAGGAGACCAGCCCTGTATGAATAAATAATCCACATTTCAAGCAGGATTATGGATATAAATGAAAGACGAAAAGCACATCAGGGTACCAATTCGTCACACATCTCCACACAAAAGCACAGTCTTGTTTTTCTCCTCATCCCCAGTTTACCCCATTTCCCACTGCACTTTGTGGCCAAACATGCACAACGCTGAAAAAACATAAAAAAGAAAGTGGGTCAGAGAGCGAGAGCTGCTAGACTGACAGGCGATTTGAGTGGGTCTGGGAGTGCCAGCCATTGCCTCCTGTCCTGTCAGCACTCTGGAGCCCCCCGAACCTTCAGGATCAGATGACTGCCACCGGGGGCCTGACTATCACCTCAGCAAGTGGTGTCCCGGAGCACCCAGCCACTGCCTCGCTGAAACCTGTCCTTGCACGGGCTCTCCTGTTATCTCCCACTTGTCTTGATAGCTAATACAGCTCCCACAGTCGCTCTATGCCATTAGGTCAGAGCAATGAAAACGAATGCCATTTTCTTGATGGCTTATGCAGAATTGCTGTAATTTGAAGCAAGCTTCCCAGGTCCTGCTTCTTCCCCGTCTCTTTCCCCCACCCCATCGCCCCCCCTTTCCTGGCTGCTCCTGCACCCCCAACCCCTCCCACCCCCTGTCTCTGTCTTTCTTCTCCCTTTTCATACTGAATATATTGGGGCCCTGGCGGGCTGCCATTCTAACTGCACATTAGAAATGGTAGAGTTTTCCTCTATCTGATTCTATAAAATGAGTTCACCAGAAGGTGCAGACCCAGCACATTCGTGGTTTTTCCTATAAATTACTTTAACACTGTGTCCAATCATATATATAATTTCAGATTTTCAATTTCAACTCACTGCTGTGTCAGCACAGACTCCACTGATATGTCTAACGTATTTAGCTTAAAATGAAACGGATGGCATTTCATTACCAGGAAGATAATATTTTTGAATATGTTTCCTGCATGGCGGGATCCATCATTATTCTGCCATTTTATGTTCAGTGTGTGTAATAGCTTTTTAATGCTTTGACGTATTTTATTTATATATGTAATATTTTTCTAATACCACAGGACAGTTTAACTCATTGGACACATTAGAAAATCTTAATTGAATGCTTTTAAATATTAGCAGGGTGGGGGGAGGCTGAACAAATGGCCAATATTTTTATTTAAAATTTTGTCAGGAGTCACAAAAAAGGCACAAAAATTGTTCAGCCAGCCTTGTTCTTTTCCTTTACCTATTCTTCCCAACCTTCTCCCAACCCCCACTCAGTAGTCTCCCCATAAATATACACACTTTGGAGAGGAAATATAAAGATAAAGAAAGATCTCCCCCGTCCCCTGAGACTTAGGAGCTGTCAGGGTGAAAGCGAGGAACACGAGAAATATTGAGCAAGCCCCGGTGTGAATGACAGGAATGCTCTCATTGGTGGAAGCTTCTGACAGTGCTGAAATCTTTAATACCAGGTTCCCGGCTCTTTGACCAAAGTCATGGAATGTTTAAAAGGAGACTTTTTCTCAAAAGCTGCCTTTGCAAAGAAAATGCAAAGGAAAGTGTTTCGCTTTAAAAACGTGCAGGTAGCTGACTTTGCTGAAGGCATTTCAAATGAACAGGTAAGAGCCAGAGAGAGCACTTTCTTCTGGTTCTTTCCCCCACATCTATCAAAGCAGCACCTGACTCCTCCAAAGGAAAGTTCTGGGAGTCAGTGTGGGAAAGGCGCTTCGCCTTCCTCTCTTCCAGTCAAAGCAGCTCAGTGAGTGGCCTGCTGGTACTGAGAGCCAAGTAAGGGAAAGATGTGAGAATTAACGTTTTCTTTGTAGGGGTAGCTCTGCCTTCCCAATATGTACGTATGCACATGGGGTTCCCCAGCTTTACGGAGGTAAAACTGACAAATAAAACTGTGTATATTTGCTGTCCGTGAAAGTGTACAACATTGCCTTCGCTGCGTTCAAAGTGTAACCCCTATTCTCTAACTGCGGCTCTCCTAGGGAAGAGCAACCAGACATGAATTCTAATACCAGGCTACCTCGGATCACCTAGAGGACCGTGAGCCGTTACTGCAGCCCTCTGAGTCCTAGAACATTTATCTGGACAACAGAGCTACTAGTTTCTGCCCCGGAGGTTGCTACAAGAATAAGACACGGCGCGTGGAGGCACCTAACACAATTTGTGGCTTATGTAGTAGACACGCAATGACAATCATTTTTCTTATAATTAACAACTTGTTTTGTTGTTAAAAGTCAGCCCATCTTTTTCCTTCTCTCTCCTTCCAATTCTCCTGTCTACAACAGGAGACTCCAATCTGCATGCTGATAAAACAGCCTCCTTCCTATAAATAAAAGTTGGCACAAAAGCACAAACAATTACAGTATTTCATTTATTCCAACAAAGCTCCCTTTGGAATGAAACTCTCCAAGTTTTGCCTGAGGATATTTTAAAGAGGTTTTCCTGGCTTTCTAGTTGTTATTTTTCCCCCTGTGTTTGTTTACCTCTTTTTTCTTAAAAGAGTAGAAAATTATAGCACAAAACTGCTCGAACAGAACTTGCCACTAACAATTCCTCGGATCAATGTACATAATTTAAAGGTCCTGTAATTTTTCTAGCTCTCAAAGAGTTGGTAAAATTAACTACAATGGCAATTATAAAATACATAATTCTATCAAATCAACATGGACCTCTTTTGCTCTTTTTTGAGAGAGAGAAAGAGAGAGAGAGAAAAGGCATGTGAGTAGGGAGGGAAAGGCAAAGGGAGAGAATCCCAGGAAGGCTCCACACCAACTGATGAGCCTCACGACCCTGAGATCATGAACTGAAACAAAATCAAGAGTCAGAAGCTTAACCAAGTGAGCTACCCAGGTGCCCCTAACATGTACCTCTTAAATTTACACAGGGTTATATGTCAAATATATTTCAGTTAAAAAGAGGTGGGAAAACAATACTCTAGGAAAGGGGTGAGAATTTTTCTGTGAAGATAAGTATTTTTGGCTTTGTTGGCTCAATTCTGCCATTGTGCAAAAACGTATGTATAATATACAGGAACAAGGAAACCCACCGTATTCCAATAAAACTTCATTCACAAAAACGGGCAGTTGGTGGCAGGCCTCAGTTTGTAGACTGACCTCTGATCTAGGACATTAATATACCTAATTTTGCATTTCTCAAAGACTAAAAATCCCAAAGTATAAAATCGCAAAATCAAGTGCAGAAAAAAGAAAATGTCAAAAGTATAATTTAAGTTGGGCAAGGGATTTTAAGTCTCCTGTTACTATATTCTGTATCATCTATTATTCTTTTATCTGTTCTGATATTCATGATTTTACAGAAATTTGCTAAGAGGAAGTTTCAGTTTTTCACCCCAAGCCTCTATGATACACATTTCAAATTTATACTAATTTACTGATAACAAGTTGGACAATTTTGTTCAAGACAAAAAAGTTCATTCAACAAAATCCACTGAACAATCAGTATGTGCTAGACACTAGCAAAAAGCAGGGAATAAATAAATAAAATCCATCTCTACACATTTAATGTTTTAGTGGAAGGGAACAGTACATACTTAAACTGGTCAATAAAAAGACAGATTTACATCAGCAAGTACTAATGACAATCCAAAAAGTTGTTGGGACAGAAAGGAATGGATTTAGGGACATGAGTGAGTCCTGAGAGTCTAACTTCCTTCAGGAGGGGGATGAAAGTGACTATGTTCAGCCCTCTGAAAAGCTAGAAATAACAATGCAAAAGTCATGAGCAAAAATAAAAGAGCTTAATAAGGAGAAAGAAAAGCAAGGAAGCCAGCGTGGTTGGAATACAGGAAATGATGGTCACGTGGGCAGTCATATTTTATTCTCATCAACAGAAAAGTGTTTGCACTGATTAATTCCCAGTTATAATATCTGTTGACCACTCTGAAGAAATCATCTTGAATTGACTCTATGAGACTACTAGAAAACAGAAATCAGAAATTCCTAATTACTTTGCTACAGGCCTCCTTCATGAACCCCATTTCTAAATTCCTGCAGTTCTAAAAAGAGGTAGAAAAATTTAGGTAGGCATGTGCAGATCAGCATTGCCTTATTTTGCACTGCTCTTTCAGGAACCAAAGCAGAAGCTATTTGATAATACTCCTCTTCAAAGTTACATGGCACTTTTCATCTAAGAATATCAGAGCACTCTGTCGCAATTAAATTATTAATCCTCATGACAACCCCATCAAGAAAGTATCTGCTTTATTATCAGTAAGAACACTTGGCATTTACATGCTCATCTTGAGGATGCTACTCAATCACACGCAGTTAATTAATGCACACAACACATTCAGAAGGCAGGTCACCATTCTCGTCCCCACTTACAAATTTAAAAAAAAAAAAAAAAAAAAAACCCACCTCTGTTCCTGAAAGGATGAGGTATTTCTAGCCAATTTCTCCAAATGAGAGGAGTATCAGAAATTGCCTGATGCCTTGATCTTAGTTAAAAATCAATCACTTTTCCAAGTCTCACACACACACAGAGCTCCACCAAAGCTCTGCAAAGCTGGCCAAGCAAGCACCCTGCCCCTTGTGCACTGCTCCACAATGGTCCTGCCAAAGCCAGTCCATACTTACAACCCATACACAGGACACCCCTCGAGCACCTGTCTCTGGTGGTCAAAGGGGATTGTGTTTCTGGGCCCCATGTGTCTGAAACAATTGAAGAAACAGTTCTTGGCAGCCTACCATCTCCAGAGCAATGCACAGAGAGCAAAATAAAACACACCCCTAGCCTTCTGTGAATAAGGACCATCTACTTAAACTGGAGCTTTAGCCAAAAGGACAGGCTTCAAGTCTACCATACAGCTGAAGGTGACTAAAGTGCTCTTGGGAAACACAGTCTGGGGACACTACCTCTGAGCCCTGACCTGGCCTTGCTACAGCTCACCAATACCCCCAAAAAGAGTCCACATGGCCATCTAAAGCTGCCAGTTTTGCATCTCTCACAAAGGGACCATTTCTTGATCTTGTGGTCTGGAGGCCAGCAGGGCACACAACTGCAGTCCTATAGGACTGATACATTTGCATACCTTAAAAGCTACTGCCTGATGGTCTAGTTTCCAACTAGCCTGAAAATAATTTCAGTGTTAAATGAAATCCCTCTTTCTGGAATACTCACAAATCTCAACATATCCTCAATAACTAAGACCTACTCAAAAAAAAAAAAAAAAAATCAACTTGCTCAGACAATCACAGAGGTTCAAGAGACAATCAAGAGCCAGGGCAAGGTTAAATAATAAGGTTTATCTCTTACACAATGCCTGCAAGACTGGGAGAGATATAGCTGTCTCACCTAATACATGGAATGGATAGAAACAAACACAAAGACAAAAGTAAAATGAGGAGAAAGGAGTAAGTTCCAAGCAAAAGAATGAGATAGAACCCCAGAAAAAAACTTAATGAAGTGGTGATAATTTATAATATGAATTATGATAAAAAGTTAAAAGTTACAGTCTTAAAGATGCTCACTGAACTTGGGGAAAAAATAGATGTACATATCAGAAACTTCAACAAAGAGATAGAAAACATAAGAAAGTACAAAAAAAAAAAAACCCCACAGAACTGAATAATAAAAAACTGAACCGAAAGATACACCAGAGGGGTTCAGTACCAGACTAGATGAAGCAGAGGAAAGAATCAGTAACCTCGAAGACAACATTATGGAACAAACCCAAACAAAGCAACAAAAAGAAAAAATTAATTTTTAAAAATAAACATAGCTTAAGGTGTCAATGGGACAACAGCAAAAGAAATAAAATTTGCATTACAGGGCTCCCAGAAGAAGAAAAGAGAGACAAGGTAGAAAACTTATTTGAAGAAGTTAACAGTTGAAAACTTCCCTAACCTGGGTTAGGAGACAAACACCCATATCCAGGAAGCACAGGGACTTCCAAAGGAGATGAACCCAAAAAGACACATACTAAGACACATAATAATTAAAATGTCAAAAGTTAAAGATAAAGAGAGAATCTTAAAATATCCTAAGTTAAAGATAAGGCAAAGAAAAACAAACTGTTACATACAAAGGAAATCCTATAAGACTGTCAGGAGATTTCTTAGCAGAAACTTTTCAGGCCAAAGGGGCATGCTTCCAAAAAGAATACTCAACCCAGCAAGGTTATCATTCAGAACTGAAGATGTTTTTCATACAAGCAAAAGCTAAATGAGATCATCAATCATAAACCAGCATTAAAGAAACTTGTTTAAGCTGCAAAGTGTAAGAATTAGTAACAAGAAAAAGTGTGGAAGTAAAAATCTCACTGGTAAAGGTAAATATATGATTAATTATAAAGTTTATGAAATTTATAAAACAAAAGTAGTATAATTATATATAACTGTAATAACGTTACGGGATACACAAAATAAGATGATGTAAAATATGGTATCAAAAACATAAAAGGTGGAGGATAGGACGTAAAAATGTAGAGTTTTAGAATGTTTCCAAACTTACTATCAACTTAAAATATATTGTTACATAGAGTGATTATCAGAGATGAGCCTCATAGTAACCACAAAGAAAAAACCCAGAGTAAATACTAAAAAGATAAGGAGAAAGGAATCTAAGCATAACCCTATAGAAAGTCATCAAACCACAAAAGAAAGTAACAGAGAGGAAAGAGACAAAAAGCAACAAAATGGCAATAAGGACATAGCTGCCAATAATTACTTTAAATGTAAATGGACTAAATTCTCCAATCAAATAACACACAGAAACTGAATGGATTAAAACACAGACACACACACACACACACACACACACACACAATCCATCCACATGCTGCCTGCAAGAGACTCATTTCAGATGGAATAACATACACAAACTGAAAATGAAGGGACAGAAAAAGATGTTTCATGCAAATGGAAACCAAAGAAAGCTGAAGTAGCTATATGGACATTAGACAAAAAAAAAAAAAGACTTTAAAGATTGTAATAAGAGATAAAGTAGTCATTACATATTACATAATGATAAAAGGGTCAATCCAACAAGATGATAAAATAGTTGTAAACATTTATCCATCCAACATAAGTGAATCTAAATATATATAGTAAATACTAACAAAACTGGGGGAAATTAATGATAGTACAGTCATAGTAATGGACTTAAATACCCCATTTGCATCAATGGATAAAACATCCAGACAGAAAATAATAAAGCATCAACCCTTAAACCACACATTAGACCACATGGACTTATGAGATATACAGAACATTCGATCCAAAAGCAGCAGAATACACATTCTTCTCAAGTGTACATGGAACATTCTCCAAGGCAGAGGACATATAAGGTCACAAAATAAATCTAAATAAATTTAAGAAGACTGAAATCATATCAAGCATCTTCTCCAGGAAGCACAGGGACTGTGCTTCTAGTATACAACTAGAAATAAATTACAAGAAGAAAATGGAAAAATCATAAATATGTGGAGATTCCACAACATGCTACTGAACAACAAATGGGTCAATGAAAACACCAAAGAAGAAATTAAAAAATACCTGAGAAAATGAAAGTGGAAATATCACCTACCAAAATCTCTGAGATACAGCAAAAGCAGTACTAAGAGGTAAGTTCACAGCAATACCAGACTACCACGAGAACAACAAAAAAAAAGTCACAATTTAACTTTAGCCCTAAAGGAACCAGAGAAAGAAGAATAAAGAAAGCCCAAAATTAGTAGAAGAAAGAAAATAATAAATATCGGAGCACAAATAAATAAAATAGAAACTAAGAAGACAATAGAAAAGACCAATAAAAGAGCTCATTCTTTGATAAGATGAAGAAAACTAACAGACCTCTAGCTAGACTTACTAAGGGAAAGAGAGGAAAGGCTCAAATAAATAAAAGCATAAATGAAAGAAAAGTTACAACTAATACCAAAGTATTACAAAATATCTTAAGAGACTATTATGATTGGGGCGCCTGGGTGGCTCAGTGGGTTAAAGTCTCTGCCTTCAGCTCAGGTCATGATCTCAGGGTCCTTGGATCAAGTCCCACTTCGGGCTCTCTGCTCTGTAGAGAGCCTGCTTCCTCCTCTTTCTCTGCCTACTTGTGATCTCTCTCTGTCAAATAAATAAATAAAATGTTAAAAAAAAAAGAGACTATTATGATTAATTATACATCAACAAATTGGACAACCTAGAAGAAATAGATAAATTCCTAGAAACATACACTCTTTAAAGACTGCATCGTGAGGAAAAATGTAAATAAAAATATTACTAGGAAGGAAATAAAATCAGTAATCAAATAACTCCCAACAAAGTCCAGGACCAGATGGCTTCACTAGCAAGTTCTAGCAAACACTCAGAGATTTAATACCCATCCTCCTCAAACTAATCCAAAAAATTTAAAAGGTAAGGAAAGAACACTTTCAAATTCATTTTACGAAGCCATAAAAATACTGATTCCAAAACTAGACAAAACCATACACACAAATACACACACATACACAGGCCACTATCCCTGAGGAACATAAACGCAACAGCCCTCAACAAAATATTAGCAAACCAAATTCAATAATACATTACAATTATCATATAACATGATCAGGTGGTATTAATTTCAGGAATGCAAGGGTGGTTTGACATCTGCAAATCAACCAACATGGTACACCACATTAACAAAATGAAATATGAAAAATCATATGATCATCTCAATAGATGCAAAAGCACTTAATAAAACTCAGCATCCATTTACGACAAATACTCTCAACCAAGGGGGTGGAGAGGGAATATAGCTTAACATAATAAAGGCCATATAGGACAAGCCCACAGATAACTTCATAATTAAAAGCTGAAAACTTTTTCCTTATGATCAGAAACAAGACAAGGATGCCCACTCTCACCACTTTTGTTCAACAACACAGTATTTGAAATTCTAGTCAGAGCAATTAGAGAGAAAAAGAAATAAAAGGCACCCAACTTGGAAAAGAAGACATAAAACGGTCACTATTTACAAACTACGTAATGTTTATATATAGAAAACCTTACAGAATTCACAAAAGTGTCAGAACTAATAAATTCAGTAAAGCTGTAGCATATAAAAATCAATACATAAAAATCTGTTTCATTTTTATACACTAACAATGAACTACAGGAAAAATTAAGAAAACCATCCCATTTATAATTACATCAAAAAGAATAAAATGCAGAACAATAAATTTAACCAACATTGTAAAAGATGTGTATACTGAAAACTATAAGTCACTGACGAAAGAAATTGAAGATGACATGAATAAATGGGAAGATACTCCATGCTCATAGAGAAGAATATCACTAAAACGTCCATAGTAGCCAAAGCAATCTATACATTTAAAGAAATCCCAATCAAAATTCCAATGGCATTTTTCACAAAACAATCCTAAGGTTTGTATGAAACCACAAAGTACCCAGAATAGCCAAAGCAATCCTGTAAATAAGAAATGAAGCTGGAGGCATCACACTCCGTGATTTCAAACTACACTACAAAGCTATAGTAATAAAAATAGTATGGTGTTGGGGCGCCTGGGTGGCTCAGTGGGTTAAAGCCTGTGCCTTCGGCTCCGGTCATAATCTCAGGGTCCTGGGATGGAGCCCCACATGGGGCTCTCTGCTCAGCAGGGAGCCTGCTTCCTCTGCTCTCTCTCTGCCTGCCTCTCTGTCTACTTGTGATCTGTCTGTCAAACAAGTAAATAAATCATTAAAAAAAATAATAATAAATATTATGGTGTTAAGATAAAAACAGATACAGATCAACGAAATAGAAAACACACACATGAACCCACACATACGTGGTCAATTAATTTAGGACAAAGGAGACAAGGATAAAGAATAAGGAAAAGTCAGTCTCTACAATAAACAGTGTTGGGAAAACTGGACAGCCACATGAAAAGGAATGAAACTGGACTACTATCTTACATGGTACAGAAAAATTTACTCAGAATGGACTAAAAACTTAAATATAAAACCAGAAACCATAAAATTCCGAGAAGAAAGGCTATCTTGATATTGGTCTTTGCTCCAGAACTCCAGAAGCAGTGGCAAACCAAAGCAAAAATAAACAAATGGGACTACATCGAAGTAAAAAACTCTGCAGAGTGAAGGAACCAATCATAAACAAAATAAAAAGACAACCTACTGAATGGGAGGAGATATTTGAAAATCATACCTGACAAGGGCTTAATATCCTAAATATATAAAGAACTCACATAACAACAACAAAGGAGTATTTCAGTAGACATTATTCAAAAAAAGACATACAAATTGTCAAAGGGCACATGAAAAGATGCTCGGCATCACTAATGAAGGAAATGCAAACCAATGCCACAATGAGATATCACCTCACGTCTGTCAAAATGGCTATTAACAAAAGACAAAAAATAACAAGCACTGGAGAGGATGTGGAGTAAAAGTAAGCCCTGTATTGGTGGAAATATAAATTACCAATGGAAAATAGTAAGGAGGTTCTTCCAAAAATTAAAAACAGAACTATCACACAATATAGCAAGTCCACTTCCAGGTATTTATCTGAGGAAAACAAAACACACTAAATTAAAAATATATATGCACCACTATGTTTACTGCAGCGTGACTTACTTAAGCCAAGATATGGAAACAACCTAAATTTCCATCAGTGGAACAATGGATAAAGATGTGGTGTATACAGGGGGGCACCTGGGTGGCTCAGTGGATTAAGCCTCTGCCTTTGGCTCAGGTCATGATCTCAGGGTCCTGGGATCAAACCCTGCATTGGGCTCTCTGCTTGGTGGAGAGCCTGCTTCCCCCACTCTCTCTCTGCCTGCTTCTCTGCCTACTTGTAATCTCTGTCAAATAAATAAATAAAATCTTAAAAAAAAAAAATAAGTCAGGGGGATATAATATACAGTATGGAGACTATAGTCTGCAACACAGTATTGCAAATTTGAAAATTGCCAAAAGTATAAATCTTAAAGTTCCCATCACAAGAAAAAAAAATGTAACCACATGGTGACAGATGGTAAATAGACTTAAAGTGATCATTTCTCAATGTATTCAAATGTTGAATCATTATGTTGTACACCTGAATATGTTGTATCTCAATTATACTTCAATAAAAAAATAATCACTTCATGCACTACACTCTCAAACATCTAAGCACCTCTAATTGTGCAACTGTTTATAAAATCAGATGGGCATTGACCAGAACACAGCCTCTTTAAATGTTTCCCATAATAATGTCCCTTGGAGCAAATTTCAAGTTTGCCTAACATTTTCACACACATTTCTCAGTTGACCTTCACTATGACTTTATGAGTCAGACCAGATGCTGATGTTACCATTTTATAAGTGAGGAAATGGAGGTTCAAAGAGATTACAAGATTTGACCATCATTATATGGTTAGTAAGTAAAGAGGTCAGACCTTGAACCTAAGAATTTTTACCTTACGTGTTGTGTTCTTTGCTCCGCATCAGTGTTTCTCTACCCTCTTAGATTTTCACTTTAAGATGATTTGTCCTTGACCTCCAACCAAGGCATTTTGTCTTCCTACACCCAAGATGATACTGATTTTATGTTTATGACACCTACAAAGTTTTTCCAAAGTATGGACTTTGATGGAAAGGTTTTAATAAAAGTTTCCTTCAGTTGATAATGAAACCTACCATAAACAAAGCAAAAAAGCTGTACTGTTTTTGCTTTTGGTTTGTCATATTGTATTTTGGTATATATCCGGTCAGGAAAACAGAAAACATTCCAGGTATTTCAAACAAAGGGTACTTAGGGATATTATTTAAAAGGTGATGAAAGGTTGCTAAGGATAGGGTGGGGGAGGGGAGCTGGATTTGCAAAAAGGAAGAGGAGTAAGGTTCAGATGTTACTAATGCCACTTATTGAATGAAGCCTATAAGCCTATAAGCCTGGCCTATTGCTACTGTTAGATCCACAGAAGGTGCATGTCCTCAGCTAGGGCTGCAAACACTGAAATGAAACAGTGCTGTGCCTGGAGCTGAGAATCACCACGGCCCAGAAAGCACCATATTAAGTGAAGATGAAGCCATGGCCTCTTTCTTCTTTCCAGGGCTTCCTACTGGCAGATGTCAACAAGAAGCCAGCCAGAAAGGTAACCAAGGAAATGTAGCTTGCAGATGCCTAGTCCCAACAGAACATGGTGTGGAATGGTAGTGATGAGTCCAGAAGACAGAAGGGAAATAGCTGACATGCTCAGCATTATAAAGGCTTAGACAGATCAAGCAATGACTGCTAGACCTGGTAACAGACTCCAGGTCAATGCTCTTCACCTCAGTGACAAAGGAAGCTATGTCCCACCCCCCACTCCAGGAAACCAAAAAGATAAAATGAAAGGCTGAGGTTCTCTGTAGTTTAAAATCTATACGGGAAGAGAAGAGGCCTACCCAAGAAAGCAAAGAGTTGTCATTAATTCAAAAATATGTCATGTGATCCCCAAAGGGAATAAGAATTTCTGCAATACAGGGAGTGAGGGCTGAAAGTGGGAAGGCAAAAACAAGAAAACAAGACCTAGTAAGACACTGATGAAGGAGGATTAAGGCATCAGGTGGGAGGAGGGAAAGTGAGCAGGAAGAAGATCAAGAGTTAGAGAGAAATCAGGATATACTTTCAGAATGGAACAGACAAAGGAAAGATTCCAGAAAGAAACTATCATGAAGGACAGAGAAGCGAAGGAAGAAGGACTCAAACGAGGTCTCAGAGCCTGGACAGGCTAACAGCCATTGGAAGAGCTGGGAAGAAATCTTCCCCCATAAGCCTAACAAATGTCCATCGATATCTGAAGGACAAACTCCAGGGAAACGATAACCAAGTACAGTATGCTGCCTCAGTTTCCCAGAGATGACTGGCCTCCAAAAGAATAAAGACAACCAGGTTCCAGGAGAGACTCTGAAGCAAGCACAATTCTTATTTATAGCAACTCCTGCCCTATCTCCCTCCTCCACACCCCCCGAGTTGAGACCATAAATTAGAGAACTGCCTTTCCAATATCCAGTTCTCCTCACTTATTACATACATAGGTGGTAATCAGAACGCCTACCCTCAAAAGTATTTTGGTGTAGTATGGATTTCCCAGAACTCCAAACTGGTCGATTTTCTAACAGCAAAGAGTCAAAGTACCTTGAAGTTGTCTGATTCCCCCATTTGACAACTTTAAAGATTCCTCCTCACCCTCAATGTAAAAAATGCACACATAATAAATGAATCAAAGAATGAAATAAACATCTCACACTCTTTCTTCTACCAACCCTGCTTTCATTTCCTAAGATCCCAGACATCTACAGAAGCTTCAAAGTTGGAGATCAAGCTCTCTTTCACTAAATTCCAAGGGAAATTCCTAACAGATCTCCCTCTGTGAGTACAAAAATCAATCTAGAAATGCTCTGGGGGTAAGTGAAGATACGGCTGAAGAAACTTACAGTTAGTTTTGGAGAAAAACCTTTCCCTCTTCAAAGGATGGGTTTGCCCCTCCCTTACTTGGTATGCTCAATCAACACCAGCCAACAGTAGGTAAAATGGCTGACTGGCTGTAAACACCACGTAAAGTCTCACTCAAGTTGTGATTTCTGGCTGCACATAAAGACTGGCCTAATAGGATGGATTTGTGACATCTTCACGGAAGGACAAATACTGTGCTGTGATCCTTGTTCCTTACTTGATGAAATTAATTTTCTCAGCAAAGTATTCATGGTGGTTAGGATCCAAACACAGATTCACCATTTCAGTTTCATCTACCAACATCTCCACGTGCATACACCCCCACAGGCACTTCAGCCACATCCCTGAACCAACGTGCCCTGTCTTTACTTCACATGCAGCCTCCCCCAGCCTTCTACCCATTCTTCCTTCCCCGCCTAGAAAACTCCTTTTCAGATTTCAGTGTCCAGCTCCAGTGAAGTTCTCCTGAGTCTATACAGTCTTCCATGACTTGACCAGAAATAATCCATCATTCCCTACTCTGAAACCTTCAGTACCTTGAATGTACCAACAGAGACGAGTGCTCTCTTAGCATTTGTGCTCGCCTCTCCACCAAGCATTTTCCTCTCTCTTGGTCACTTCCTAAATTTTTATTTGTACAACTCCATATACCATATATAGCCCACACTGGACACAAGCAATAAAAAACAATGGGGGGGGGGGCGCACGAGCTCTTACATACCATGTCCATCGAGCTTGATTAGGTTCATTTGCTTTGACTTAGTACATCAAAGATGTCGTCAAGGATCCTGTCTCCAGGTAGAGAGTCTGGACAGCCTTATGCAGAAAACACAGAATGTTTGAGTGCCCTCAGAAGTAAGTTCTGACATAGCTTCCTTTATTTCTAGTCCCTATGGGGCAAGAGAATAAGATTCCTAATAAAATAAAATTAAATTTTAAAAAGAGAGTAAAACATTCTAAGCTCTCATCACTACCAGCAGAACATGCTGTACACTGATGGGAGGAGAGGTAGCACAGTTTCAGCTATCTGTAGGTCTCCACAATAGCCTGGGGAGGAACCAGCAGATCCTCCTAAGGGGGCACCATCAGAACCCCAGGCCTCAGGCTGCCCTGGAGGGATGGCCACTGGCAATTCTCTTAATGGGTAAAAGAGAAGAGTCCTTCTTAATGAGAGCAGCCAAGTATTCAGAAACAAGGTTACCCAGGCACAGGTAAGATACCCTTCACACACATCCATTCAGTCCCATAAAAATGTTTGCGAGTCCATTACAATCCTGCCATAGCACTAGGATTACCACATAAAATACTCCCAGATAAAACTGAATTTCAGATGGGCAAGTATTTTTAGTTTTAAGTATTTCAGTAGAATACTGAACACTTATTAGTATAAATATGACCCATACAATATTTGGGACATACTTACACTAAAAAATTACTCACGGTTTATGTGGAATTCAAATTTAGTGGGAGTCTTGTATTTTTAGTTCCAAAAACTGCCAACTCTGTATGGCATCAAAACTAAAACTTCTCATTTAAGGTCTATGGGTTTCAACTAATTTAGCAGACAGTTCAGTAACTAAAGAAAAAGTTTTGATATAAAGCAACAATCCCAAAAGGCTATCTCCTAGGGACATTTACCAATACAATGACTCAGAGCATAGCGTACGGATTTATTTTGTTTGTTGATCTGTTTGCTTCTATAAAAGAGTTTGAATCACCATGGGCTATTTTTTTTCCCTCCCTTCCTTTGGGAGTTGGTGCAAGCTTACTACAACATGAGCTACCAGCCAAGAGACAGATTTTAGACATCAGAGATCCTCCAGAAGCTCCCTCATCTCTCGCAGAATGATCAAAACCCATCCCGATTCTCCTTGAGAGTTCATCCTCTCATTTCTCCTGACCCCATCCAGATCCAGAGATGGATGAGTAACTACACAAGCAAGAGAAGAAGAACTGGGTTGTGTGGGCAAAAAGTCACTGTGGAACTTCTCCTGGGGCTCCTCAAATGAAAACGAGTTCAGCCTTCTGCATTAGTTAGCTTGACTCATTTGCTGTGCATGGCAAGGAGACTGAATCACAGCAGCCTGTAATCGTTAAATAGTAATGTTTTCTTTGGCTCATTGCTCTGTAGTGGAATTTCCCCTGCCGTACGTGATGCCATCCCAAGGACCCTAAATAGCAAAAGGTGTGCACCATTCTCTCCACTGGTGCCTTCACGGGCTATTGGGTAAGGTGTCCCCATTAGGGGTACCCAGTCATTTGCCTTTCATTTTCTGTGCACCATCTTAAAAAAAAAAAGTCTGAATTCGAAACTTATTTCCAAGTCGGAAGATTCTTTAAGTCTCTTTTCGAAAGCAGAGACATCCTCTTCCCTTCTCTGGATGTGTCATCAGGAACTTTAAAAGCAATCCCCTTGCGTCTGTCACAGTGACTCAGAAAACTAGGCCAGTGAGGATTCTGTCATTTAGTGGTTCTGTGGCACATGTGCCCTACCATCTTTCATTTCTATGCTTCAAAATACTAAGTGGGCCACACTGAGACATCTTTTTGTCACAGAGTAGTAGCCGTGTAATGGTTTTGGGAACACTGGAAAGGAAATGGAAAGGCGGGGGAGGTACTTTTGCATAACTGCTGTTTATTTCTGTGGCAAGTCGCTGGTTGGGAAAACATGTATTTGAGGGACATTTAAGGTTTGGCATTTCAATCCCTGACTTCAGTCCTTGGAACTGCCATTCGTAGGGTGACATTTGAAACTTGACCACCCTGGACTGCCTGGTTGCCAGACAGCAGCCACTCTGGCAAGAGCGAACTCCAGAGGGAAGGGAAGAGGCTATCTTCTGAAAGGAATGAATAAATGTCTCCTCAGGCCTCCCTATCAGCCCAAACAAGCAGCTGCATTCGAAAGGTTTCTCCTATCTAGTCGAGCCAGAAAAAGGTGAGCTGTTCCAGGCAAGGCCAGAGAAAAATGTACTAGAATGTCTGTGGGAAAACCACTTGTTTCTTAAAGGAGAATGACAGAGCTCAATTGGGAAGATAAGCACAGAACTTTCTAGCCACCCCCATTCTATCTCCTATTCAGTATCCCCGAAGGCAGAGCTCACGAAATGAAAATCTGGAAACTACCCAGACTCTGGTTATTTTGAGGGGCTGCCCCCGACAAGACTCCCCTTCAGTCAAGACCATAATTTTTTCCCTAGTGTGTCATGTCTCCTATTCTCTTTAGACTATGACAAGCCTTGATGTAAGAAGGCAACTGAAACGCTTCTTCGTTGATATCTTCCTTGTCTCTTACCTCTGTACCTCTGTCTCCCTTATGTAATTGTTTCCTTTCTTGATCCCCCCTCTAACAAAATTTGAAGAGAGGCAAGATAGTCAAAGGGACATGGGTGGTAAGATGGGATAGGAACGGGCTAAAGAAAGTCTACGGTAGACCTCCAGCACCGGTTTTCACTCCCTAAGTTAGATGAAACACTCCTAGAAGAGACCTCTTCCCTCTCTTAGAATAACAATATTAACAAGAAAACACTAATAGAAAGCTTAACTAGAAGCACTTCCCATATGTTAACTTGCTCAATCCTCATACACCCAACACGTAGATATTAATATTACTCCTTTTAGCCAATGAGGAGACAGGCCCAGAGAGGGTAAGTAACTTGCCCATCAACACGTGGCATAGAAGTTGCAGAAGAACCAGGACCTGAACCTGGTACCTGGCTCTGCCATCTCCAGGCTACCTCCCGCAGTTTGGAAGTTTTCGTTTCTGTCTGCACTAACTTCCTGCTCTCTATTAAATCCCTTCCTTCGGCCACCTGGGTGGCTCAGTGGGTTAAAGACTCTGCCTTCAGCTCAGGTCATGATCCCAGGGTCCTGGGATCGAGCCCCGCCTCCCACTCTCTGCTCAGCGGGGAGCCTGCTTCCCACCCACCCCCCAACCCCTTCTGCCTCTCTGCCTATTTGTGATCTCTGTCAATAAATTAAAAAAAAAAAAAAAATCCCTCCCTTCTTTTCTCATGGGGTTGAGATTCCAGAGACAAATTTACTATTTCAGAGATTGCATGGACTGTTTCCAGGGTCCAGAAAGAAGGCCTGTAACAACAGAAGATAGGAAATGTCCCAGCTTCAAGCCACAAATCGAGGTCATTTCCCAGTATGCCTGCATCAGGCATGCAGGGTTCAATCAGAGAAGCAGCAGCAAGTATGAGAAAGACTGAACCCTGACTTACTGACCGACTGACTGCCTGGCAGAAGCAGGTGGGCCGAGCGTCCACGTACTTTGTTACCGCGACTTGACTCACACAAGTATGCGGGCTGGTTAAGCAACCCCCTGCAAACCCACTGTTCTCGCGAGTACTTCTGAAGCGCGACGTCTGCAGGCAAGGCTGTTCAGAAGGGAAGACATAAGGTGGGGGAGATCAAGGGGAAGCTGGAACCCCAGAAGGATGGTATGATGCCCTTGTAAGTTCTTACTCTGACCTTGATGGGATGAGTGTCCCGCAGATGCCAGTAAGACGAGGAAGGCTTTGGCATGGAGTTAAGCACAACACTAGGCCCGGAGCTGGAGGAGCTGAAAGAAGAGCTCGGGGAAGCGAGCACATGCAAGCTGAGCCACCGCCTCCCACCAAGGAAGTGAGCAGAGAAAGAGAAACGCTGCACGTGACCACCAACATGGCCGCGGCTCTCTCGTTTCCCACCCCGCGCTCTCCCACAAAGTTGTCTCTTATGGCCTACCGTACCGGGACAGACATGGGAAAGGAGTTCTGGGAAATGTGGTTCGGCCCTGTGAGACCAGCTCATTGCACAGGCAGGGCACACGCTAGCCGAAACTTTCACGGCACGGTCTTCGTGGAATGATCTAACAGGGTTCACCTCCCAGTAAGTGTGAAAGGAGGGAAGGTAGAACGGTTAAGATATGTACCCCAAAACTACACAGATCTGAGTTCAAATCCTAGTGCCAGTTACTTGCCCACTGACCTCTATAACCTTTAATTACCGCACTTGTAAAGCAGAGATAATAAAAAGGTGCCATCCTTGAAAGCAGTAAAGATTAAGAGCGATAACACCTATAAGGTACTAAGTTCTATGTCTAGCACTTATTAATACCGATATTTATATTTAATATAAGTGACATATGTAACCATAAATATATAGTAATAAAATGATCATTTTTATTAATACTTTATAATTTTGCAATAAATAATTCAATAACCAAATTAATTGAAAATGCATTTTCTCAGCCAGTGTTCTTATACTTCATGAGAAATAACAATCTATGAGTTCTCCTAATTTAGTACCCCCAGATACTCAGAGTTTTCATCAAGATATGCTAATTAAAGTTTTAAACTATCCTTTAGAAAGATATAATTAGGGAATCCCTTGAGCATTTGAGTGTTTTTGTTTTGGATTGGTTTTTTTGCTGAGGATTTTTATCTAAATATGTTTACTTTAAGCCTAAAGAAGTAAGTAACAGGAAGACAGTAAGAGAGAAATACAGATACCTGGGATCCACACTGCAAGTTAAGTTCGTGGGCCCTTAAGCATGGCTTGATTTCTGTGAGTTATAGGATCCCTACAATTCAGAATTGGTATGAATCATAGAAGCAATTTAATCCATGCCTGATCTGATGCATCAATACTCTCTAACCTGTTCTTGATTAAGTCTGGGCCTTAGAGGGGCACCTGGGTGGCTCAATGGGTTAAGCCTCTGCCTTTGGCTCAGGTCATGATCCCAGGGTTCTGGGATCAAGCCCCACATCGGGCTCTCTGCTCAGCAGGGAGCCTGCTTCTCCCTCTCTCTCTCTGCCTGCCTCTCTGCCTACTTGTGATGTCTCTCTGTCAAATAAATAAATAAAATCTTAAAAAAAAAAAATTCTGGGCCTTAGAGATATCAAGTGATGAGAAATTCACACCACCTACAGGCAGACCAGTTCATATGGACACAATTCAAATTTTTAAAATATTACTCCTGATATAGCCAGATTTTACCTCCTTGCAACTTAGAGCCATTGCTTGTTGTTCTGTCCTCTTTAGCCAACAGCATACATATAGCACATTGATCTTCAGTTTTGGAGAGTCTGGTTAATTCTGTGGACCTACTTCACCTCAAAGTATAAATACTCCCATACACTCAAACTCTACACATAACCTCAGAAGCTTCTCTGATCTCTTTTAACTCCTGGTTAGTTAAAGCCTCCACATGACTTCTCTTCCTTTATTCAAAGACAGTTGTCAAGTTCCTCCTGAGCCTTCCTTCAGGCTGTTCCACCAACAGTTTTTTTGGCGTGATCTCAAGGTTGGTTCCTCTCATAGCTGTGTTTCTAAGAATCAGCTTGTTTTTTCAGGGCTTCTCTTAATGTGTCACACTCTGAAAAAAATACAATGCTACTGGAGCAATCTGGGAAATTCAGAACAAAGTTAAACCATCATCACTGGAGCCACTCATGTTCCGATTCAATACAGAGTGATATTGCATGAGCTCCTTGGCAACCACATCACACTGTTACATTTACCTAAAAAGTAAATGGGGCTTCAGTTTCCTATTTTGCAGATGGTTGGAGTAGAGAACCTCAAAGGTCCTTCCAACTCTAAACTCTGAGTTTACTGAAAGAAACCACCCCCCCCAACCCCCCAAAAGTGATAAGCTCATCAACAAATTCAACACAGAAGAAGATAACGGCAAACATACTGGGAAGCTGTTATTGTGATACAAATTCCAAGAGCAAAGCATCACAACTGTGTTACTTAGGTTGCATAGCCCTTGCCCTAGTGACCAGAGGACAGAAATAGGGAGCGTATGGCTTTCAGCTTTCTTGGCCAGAGACAGAGTTCTACATCACAACACAATGGTATGTTCTCCCCTGATACAAAAGGAAATTGAAAGCTGGACAGCCAAAATATTTGGCCGTGGTTATAATGAGAATAGGTATAAAATGGAAAGATCTGTGATACTCACTAAAATGCCAATTAAGAGGAAAAAAGCTTTTCCCATATTACCTTTGAAGTGCATTTTCAGGTTAATAAAGAGCCTTCATAAACATTAATTCAAACTATGTTGCTTGGAAGACTACTTCTGAAGCTTTATTACGCTATCCTAATTAATGTGCTGCAAAGCAACACTGTAGACTTACCAGTCTCTCAGAAATGAGGGGTTCCCAATCATTACCAAGCTCATCATTTAGCATTTATGCATGTGTAGGAAGCATATGAATTTGTGGGCTCCAATTCAGCTGTTGTTCTGCGGCTGAACTCCACTAATTTAAACAACTTGAGGCCAGATGTGTTGTAAAGGGGCGATTTATCTAGATTAGTTCTCACAAGCTGATAGCCACAATCCTTCTTTGCAAAACATACAGCATATTCAGATCCTAGGAAGCCTTGGCATTATGAATTCCTTTCACTTGGTTGAGTGTTTTGTTTGCCTGCTAATATAAAATTCATTGAGGCAGCAGGCAGCAATCAGAGCTGTTGGGAGTTCTAGTCCAGTGCACCACAATCCCACTGCAGTACAACTAATGGCAAAGAGGGCATCCCAGAATAACCCACCTTCCCTTTTGGCATAACAGTAGGCTTTCTGCATATGTGAAGCCCATGTACGGGTTATACAATGGTTTGGGGATGAATTTGCAACTCTGACCACCAGAGACCAGAACTATTTCCACTGCGGTTCTGTAGCTACTTGGCAAAAATGCATCAGAGTGCTCAGCAGCGAAAAGAAATGTGATAATTGTGAGAAGATTGGACATTACATTAGAGTGAGTTCTTTGGCACAAAAGAATAATGTCTGTGAAATGCTGGTTTCGGGTCATATAACACCGAATTTCCAGCATGATGCTTTTAGGATGCAAAATGAGGGGGCAGCAGTCAGTAAGTCCAACTGAATAACCAACTGGTCAACCACCTGAGGGTTCTGCAGCAAGTACGGGGGAATAGTAGGTGGGGAAAGGAAAGGCTCGAGGTCACCCTACGAACTGTGGAATTTTTACTTCTGACTGCCAGATTTGAAGCATGACATGAATGAGGCCTATTAAAAAAAAAAAAAAAAGCTTGAGTCATCCAGATACACGAGAGATTAGTTTGTATGAGAAATGCAATAGCTTACTTTTCAGAGAAAAAGAGAGAAGCAATTTTGAAAAACCAAAATCAGATGAGAGGGTTGCTTAGAGAATATGTTGTCTTGGAGCTAGAGAGATTTTACTAGGATTTGTCTCATTCAAGTTTCCCTAGATCCATATAGCCCCTTTCTTTCTTGCATATGAAAAACCAGTGTCCCATACTTCCTATCTAGGTTCCCCTCAGCAACAGTCTAAAAGTCACTCAGTTAGTAAGTGGTAGAACTGGAGTTCCAAATAGTCCTGTCAGACTATAAAACTTTTGTTCATTACTCATCATTACCCTATTTCACCTCTGCTTTTAAGCCCATTTATTGATGAATACTTTTTAACTAATACGTTAGTCAGGATAGACTTGGCTACGTTGCTGTAACAAATAATTTCTGAAATATTGCTGTCTTGACATGTGACACAGTCCAGTATAGATTGTAGAATTCTCTCAGAAAGTTCTTCTCCAATCAGTGTTTTAAGGACCCATACACCTTCCAGCTTCCATCTGACAACTACACCATCTGGAGTTCTTGGCTTCCAATACCTCGGTGGTATAACATCCAAGATCAAAGCATCATATTTGTGATGCTTAAATCATATGCCCTTTGCTCTGGGGACCAGAGAGTAGCGAAACAGAGAGTATGAACCTGTCAGCATTGCTGGTGGGAGACAGAGTTCTACATCTCAACAGAGCAGTGGAGTCTCCCCTGACACAGAGGGGAATTAGAAGATGGACAGCCAAAAATATTAAGAAATGTTCATCATATCTACTATGTGCAGCTTATTGTGCTAGAAGCTGTAAAGAGTACAAAATAAGTAATGCATGACTGCAGTTTTGAAAGGAAATGATATTCTAATGGTCTGGGAGATTGATCTACAGAATCAGCTACAATTTCAGATAACACAAGAGAGTAAAACAATGGAAAAGAAGCATGACAAGTATTGTACAGGGAACTAGCCAGCCTCAAAATTCTCTGATACATTTCAAATTCCTACCAAGCAATGAGGTCAACCAACCCTCTTCACTTATTCAGAAAAAACATCTGAAGAGAGAAAATTATTCTCTTATTATAAAATTTGAAGCCAACATTTTAAAAAATATTTTTCAACCATTCTCTTAACATCACTCAAACTCAGTTTTCTCATCCGGAAAATTATCACATGTATCCTAAATTTCCTTGGGTAGGGTATGCTATAATAGTAGGCACTCAGATACAAAGTATTTCTCCCCATTTCCCGGACCGCTGGTCTTTTTTTTTTTTTTTTTTTTTTACTGCCTTCAGTACAGGAAATAGTGGTTGTACCTGCCACAGGTTGGTCCCCTGCACTCATTCTTCCTTTGATTTCAGTGTCACTGTCAAAACCTACCTGTCTCATTCACTTCCCTAAGGTCTTGCTAAGTGGCTAAGTTAATTTGAGGAAATAGTTTTGCTACTGTTTTAATGGATGATAATATATTGATATATTATTACTCCAAGGTAAGATATTATATATGAACAGTGGTCCTATCTCAAATAAGTATTAAACATAAATAGTAAGATTTCTTAGACAATATGTCAGCCCCAGAGAACAAATAGATCCATGCCAAAGATTCTCGGCCTCAGTGTTACCGACAATTAGGGCCAGATAATTCTGGGCCAGGGATGGGGGGAGAACTCATGTGAATTGGAAGGTGCATTCCTGACCCCACCTACGAGAAGCCATAGTAACCTCTTCCCAACTTCCAAGTTGTGACCTCCATAAATGTCTCCAGATGTTGCCAACGTCCCCCTGGGTAGGGAGACAAAATTGCCCGCATCTTCCCAACCAACCCACAGGTGAGAAGCGCTCATCTATATAAAGGAATATTTTTATATGCCTTCTAAAAGCCACTATACATATTTGCCTTTAATAACAGAAGCCTTATCTCATTGAGCTACATACCCTCCAGACATGAGTGCTCTTATTCTGAAATCAGAGAGGTAAATCCTCAAGATCTAATCCAGTTATGGTAACCCGAAGGTCTTTACCAAAAGTGGTTTAGGGATAGTTATGTAACCCAACTACAGCTAATAAGAAATAAGGAGGAGGCTGCTTGACTAATTCCACAATGGGTTTTACTGCTGGCAGAAACATTCAAAGGAACCTGTTCTTTTTTCCCACTGGATATGATCATGCCTATGTACGATTATTACAACAACAAAAATTCTGAAGACTTTAGCTATTGTGAGATCAAAGGCAACAAGCTAAGAATAAGAACCTAGGTCTTTGATGCAATTGACACGAATTTAACTGATCCTGTAGCTACCCCACCTCCAGGCTTCTTGTGAAGTATATTAATAATCTGCCCTTTTGTTTAAGCCTATTCAGTCCAGGTTTTATAGTAGAGCAAAGCGCCTAGTCTAATACACTGCACGTAGCACATCTACACAGCAGCCATCGACCTCAGCCTATAGAGCCTGTTTGACCAAAGTTGCTTCTACATAATTAAAAAACAGCTAATACTGAAGAGTAGGCAATTCACGGTTTATCCTCTGCCAATGAATCATATTTAAAAACATGTACTGGGATAAAACTAAAGTATCCTAGGTGTGACAAGTGTGAACACTTACCTTAGCATTTCAGGAGATGAGAAATGTAAATATCCGAGCTACATTAAAATTACCCCCACGTAAAGAATTTGTCTAGTCATTTGTTTATTAATTCAACAGATGTTTATTAACTAGTTATTTTATGAAAGGTGCTCTGTGGTAGGAAGAATAAACAGATTTGACTAAAATTTACCCTGCCTTCAAGGGGCTTACAGTGCAGTAATGAGAAGGTGTGAGCAGAAATTACTCTAATACCTAGGTTTTTGTTATAAGGGATCATAAGAGTGACAGAAGCAGAATATTATGGGTGTTCAGATGAGAATCATGTTGCTTGCAACCTATAGTAATCAGGGAAAGTTTCATTAGGAAGGAGTATTTAATGGAATCTGGAAGGACAGGTACTATTTATTTAGATTGGGAGTGTCATGGGTTGAAAGGCAGGAAGCGGCAAATAGGGCAGATGAAGCACACGGGTGTGTGAGAAGCTCCCAGCAATTCAGTTTGTGTGGAATGTTGAACATGTGAAGGTTAGTAATGATCAGAGAGAAGACTCAGACCATGGCCAAATCATAAATGGTCTTAAATGTCATGGTAAGGAAGGCTGAAGTCAGGAGAAAAGGCCAAATCAAAATTAAAGAGGATAAATATCCTCAATGTTACAAATTAATGAACACGTTTATTTCCTTCTTCAGAAAAGAAAGATGAAGCCAGGAAAGAGAATTATCAGAACCTTCGATGCAGGTGAAATAATGTTAATCTAATTAGCTCTGATTTCCTTCTCCATGTAAAAGCCTAAGATGAACAATTGACGAAATAGCCAATGGCCTCTTTCATCATTTTCAGCATCACAGAAAGATATAAATAGGAATAGGATATTAAGCGTGTAGGTAACCCTTGTCAAACTTTCCCTCCTCCTCACTCCCCCAGCAAGATCTTTCTACACAGCCTATTTTCTTTCAGGCCTGTGCAAGTTTTCAGCCCTCAAGTAAACATAGGTAGTGTTAGCTTTTTAAATAAAGATGATTTGGTTTCTAGTCATATTCCCAAGTTGATTCAGTAATTCAACATAGATTCTGTTCTCAAATTATAGCATAAATCATTTACTATATAGTAGGTGGTTTAATGATTTCACAGAAAATGTAAAATCAATTTCAATGCAAATGTAACTTCAATAGAAATCACCACTTCCCCCACTTATCAACTGTGTGACTTTGGAGATATTATCTAAACTTTCCAAGCCTATTTCCTGGTTTAAAAAAATAATAATAAATAAATTAAATAACCATAACTACCCTTTGAATGTTGGCAAAAGCAACGAATAAGGTAATATACCTAAATCAGCAAAACAACTCGCGGTACATGGTAAGTGCTCAGCTAAAGCTGGGAGCGGGTATCATTGAATCAAAGCTTCAAAACCAGGAAGTAGAATAAAGGGAGCATTTATGAAAAAACATACAAATATCTCACAGAAACTAAGAGAAGAAATTATAGCAGGGCCTCACGAGAGACTAAGAAGTAGGAAGTCCGAAGCTGAGTGAATCATCTCATTCAGACAGTATTATTTCTGGATCATGTGTCTGGGTAGCTACTGGGCTCCTCCTCTCTCTCTGCAGTCGGCCTGCTCTGGCTTCCCTGAGCACCTGCGAAAAGGACCATCCCAGGCCCAGTTTCCTGCCACCATTATATCCAACTAAGGAACAAGGCTCTGAACTACGGGAGGCAGAGTCAGGTTGGTCCAGCCTGCATCCAGGATCAATCATGCAATCCACTGGACCTGCCCTCCTGGCCTAATGCCCCCTCATTTCTGAGAAAGGGGTCCTCTAGGAAGAGGGGACGACCATGAGAAGGAAGCGAGTGTCACATCTAGAATAGTCGACAGAAAGAAAAACCCTAAAGCCCTCACTGTAAGGTCCTCCAGGTTGAACAAAGGAAACAGTGGACTGCGGTATCTCTAGAGGAATCCTATTTCAGAGTTCAGAGGAGCGAAAGGAGTTTGCAGCAAGAGCCTCTGCCAACTGCTTCGCTTCTAGCCCAGCTCCTCCTGTCCCTGCTGTAATATATTCAGGTCTCTTCCATTATGGCTGCGTGTGTATTTCAGTTTGGCACCTCCCTCCGGAGCGAAGCGGAGGTGATCATATTTCAGGAGGTGCTAGTTCCTGCGTGTGGAGTTGCCTCTGTGTTATAATTGCTTTCCGCCATGCAGCTGCCACACATGAGCTCATCTACATGCTGTATGGCTCCGTTTACAGCAAGCTGGCCTCACACTGAGTTTAGAAAGAGGCAGGCTCTGCCCGCAAATCTTGCTTCCCGAGGCATGTCATTTCTTTGGACGATTTGCAGTCGGATAATGACCATGTCATGATTGTGCAGTGATAACTCCAAATGCCTCAACACACTTGATGGATCTTAGCATAAATTGGCCATTTATCAACATGTGGGACCTTTAGAATTTCCATATTCGAGCTGTTATGCCATAACACTGATTAATTGTTCAAGGCCCAATGTAACCTCCACATCTCATGTTCCGGGGAGGTTACAGGCACCCACGTGACTTCGTTAGATTTGCCAGGGAGGAGAAAGTGCTGTATGCTCTTCAGTGAAAGGCAGTGCTCTCCTGGTTTCCCAGTGATGGCACAGGTTTCTTAAGAAAAGATAAAAAGAGCATGCAAGGACTTCGGCATATCCTCTACGGTTCCAGTGGAGAGCAGAAAGTCTCTTTGAAGATATTAACCGGGTACTGCTTGCAGTCTTTGAAATGGGGGGGAGGGCAGGAAACAAAAGCTATCATCACATTCAAAATATATCCTGTTCCCATTTAATGAATCTGAACTGATGAATCAGGTTGGTTTTTTCGTAACTGCTACCTTACTGCTGGTGTCCTCCATTGTCATTAATGTATTCACTGAGTCAGCAGATATTAAGTGCCTACTATGAGCTTGCACTGTTGATGGCACTAGGAACAGCAGTAAAAATGCTTGTAAGGCGCCTGGGTGGCTCAGTGGGTTAAGCCGCTGCCTTCGGCTCAGGTCATGATCTCAGGTTCCTGGGATCGAGTCCCGCATCAGGCTCTCTGCTCAGCAGGGAGCCTGTTTCCTCCTCTCTCTCTCTCTGCCTGCCTCTCTGCCTACTTGTGATCTCTCTCTGTCAAATAAATAAATAAAATCTTTAAAAAAAAATTTTAAAAAAAATGCTTGTAAAATATTTCACAAATACACAAACACACACACGTGCATCTGAACACCTAAGTCTGTATGCATATGACTTGGGATTTGGACCCCTGTCTCTCTGGTGTGAACTTTGCCCCAAAGCCCAGGGCCACATCCCATTCACTAACGGATGTGTTCATCTTGAGGTCTGAGCATCGAAAATTCACAAAAGAAAGAAACCATGATCAAAAAGTAGACATTATGAGAGGATAGAATTGGTTTTGTGTAAGAAAAGTTTCATAAGAATGAGGGGCTTTCCAATAATAGACGGGGCTATTCCTTGGAGCGGCAAAGGCTGTCCCTCTAGCAATATTCCGGCATTTTGCAGGGATGCTTAAAATGCACCCTGACATTCGTTACAAGGAAATCAATCTCAATGATCCCCTTTAATTCTAAGATTCTCTTTCTTCTAAAGGCAGAGCTGTTAACATTCTCCACTCTGACAATCAAAGAAAAAGGTACTTAAAGCTATTTAAAATACCTCAAGTTTAAGCAAATGGTGAAGTATACTTCTTCTTCCACAAACATCTTTTCCTTCCTTCTTTTCGTTGATGGGCTCTCATACCCTAACTTCCTTCCTTACTGGTGTTTGCTTGTAGACGCCATACTTTCAGGAAACCCTAAATTTCATACTCAAATCAACGTTGAGCAGCCATCTTTTCTGCATATTACTACTTGATTTGGGATTTTCCAATGACCATATGCTGCAGGTTCATAGTTTCAGGGAAGGTTATTGTGAAAGAGACCTGTGTTAGTTTCCTGTTGCTGCTAGAACAAATTACCAAATATTTAGCAGCTTTAAAGCAAGGTAAATTCATTGTCTTAGAGCTCTGGAGGTCAGAATTCCAAAATGGATATCAATGGGCTAAAATCAAGACATCTGCAAAATCACATTTCTTCTGAAAGGTCAAAGGAGAAGTCACATTCTTGTCTTTTCTAGCTTCCCAAGGCCACCCACATTCCTTGACTCATGGCCTCCATCCATCACCAAAGCCACCAATGGCAGGCTGAGTCCTTCTCATACTGCATAGCACCAACCTTGCTTCTATTCTCCTTCCCTGATCCTTTTGCTTTTTTTCCCATCTTCTAAAGACCCTTGTAATTACACTGGGCTCACCCAAATAATCCAGAATAATCTCCCTAGTTTAAAATCCTTAACTTAGTCACATCGTCAAAGTCCCTTATAACCACAGAGCATAACATTTTCACAGGCTCCAGGGATTAAGATGTAGACTCTTTGGGGAGGGGGGCACGTTATTTCCCAAGCACAAGACCTTAGGGTTGATTTGTGAAATTCCCCGTTTTACAGGTGAAGAAAGGGGAGGGAGGAGACGGAAGCACGTGCCTGCCACAATGGTGTGGGGTAGAGTCAGAACTAAAATTCATGTCTCCCACCTTCCAGCCCAGGACTCTAGAATGCCACACTGTCATCTTCACTAAAATTATAACTTAGGACCAACCATTCCTGGAGCGCCTGGGTGGCTCAGTTGGTTAAGCGTCTGCCTTCATCTCAGATCATGATCCCAGAGTCTTGGGATGGCGCCCCACAGCAGGGGCCCTGCTCAGCGGGGAATCTGTTTATTCATCCCCTTCACTCCTCCTCCCACCCTCCCAGCCCCATTCGTGTAGTTTCTCTCAAATAAATAAAATCTTTAAAGAAAAAGAAAAAAAAGAACCATTCCTAAGACTAAAAGATTTTTTGAATATTATAAATTCTTCCAGAACCTAACAGTCTTCTGCTCGCCTTTTTTTTTTTTTTTTTTTTTTTTTTTAAAGCAACTGGTAATTCCCTGGTCGCGTCAAAGAGTTAATATCTCCTTTTAAATGTACTGGGTTTGCAGAAAGAATCCTCTTTTCATGCCATAAAGGAGGCTGGGGAAGGTCAAATTCACTTACTTTATAAAAGAATCTTCCAAATCAAACAGATGGCTTTATTTTATTTCACTTGTGACTGTGATTAAGGTTTGGATAGTAGTTTTAATTCCCCTCTGTTTTCATGAGTGGTTGGTCCATCCTTGTGAGATCCCCCATAGGTCAGTAATGTGAAGTTTCCTTTCTGCCTGGGAAGCCACCCAGGGAAAGTGTAGGTAGTTAAAGATGAGCAAAGAAATGCCCTGTGATGGAGCCCTTTTAAGACTACGCTTCCCCCTTTCCCTGCAACAGAAAATGGCAACAAACATTCTCCTGAACCGCCCTCCCAACAGAAGAGATCACCTCCACGAGCGACCTTCAGCTTCTGTGCCCACCAAGCATTCTCTTGTCCCATAATGAACATCAGGGTTTCAATTCTTGGTCTACACAGCTTTGAGGCTCAAACCCTTCCCAGCTACCAGGATCCGGGCAAACTTCAAAAAGTCGACTTTTCAACACTTTCCACCAAGGGCTGGATTTATCATGGTGATGAAATGGTCCAAGGACCTCTGACGGACAGCCCTCCCACAGAGACTAGCCCCTTGGGATGATCTGCACAACCTCTTGACAGTTAAACTATACTTAGCAGAACACGGTTTACAGTGTAACTTAAAGTCAACAGTAAAATGGGAGCCAGGGTCTGGTTAGAAAAGGGAAAAAATTAAACAAATCAATCATGAGGCCAATACCAGAAAGAGCATGAGATTCAACAACAAGAGCAAAGGAAAGGAGATGCGTCCCCCCCACCCCATTGAAATCTGAGCAGAAATGCCAGGTTGATGAAGCAGCAAGAGGCCAGAAACTCTTCAGTACAATGGCTGAGCCCGTCCTGCCTTTCGGCAGGGAACCAGGGCAAAGCCTTACGCGGCTCCGATAGCTGCTTTCTTTCCTCACGCATCTGGCTTCCCGCAGCCTGGGCGGTCATAGAGCACTTAGCCGCTCACAATAATAACGCTGGGTGCAGCTTTGCGTCCATCAGATACGGGCTCCTCTGCCAAATGAGCCCCCCTAGCACCTCGCCCCCCTGCAGCCTGCTGATAATCTGCAGCTCTTCTGTAATTGTTGCCCGAACACGCACTTTCTTTCGCTGATGACTTTGGCACCCTCGCAGGGCTCTACCCAAAAAGGCACTGAACAATGGGATGTGATTGTTTTGAAACGTGTCCAACAGGAAGCCATCCTCCGACGTGCTCTCAGGCCCCGGGCTTTAGGGATTGGACGGATTAATGGAGTTCAGCTGTAGTTTACAGTTTATCATCAACCAAGTGTCGCTTTCTCGCTGCCTGTCCTCCCCTCTCCAGCTTGGAAAGAAAAATAAAGGAAAAGGAAAAAAAAAAAAGAAAAGAAAAAAGAAAAGAAAGCAGCAGCCCTAGAACATTCATTGTGTAACAATCTGAACAAGGGAAAGGCGGGGGAAATGCCCTCAGTGACCATGAAACTGACAAGACTCCCCAAAATGGCTTCCGGCTTCCAGTTTGTCACGCAGAGCTGTCTTTCCCTTCACTCTCCCAACCCTCTCCCCCATTTATAATCATCGTTCAAAGTGGTGAAAGGCCTAATTGCCCCGAGCAGTGTGGTCAATCTTCCTGCAGATTTAGCTGCCTGCTTTCATCTGGCAGCCTGGGAGGGATCTCAGCATTTCCCTCCAGGCAATCTATATGGTCTAGCGGTTCACTGCAGAAAGTGGTGCCTTATCGATTTCTGCCATAGCTTCCATGGCTGACTCAAGGATCAGAGCCTCTGACAATGACTAACAAGTTTAAACCATTAGTCCCATTTGTAACTACTCAGAGAAAGGCTTGTCAGTCACGGTGTACCGTACACTGCAGCTTTTAGCAGATTTCTAATTCCATTCATTTTGCCCACAATGACCCCTGTAGTTAATGGGGGTTATCGGAAAACTATTTTTTCCCTTCAAAAGCATTGCCTTTTTCTTCTTCTTCTTCTTCTCCTTTTAGGAACATAAAAGCCATTTTGGTTGTGATGTTTCAAAACAGTGATGCCACCCATGATTAGAATCCCTCCTCAGAGAAAACCTGTCTCCTGGCATGTGGTACATCAAATCTGATCCTGAAAACCTGCACAGAGAGTTGCGTGGCAGGTAACAAATCATCATAAACAGATCCTCCTGTCCTACTCTTCTTAAGATTTTTTATTTTTTTATTTGTCATAGAGAGAGAAGCGAGAGCAAGCACAGGCAGACAGAGAGGCAGGCAGAGGCAGAGGGAGAAGCAGGCTCCCTGCCAAGCAAGGAGCCCGATGTGGGACTCGATCCCAGGACGCTGGGATCATGACCTGAGCCGAAGGCAGCCGCTTAACCAACTGAGCCACCCAGGCGTCCCCTGTCCTACTCTTCTAATACAGGCTTGTCTTAACACCTTTTGTCTCCTTCTTCTTTGATGTAGGAGAGGTTCATTTTGCTGTCAGAAACATCTCTCTTTCTGGGTGTCCAGCCACCCTGCCAGGAGGTCCAACAAAAGCATTCTTATTCCTTGTGTGGCCCTCCGACCATCAGCATCACCCAAGAACTTGTTAGAAACACATAGTTTCACGTGCGATGCTAGACCTACTGAATCAGAATCTTCATTTTAACAAAATTCTCAGGTGATTCCCCATGCACCTGAATGCTTGAAAACTACTGTTTTAAGGAACCTGGTTGGTATTGTTGTTATTTTTTTACTACAATGTTTTTATAACAAATAAAGCCTTATGCTGAAATAAAACCAAATGTAACCCTACCATTATATGGGTTAGGATATTTTTAAGAAAAAAAAAAAAAGGACTTTTTCTGCATTACAATTCTAAGGGTTTCTCCTTGTATATCTGACAACTGAAAGATATTCATCGCTTATCTGCTGCATCTCACCCCGTACCTTGTGAATGGTAAGTACAAGATGAATAGTGGTTGAATGGATGATTTACAAGAAAGAACAAATGAATGAGAAAAAAGAGAGGAAGGTGATATATCTGTCAATGACATAAACAGCCAGGTATCTTTAATATAAAATGATATGAAATGAGAAAGCAGAAATAAAATGCAAACGTTGGCTACAGGACTCAGCAGAGAATAAGCTTCTACATTCATTTTTTATTGCCTTAACTAGATGCTCACATCATCAACTTGATCCAGCCCTAAAGATGAATTGCAGGAAAAGCAATGCAGCAGTTAGAGCTTTTCCAGGGGCATTTTCTTATTTCCACTTCTAGATCATTCTCATCCCATTTCTGCTGCTTGTTCTTGCTCTTCTCTCCCTCTGTTCGTTTCTATTGATCATCAGTCTCTATCTTCTAAAACCCTATACTGAGCCAACTGAACCCAAAGTATCTGAAAACCCAACTCAGACTAAAATGAGAGTGACTGCCAAGGCCTTAATATTTGGAGGGTTATTTTTGACATTCCCCAAATTATACTACTCTAGGCAGTTTCTTTCTCCTTGAGGTCAAGTCAGGTCTATCACTGCCAAATTAATACCAGAAAAGGACAAAATAACCTCATGACAAGATATTCATGGAAGAGATTTTGTTATGCAGCTGCTTCCTGTATAAATCTGACCTTTCCACCTCCCAGAGGAATTTTTTTGACCATGTTGCCACCCTTGTCTTACAGTCGTTAAGTCTTTGTTTAGACACCAGTCCTTATGGAAAAAAAAAAAAAAAAAAAAAGCATTGTGAAAAAACTTAACCTTCATGTTATCTCAAAAAATAAAAAGCGTAAGTTAAAATCAAAGCAAATTTGAGGTGAAAGTTAAGGACCACAGCCATCTACACCAAAGAGAATCCTCATGCCATCATTTTTATTTCCAGCTTAAAACAAGGACTTGGGGAATAAAATTACCTTCTTCCAGTGATTACCTTTGCAAATGGTAATTTCCAGAACATTCATCTATGGACTGCCATGTTGTGACTACTTAATTGCTGCCTGAAACACAGAAAACTGATTTTGTGTTTTCGTTTTAAGATAATTCTTTGACATTTTGAATAGCTACATAAATAGGTTGTTTTTGTGTGGTGCTAGCAGGGGCCAGCAGGAAATTATTTCATTCAGGGGCAGGTGGTGCTGGGGACTAAACAGAAAAGGTTAGGTGGATGGCAGGGTGGGTATAGACATCTACACACAGGAGCACAGAAACTGAGGGTACAGTAATTCTGTGGTGTCTGAATTCTCAGCCTGAATTTGTGTATCTTAAAGAAATTATTCATTGATTTCCCACACACAAGTTAAAAAGTGCCTTCAGGCTAGGGGTATCCTCCTCCCCCAACCCACCCACCACGAGTTTTAATATGTAATTGGAGAGCATGTAAAATAAAAGGAAATGTCATTCGGCTTGTAACAAAAGACCTAAATCATAACGGATTATCGAGCGGCATCTTGTGGTCAAAGGTGAGTATCACAGTTGGAGAAAGCCAGTTTGGTTTGCCCTCCTTCTACTCTGAAACGTGGAACACAGCCTCACATCTGGCTTTTGATCATGTTAATAAGGGGCTGTGCCAGGTTATCAATGCAGCCTTAT
Source organism: Mustela erminea (assembly GCF_009829155.1). Classification (NCBI taxonomy): domain Eukaryota; kingdom Metazoa; phylum Chordata; class Mammalia; order Carnivora; family Mustelidae; genus Mustela; species Mustela erminea. Next base: position 74,765,308 of record NC_045625.1, read on the forward strand.
CATGCCACCTTCAAATATTTTTGTGAATGAGCGCATTAGCTTATAATTAATCGTCTTGCACTAATGTAAATGTATCCGTGCAGGCAAATTTAATCAGTACCCTTTCTTTCATATTTTAATAGCAGAGCACTAAGAGACCTACAAGATATAAAGTTACATGAGCAGTGTTTATAATCTAAACCAATTCATCAGAATTTGAAAATCAGGGCTTCCTTATGAGATAAAATATAAAATTATTCAGTCATTCTCTAAATAAGAAGCTTTCAAAAATTTTTATTATTCAAATCCAAAAAGAAAGGGGGGGGTGATGGTCTTTCTCTGGCATCTATCTCCTTCTGTGTTCCATAGAACTGTGTGGGTTGGGGCCAGTATATGAAGTGATAAGTTAACGGACCTTCATAAATACAGAACCCAGACACTACTGCCATATAGCCAATAGGCTATTCCTGTAAGACAGCAAAACACCTGGCTGGCTGTCAGTTTGCTTTTTGGAAATCAATATTTTCAAATCCTACATTTTTACCAAATTTCCCATTCTGGAGAAGAGGGGAAGAGGAAGGATAATTCCTGAAGCAGAAGCTGGGGGCAAACGGATCCAGAAACAGTTTCTTATAAATCGATGCAAGGCCAACAGATTAAGGATTACTTAACTCTCTCCAGCGAGAAGGAATTGAGAATCTCTATAACTAATTCCCTGCTCAGCCCTGGATGGATGAATCATAATGAGGTTCACAGAATACTTCCCAGAAGAAAAATGCACACTGGCTTCCCCCCTGCCCCCATGATGTCATTTCCAAAGTCTTTTGTCTGTTTTACTGCTCATTTTGTATTTACTATTTTCTGTGGAAGATGGCTATCTCCAGAGCACCGCAGAACAAGAAGTGCAAAGTATGCCTACGATTTCTGCGCTACTGAAATTGATTACTTTCACTCCCTCCCACAAAACTTATTTAACAAGGTGAGTCTACCATGGAGGCACAGTAACAGCAAGTCTTCAGAAATGCTTAGAGAAGTGAACAGGTAGTAGCATTCAGCATGTTTTTTCTTCTACAGACCTTGGGAAAGTCACTTAGCCTCTCTGGGTCTCAATTTCCTCATTTATAAGATGAGAAATGAGGGAGTTTCATTAGATAATCTTTAAGGTCGTTTATGGCAATTAGGTCCCTTGATTTTATTATGGTGTATGTGAATTCAGCTTGAATATTTTACTCTATGTCTCTTCCTTTTGTTTTATTCCTCTCATTAACTACCCACTGTAACCGGCACAGGTCACTCCCTTTCCATCAAAAGCACAAACCAAGACGATGTAAAAATAGAAATTCCAGTGACAATTAGGAATCTTTTCTAAATGGCCACATCTTGGAAAAGCCTGATCTAGCTTTTTTTCTGGGAACTAATGATCAACTGAGATGAGTTGCTGATAGGCCACAGAGGCAAGGACCATTAACACTTGATTGTTACTAATTCTGAGTCAATGTGCCATTTCAAAGTCATTAGTGGTATTAAAAACTGAAGCAGCACATACACATGAAAAAAGAAGTGCATTAGGATATGCTCAAGATTAACAGGTTACCACAGCAAATACAAAAGAAATGCCCATAAAAGACTTAATTCAATAAATGCCTATTCAGAGAATTCATAGTATAAATGCTATACTAAGCATTACCTGAGATATAAAAAGTAGTACTTCCTCTACCCTCAAGAAGTTAGAGTCTGCAAAATTTTATGTTCATATGGTTTTGTGTTGGCTTGACAAGGATGGTCTTTTCAAAACTTCCAATTTCATTTTTTTTTTTAATTATCTAACACAAACCAACCAGCCACAGAAGCCATTTCAGAATGTTTCATATATCTACTTAAATCTAATGATTCTTTCCATCTTATATTAAATGAGTGTTTATTATAGATCATCTGCTAAGTGCCAGTCACTGTGTTAACAAAACTAATCATCTGCTAGGGGAACAAATGAGTAAGAAGCCTACAGAGCACTTAAAAAAGGAAAAAAACAGGTGACAATTTTGAGAGCACATGGAAAGCTCACCAACTTTAAATGTGAGGGGTGATGAACCACCGCTACAGTGGTTATCTGCTGTTTTTGCCTGCTCAACATTCTTCTCCCTCTTTCTGAGCGCTAGCACCTAATTTCCCTTTGATGAACTCCATTTCCTTGCAATGAAGGACTCACCCATTAATCGCTGAGGGCATCCCTCTGCTTTAGGGAGTCTGATCTGTGAACCAAGCCAGACCAACCATCAGATGTTTTCTTCCAGAAATATTTATCCTGAGTAGAGTGCCACAGATGAAAAAAGGTTGGAGATTTTCCAATGGTAGAATATTCAAGAGACAATACACTGGCTTCTATCACTTAAATTTCCAGAGCTGCATTCATTCCTGTTCCTCCCAGGTCCTGAGTTTTTAGCTTTTCATTTGTTTCTTTGTGCTACCCTGTGCCCTTCTAAACAATTCCTCATTAGTATATAAGCCAGAGTCTGTTTCTCTTGCTTACAACCTACATAGTAGAATATATCCCAATGCCAGCAGAAATGCTAAGCTGAGCCCAGGAGATGTTGCTGCCTTAGCAAAAGGGGTAGGGGGGAAAAAGGAGAGAGAGTGTGTATTACACTACAGAAGCCAGAACAATGGCTTCTGTGTATAAAGATGGCTGGCTAGAATATAAAGTACAAGATAGAATTCCAAGAAATAAGATAATGAAGAGTAATATCATTCATGGATTTATAAACATACTGAGACCTAATGTCTTTTTTACTTTAAAAGTCTTTTAAAATGTAAAATATTCTATAAAGATTACTCTGAAGTCAAGAATAGATTGGAGGCTTTAGACTAGAAATAGGAAGACAAGAAAAATGATGTTCAAGTAATCCCATCCTATAGAAGATAATGGTTTGACTTGTGATGGCAAGAATGGAAATAGAGTTGGACTTCTAAGAATTTGGGGAGTTAGACTCAACAGGACATGAGGCAGGAGATAGGAAGAAATCAAGGATGTCTTCCAGACGAGTTTGGCTGATTAAGTAGGTGGCGGTCTTACTTACTGAGAAAACATAAAAACCAACTCTGATTTGTGAAGGAAGATAACCAATCCATTGTTTTACATGTTGAGCTGCTTATGAAACTTCTCAACAGATATGTCAAGTAGGTAGATGAGTATATAAATTGATAGTTGGGAGATACCTGAGTGGAAGATACAAGTTTGAATTTGGGAATCATCAATATTTAGATGGAAGTAAAGGATGAGAACAAATCAGATCACCTGGGGAGTGTACACAGAATAAGCAAATATTATAGTGCAGAGAAGATTCTCCATGACATATTGACATCTTAGACATAGAAGCAAAAAAGGATCCAGGGTAGCCATAGACATCAGAGGAAAATGAAGAGACCATAATTTTATGGATATGAACATAAGAAAATATTTCCAGAAGAAAGATACAGATAATCCTGTCAAAAAATCAAGAAAGATAAAGATTGGGAAGTATCACTAGATTTAGCAGCAAGGAGGCTCTTGGTGGCCTTGATCAGAAACAAGACTATAGTGCGTAGGGAAGTGAGTAGAGGAAGCAGAGACAGCAGTGTAGACAACACTTCCAAAAAGTGTGGCAACAGATGGGATGTAAAAAGAGCTGTTAGAGATGGGGGAAGGGAAAGGGGATTTAGAGGAATGTGTTCTAAGAGATGGGATGTGTCTTGAATATGTTGACATGTTGGTGAAAAAGAGCAACTAGAGAGGAAGTGATTCCAGATACAGGAGACAGGAGGGAGACTCCATGGGCCAAGATCCCAGAAAAAGTTGGCTAGGATGGGACCCAGAACTCAGGTGGTAGCACTATCCCAAACAACTAGCAGCACTTTTTTCAACTTTTAAAGGAAAAGTTGCAGATGTTAATTCACAAGCCTGGAGATGGAATATTGCAGAAATGCCTGACTAATGGCTCTTGTTTCTCTCAAAGTACACATGAAGGTCATCATCTGAGAGTTAAGATTTGTTTCTGTAAACTTACTGATTATGTGCACATTTGTATTATTTCTGACTTTTCTCCTAACTTTTTTATTCTTGCCCTACTAGTTAAAAAGGAACCAAAATAATAACCAGAATAATAAAAAGAAACAGCAAGGAGTAGACACTAATTCCATATAACTATGAGAATTGATTGATTTATTTAGCATAGACTTGCTGTGTGTCTACTAGGTGCCAAGCCTAAGGACTATGGCTAGTAACTAAGGCAAAGTCCCTACCCTTGTGGAAATTTAAACTGTGGTTAATAGATAAACCAAAATGGCTTCTAGTAATGCTAAGATACATGAGGAAAATAAGTAATATGATAAAGAGCAACTGAGGAGGAAAGAAGAGTTATTTTGATTGAGTGGTCAGGAAGGACCTCTCTGAGGAGGTGCTTTTTGAGTTAACACCTGAGAAGTGAAAAGAGAAAGGTCACTGCGAAGTCTAGAGTCCATACGAAGATCATATAGGGAGATCATTTGCCAGCACCTGGTGCAGTCTTTAGGCAAAAGGGACTCATTTTGTTTAAGGGAAAGAAAGCAGTGTGGCTGAGTTAAGGGGAAAAAATGACGCCAGAAAAGAAAAGTAAAGGCTGTTCCTATCAGCTCTTCCAAGTCGAGCTTCTATTTCTTGCTTATTAAAATGAGCAGTCATTGGAGGACTTAAGCTGGGAAGCAGTGTGATCTGACTCACTTATGACTAGTGTATAATAACTTCCATCCTAAAACTTGAGCAGACCTTGTGTTTTAAAAAGTGGGATTAAAAAAAAAAAAGAAAGGGAGACAAACCGTAAGAGACTCTTCATCTCAGGAAACAAACTGAGGGTTGCTGGAGTAGGGGGTGGGCTGGGAGAAATGGGGTGGCTGGGTGTTGGACATTGGGGAGGGTATATTCTGTGGTGAGTGCTGTGAATTGTGTAAGACTGAGGATTCACAGACCTGTACCACTGAAACCAATAAAACATTCTATGTTATAAATAAATAAATAAATAAATGTGAGCTGATATATATTAAACGTTTGCTATCAGTCTGCTTCTTGTGCCTCGTACACTTAAGAACTTTTCTTTCTATTTTGAAGACACTAGGCTTCTCACTACTCATCTAATCCAAACTACCATTTGGATCATTATCATGTAATTATCATTCAGTCTTTCACCAAGACCTTTCCACCTAAATTATTTGATAAACCTAAGGAATTACAAGGAAAACCTTATCATGAAGGTCATCAAGATGGTTTTCAAATTTAAATTTTACCAAAAAGATTAATAGCCGGATAAGGATACTATAAATTTCACTCATTATTCCTTTTTTACTTTAAAAATTTGGATTCTAGGGGTGCCTGGGTGGCTCAGTGGGCTAAAGCCTCTGCCTTCGGCTCAGGTCATGATCCCAGGGTCCTGGGATCGAGCCCCACATCGGGCTCTCTGCTGGGCAGGGAGCCTACTTCCTCCTCTCTCTCTGCCTGCTTCTCTGCCTACCTGTGATCTCTGTCTGTCAAATAAATAAAATCTTTAAAAAAAAAAAAATGGGATTCTAAATAATTATGCCTCTTAATATACTTGTTAATAAATATTAGACATGCTCATTCTCATTTAGTTTTTAGAAGTTCAATATTTAAATACTAGAGCCTAATGAATGATTAGCACTTTGAGGCATTACACTGAATAGTTACTAAGGGTCCAAAATACATAAACCATTAAAATTATTAAACACAATTCCTATATAATCTCATAAAACAGAATAAAAACCATTGACCACAACACCTCCACATGACCAGACTGTCATACTTTTCAACTGTTAAAAAAAGAAGAAAAAAATACCATTATAACTTCTCAGGTTTAATGTTTTCATTAAACATTTGATCAAAGATATTAATATCTTCCTGACCTAATTTACAGATGAAACAAAACTGAGAAAACACTAAGTTGGACGAAAGAAGCAAATTCTCAAATCAGAGCAATGGGCAAGGATGGTGGGCCAAATCTTATCAGATGGAAATGAATAAGACCATAAAAGGATAGGATGGAGAAGATGTGTCTCAGTTAGAATTACGGTACAAAATTAACTAACTAGAGATCTTAGCTGTAAGCCCAGTGGTTCATACAACCCTACAGAAGAATTTCAGTGTCTCACCAAAGGAAAATCTCTTGCTATAATGCACCAACTGGATCCTTCCTGGAGTATTTAATTTTGTCCTGAGGGTCAAATCAAGATTAATGATTACAAATGAAAATGTATGCAAAAAAGATCTATAGCTTGGCAAGAAATAATGAGAAAATACAAAGGACATTTGAGGTCACTGGACTGAAAAAGAGAAGAAAAACTAAAGAGAATCGGATAGTGGCCTTCACAAATACTATAGAACTTCCAAGGAAAAGAGGAATAAAATATCTTTTTATGCAGCCGTAGATGGGTTCCTAGAACTAATGGGTGGAAGTTACAGGGAGATGAATTATGAATCAATAAAAATGAAAAATTTCTAACATTAGGTACTTCACAAAAGAGACCAGCTTGAACTATTCAAACAGAAATCAGACACCTGGGGTTGAGGATATTGTTTGGGTTAGGATCAGATCAGTTGTTTAGGATCGGTTCTCATCCTGAGGATTTATATGATGGTAATACATGTTAAGAAAAACATCCTCAAGATACTATAGTATTACCTAAAGATTTATAGAAGGTAGAGATTGAAAAACATTTCCAGTTATGCCACAAAAATAATCAGTGATGTACCTTCTATGATATTTTCCCACATGAACTTTGAGAAAATATTTAAATGTCTCCACAGTCATGGGAAGCTGGGTGGCTCAGTCGGTTGAAGATCCAACTCTAGATTTCAGCTCATGTCATGAGCTGACACCCTCAGGTCTCAGGGTAGGGGGGATCCTTGGGTTTTGTGTTCATTGAGGAGTCTGCTTGAGAATCTTTCCTTCTGCCCCTCCCCCTGGCTCGTGCATGCCTCTCTTTCTTAAATAAATCTTTAAAATAAATAAATAAATAAATAAATATAAATATCTCTGCAATGATGAAAGTCACAAGGGTGATACTATTGGAAACCAAGCAATGAGTGTGAGTATCACTGCTTCATAGAAATGTTCCATCCTAATCACAAGCCTAAAATGTCCTGGGACTGGTTTGCAGCAAGAGTATTCAAGGTCCAAAGCATTAGAACCCCTAGAACAAGCTAAGTGCAGGATGTTGTCAACAGAATACCGAAGGAGAATCTAAGTCATTCCAATGAATCCAGTTACTGACCTGATTTACCCTTAATTGCATATTTGCTTCTGCTTAAGAAAATACAAGTCTAGGGGCACCTGGTGACTTAATCTGTTAAGTGTCTACCTTCAGGTCAGGTCATAATCCCAGGGTCCTGGGATCGAGCCCCATGTTAGGCTCTTGCTCAGCAGAGAGTTGCTTCTCCCTCCCCCTGCCACTCCATCAGCTTGTGCTCTCTCTCTCTGTCAAATAAATAAATAAAATCTTAGGAAAAAAAGTAAGAAAGAAAGAAAGAAAGGAGGGAAGGAAGGAAGGAAGGAAGGAAGGAAGGAAGGAAGGAAGGAAGGAAAGAAAAGAAGAGTCTGAGCGATAACACCAAAAGATGCTTCTTATAAGATCAAGGTGAACAGTAGATTATATTTGAAGCCATGGGACCTGGTTATAAAAGATGCAGCATTCTGGGGCACCTGGGTGGCTCAGTCAGTTAACCATCCACCTTCAGCTCAGGTCATGATTTCAGGGTCCTGGGATTGAGCCCAATGTGGGGCTCCCTAGTCAGCTGGGAGCCTGCTTCTCTCTCTCCCTCTGTCCACTCCTCCCACTCATGCTCCTTCTCTCAAATAAATAAATTTTTTAAAAATAAAAATAAAAGACGCAGCATTCAAATGAGCCTGGTTAATCAAACTCTAAGCATTCTCCAAACTGTAAAATCAGTATTTACAGAGAGAAAGAAAGAGTCAGTGGTTTCCTCACGGAAACCTCACGGAAGGACTTCTCAGCATTTCTTGGTGTTTCCTGTGAATCTCCACAAGGGTAGAGGAAATGCAAGACACCATTGTGAAAATTCCAAAATCCATGAGTGAGGCCAAAGTACCCACACTGGACAAAAGAGACTGAGAAGGACATAGAGGGGGAAAGGGATGAAACTACACTTTGACTGAATGCCAGGCCCTTCCCCAAGACCAACATGGGGCCACACAGATGGGGCGTCCTGGGCCTATATTTTCTCCAGTGGAAAAAAGCAAGCTCAAGAGGGGCATGCAGCTTGCCCAGTGTTGTGGGACACTTCACAGAAGGCTCCCTCAGGTCTCACCTCACAGGGATCATGAGGGGAATCTATGGAGCTCAATAACTGGGAATCAGATAGAGACAGATAGAGTGCCTACTGTAGCTGGCACTCAGACCTTGGCCAACCATATTCCTGCTTACAGTAGCACGCGAGCAAAAATCCCAGCCACTGAGGCTGCCCATCTGCAAAGCCAGGCCAGTGGTCCTGTTTGACTAAGGAGCTCAGTTGGCAGTTCTGCCTGATTTGGGTCCCCAGCCAAAGGACCACACTAGCTGTCAAGTCCATTCTACAGCCCTGTCTGGACAGAGGAGAAAATTCACAATCCTTCCCAACTGTGAGGCATGGTCTTCAGTCGACCACTCTGGGCAGCATGGTCATGAATGCCCAGTAGCATAAAACATATCCTACATCCCACCCAGGCAGGGGAACAAACTCCTTGTCTCACTCAATTGCTGACCATAGCTTCCAGTCCCATTCCTGTGGGAAATATGGCTATAATTGATCTGTAGTTGTAGGAGATATCTTTAGGGCCATGCTGGTGGAGATCCAAGTCATCTGCCCTACCTAATTGTTGAGCATAGCCTCCCAAAATAGGCAACCCTAACAGTGAAGCCTCAAGCACAACTTACAGTGTGGCTCAGCTGAAGAACACAGACTACACCCTCAACTATCAGTGGAACCTAGACTAGAGCCCTGCCAATCACTGAACACAACCTGTGGCCTGGTCTGGGCAGGAAGCTCAGCCATGATATCCATAGTTCAAGTACAGAAACTAACCTGCTGCTCCACCTGAGCAAGTAGCCCAGTCTCCAGCCCTACCCAACTGTGAGGTACAGCTGGATACCCCACCCAGAGAGCCCCATCCAGTGACTTCACCCAAAAGCAGAATGTAGCTAGGCCTACGGTCTACCTAGTTGTAAAGCCCAGCCTGCAGTCCTGCCCAACTTTGGGACATGGACTACAGCCCCACCTGATCATAGAACACACCCTGAGGCCCCAGTCCAACCACAAAGCCCAGCCTATAGGCCCACCTAAACCCAGAGTCCAGTCACTGGCACCAGGAAACTGGGAAGTATAGCCTGAAGCCCCACCCAACAAGGAGAAATTAGAGCAAAGGCTGCAGCCGTGTTCAACCAGAAAGTCCAACCAGCAGCCCCACTTGAATGCAGACCTAGTTAGAAGGAAGGAAATAATAAAAATGCCAACAAAAATAAATGAAAGAGAAAATGGGAAGAAAATAGAAAGGAATAACAAAAGAGATGCTCATCTGAAAAAAATAAAATTGACAAACTTTTAGCTAGACTAACCAAGAAAAAATAGAATTCAATTATGCTGAGTGAAATAAATCAAGCAGAGTCAATTATCATATGGTTTCACTTATTTGTGGAACATAAGAAATAACACGGAGGACATGGGAGGAGATGGATTGGAGAAGGGAGCTGGGGGAAATCAGAGCGGGAGATGAACCATGAGACACTGTGGACTCTGAAAAACAATCTGAGGGTTTTGGAGGGGCAGGGGGTGGGAGGTTGGGTGAGCCTGGTGGTGGGTATTATGGAAGGCACATATTGCATGGAGCACTGTGTGGTGCATAAACAATGAATTCTGGAACACTGAAAAGAAAGTTAAAAAATAAAAAAATTTTAAAAAGAAAAAAATAGAATTCAAATAAATAAATCCAAAAGAAGAGACATTACAACAGATACCACAGAAATACAAAGGATCATAATAGAATACCATAAATAATTACACACTAACAAATGGAACAACCTAGAAGAAATGGATAAATTCTTATAAACACACAACCTACCTTACCAAAACTGAATAGTGAAGAAATAAAAATAGAAAATCTGAACATATCAATAAGGAATAAGCAGATTTAATCAGTAATCAAAAAACGCCCAACAAAGAAAAGCCGAGGACCAGATGATGTCACTGGTGAATTCCACCAAATATTTCAAGAATAATTAATGCCAATTCTTCTCAAATGCTTCTAAAAATTGATGAGGAAGAAATATCCCCAAACTTATTTAATGAAGTCAGCATTGCCCTGATGCCAAATCCAGATGAGGACTCTATAAGAGAACTATTATAGACCAGTATGCCTGATGAATATTGATATACTATTTCTCATCAAAATTCAAGCAAACTGAATTCAATAGCACATTAAAACGAATATACAACATAAACAAGTGGGACTCATCCCTAGGGTGCAAGGATGGCTCAACATAAGCAAATCAACGCATGTGATACATCACATTAATAGAATGAAAGATAAAATCACATGATCATCTCTATATACATTTTTGTAAAAAATGTATAAAAGCATTTTTGACAAAATCAATATCCTTTTATGATTAAAAAATAAAAAAGAAACACCATATGATTTCACTTATACATGAAATCTAAAAAGCAAAACAAACAAACAGCAATAGACTCACAAACACAAAGAATATACCGGTGGTTGCCAGAGGGGAGAGGGTGGTAGGAGGGTGAAATAGGTGAAGGGATTAAGAGGTACAAGTTAAAACAAAACTAAACTAAACAAAACAAACTCAACAAATTGGTTATAGAAAAACATACCTCAACATCATAAAGGTCATATATGACAATCCCACAGCTAACATACTCAACAATGAAAGGTTGAGAGCTTTTCCTCTAAGATTAGAAGAAGACAAGGATGCCTACACTCACCACTCCTATTTGATATAGTACTAGAAGTCCTCACCAGAGCAATCAGTCAAGAAAAATAAATAAAAGGCATCCAGATCAGAAAAGAAGGAAAATGTTGCTTGCAAATGACATGATCTTATACATAGAAAACCCTCCAAACTGCCATTACGTATAAACAAATTCAGTAACGTTGAAAGATGCAAAATCAACATACAGAAACCAATACTGTATTGGATACTTGAATGTTTATAAGAAAGTAAGTCTAAGGACACCTGGGTGGCTCAGTGGGTTAAGCCTCTGCCTTTGGCTCAGGTCATGAGCTCAGGGTGCTGGGATCAGGCTCTCTGTTTGGCAGGGAGCCTGCTTCTCCCTCTCTCTCTGCCTGCCACTCTGCCTACTTGTGATCTTTTTCTCTATCAAATGAATAAATAAAATCTTAAAAAAAAGTAAGTCTTAAAAGTTTTTACCACACAAACAAACAAAAAATTGGTCACTCTGTGAGGTGATGGATGTCTTAATTAACCTTACTGTGGTAATAATTCTGTAATATATACATATATCAAATCATTACATTGTATATTTTAAACTTACATGATGTTATATATCTCAATAAAGCCAGAACAAATAAAATTTATGTAATAAAAAATTAAAATAAACCTGTGAACATTTAACAATCAGCCTGTCATCTAACAGGAGCTGCCTCTAGCACCCCACTCATGTAACCAGAAAACCCTAGGACCTAGTGTCATGTCTTCAGGCAAAAACCCACACCCTGTGCAGCTTCTCAAAGACCAATGGTTCCACCAGACCACAGAGGACACAACCACCACCACCACCAGTGCACAGCATTTTTCCAAGAACAAAGTCCACATTGGACTAGACAGAATTGTTAAGAGAGGGCAAGGATAGAAAATAATTCATATGTCCACCATAATGTCTAATAATCCCTCTTTTCTTTTGAAATAAACATTTTAAAGAGTAATATAGAGAAGAATGTACAAGTCATGAGTATCTAGTTTAATTATCAAAAACTGGGCATATCCATATAACCACCACCCCAGTCAACTAATAGAATAATACCTGCTCCCTAGAAGCCCTGCTTGTGTCCTTTTGAATTCTGTATCTCCACTCTTTATCAGAGGCAACAAATATTCTGACACTTAATGCCATAGATTAGTTTTAACTGTTTTTGAACATATAATACATATTCTTTAAGTCTAGTTCCTTTTGTCAGACCTTAAGTTTGTCATTAATCCATATCACATACAGCAATACCTCATTTTCATTACTATATAGAATTCCCTTAAATACTATTAAATACTATTGATGAATATTTGAGTGCTTTTCCATTTTCTATTACCAAAAATGCTTCTATGAACATTTATTTTATATATCATAGATATGTGTGTGGGTGTATATATATAGATAGATAGAGATAGAGAGAGAGAGAGATGTGTGAATATATGTATGAGTTTTTGTTGGATATATTCCTAGGACTGAAATTACTAACTTATTGGGTGGCTTTATACAAGTGGGTACCTTCCAAACAGTTCCCAGAGTAGTTGACTAGCCTCCACTCCTACTACCATTAGTGAGAATTCTAGCTGCTCTATACTCTCCAACTCTTATTAGTGTTAGTCCATAAATTGTCTTTCTCATGAACTGTGATTTTTAAAATATTTTAAATATTAGCACTTAAAATTTCATTTTCCTAATTACTGAGATTCAGTCTCTTTCCATATCTTTATAATCCATTTGAGTATTTTTTGTGAAGGCCTCCTACATGTCTCCTACCCATTTTGCCAGTGATTTATATTTTCTTATTGGTTTGAAGGAATTTATCATATAAGCCCTTTTTGGTTATATGTTCCAAATATCTCCTCCCAGACTGTGGCTTGTGTATTTTTCAGTCTATAAGCAGGTTTTGTTTTTGTTTTGTTTTGTTTTGTTTTTTATTCATAGAAATCCTTCATGTTGATATGGACAAATTTAGCAACCATTTCCTTCATAAGTATTTTTTGTATCCTCTTTAAAATGTTCTGCCTACTTCAAGGTTATGAAGTTATTCTAAGTTACTTTCCATCATACCATTTATACCTACTATCTGCCTGGATGTGATTTTTGTACTGGTATGAGGTAGAAGTTTTCTATTTTTCATGCGGATATACAATTGACACAGCACCACTTATTTAAAATAAATTGTTCTTTCCCCAAGACCCTAAAAGAAAAATTTGCAGTAAATTAAGTCCACATTTATTCATGACTTTCATTCTGGACTTTTTAACCCATTTGTGTGCAAATGCTACAGTATCTTGATTATTATACCTTTATCATAAGTCATCATATGAAGTAAAATCATTCCTTGCTCTTCTTGGTCCTTTGTATTTCCATAAAAAATCAGATTCTCAGTCTCCACAAAAGCACACATTAAGAAGAAAAATATGCTGGGTTTTGACAAATACAGTCTTGAGTCTATAGATCAACTTGGAGAGAATTGACATCTTCATGATTACTCCTCCAATTCCTCAACACAATATATTTCTTCATTTATGTAGGTCTTCCCTATTTTTTCAATGTTTTATAAATATAGGATTATGCTAACCTTTCTATTTCCTCTAGTGTCAGTTTTGGTAGTTTTTTAAAATGAATTTCTCTATTATATCATAATTTTCAAATTGTCTCCATTAAATTGTATAGTGATATACTATTTTCTTTCCCACTATTGGCCTTCTTGGCAGGAATACTGCATTCCTGTATTTCAGTGATTCATTTGGCCATGGACACATATCCGGTTGGGGCCATAGAGAAATGGTGACATTATTGGTGCAGCCCTCTCTTTTCCTGGACTGGCATCTTCAAGGACATAGGCCAAAGGTGTTGCTGCCATTTTGTGGCCATAGAAGGTCTTTTAACAGTCTGTCAGGGACTTAAAATTTTTTAGTCTCAAAAAAAAAAAATGTTTAAAGGTTTAGCTTTGTAATTCTTCTCTATAGTATATTCATTTTATATGTCACTTACTTCTGAATTTACCTTTATTATTTTCTCCACTCAGTAACTTTTAGTTTAACTTGCTATTCTTTTGCTGACTTCATTAGAGAATGTTCTAATATTTAGCCATTGCTCTTTTCTACGATAGACATTTAAGACAATACATTCTCTGCACATAGATTTAACTATCTTCCACTTGTTCTGATATGTCATTTTTGTCATCAGCTTAAAATATTTTCTAGTTTTCATTGTGATTTTCTCTTTGATACATGGATAATTTAGAAATGTTTAACAACGGGATTTCTGTAGTTATCATTTAAAGATTTCTAGTTTAATTCTATTGTGGAAATTAAATGTTCTAAATCCTTTGAAATTTGTTGAGACCTGATTTGTAACTCTCTGAGTGATCCATGTGCACTTGAATCAAATGTATATTCTATCATTTGAAGGTACAGGAGTGTGTGTGACCATATGTATTCTTATTTGTTACATATATTATTCAAATATTCTATATCCCTATTGGTTCTTGGCTTTTTGCTCTTTTGGTTACTGAGAGGAGTATGTTAAATTTCCTAAATTTGAGGATTTGTCTTTGGTAGATAGGTACGTGGGTAGGTAAATTTATAGATATATAAATAGAGGCCAAAGAGATATAATACTTTGCATATAAAATTTGAATAAAATTTATAATTGTTCCACTTCTGTGCCATTTTTCCTATATCCTTATATCTTGTCTACCTCTTTTTTTTTTTTTAATTTAAGACAGAGAGTGCAGTAGCAAAGGGGAGAGGTAGAGGGGAGGGAGAGAAGAAGCAGATTCCCCACTGAGCAGGGAGCCCGATGTGGTACTCAGTCCCAGGACCCTGTGATCCTGACCTGAGTCGAAGGCAGACGCTGAACCAACCAAGCCACCCATGTGCCCCTGTTGTCTACCTCTTATAAAGTAGCATATTTTTAATTTTTTTTTACCTAGTCAGTCAACACAAGAGTGTTTTGTCTATTTACATTTAATATAATCACTGATAAATCTGGGTTTAAATCTACCATCTTACTATTTGCTTTCTATTTATTTCTCCATATGATGCTCTTTTTCTCCTTGTCTTACTTGAAATAGACTGTATATATATTGTTCCATATTTTCCCCTCAATTAGCTTGTTAAGTATATGTTCTTATTCTCGTATTTCAAGATTTCTTCTAGAAGTTACAACACCTTCAACTATTAAGGTCCACTATAAATCACTGCTTTAATATCTTATCAATATTTTGGTATTTTATTTTTAGTGATACAAAATTATATATAATCTCACTAAAATAGAACATAAATGATATTTTTAGTGAGAGCAATGTGATTAAAGTGCTTCACTATCTATGGAAATCCAAATTTAACACTGTGGGATACAACAAATTAGAATATATTATTTTCAATTCAAGTTTATTTCAATATTAGCTGTCTTACTTAAAAATCATACCTCAGCAAGGTATATAGATCCAAATAGAACAGCTTGCCAAAATCTGGTATGTTTTCCAATCTCCTTTTCTAACTAGGCAAAGATTCATATGAATATTAAGCTAGTAAATTTTTATCTTTCCAGAACTCAATTATTTATTTCTACAAAGTCATCAAGAGTGTTGCATTCTTACTTTCAAAAAATTGTTTTGAACATGTGTGATATTATTCACCAAGTCAGAAAGGTTTTGTTCCAATTTTAAATATACCAATAGAATACTTAGACCATCTTCACCAGCAAAATCAGTCAACAATTATAACCTTTTGAAATGCCATTTTTCAAGATGCTCTTCCATAACATGAGTATCTTTTAAAGTATTTACTTTCTCATTTACTATTAAAATATCACCTTTCTGCTGAAAGGGCCAATTAAGAGTGTGTATTTTAAAAATATCTTCTAAATAATGTATTGAAGAGAACTGCTTGTTATCACGTGAAATGTCAGCAAATTTGCAACACTTGTGTGTTTGTAAAAGAATAAAGCATAATTCATCTTTTGCCCTACCTCTGCCTCAGGCAATCTGTCACAGGATCAAGTATAAATTCCCATGGGATCAAAATTATTTTTATGGTCACCCTCCATCTCATTACAAATACCATGAAGATGCAGTATTTTGGAAGTCTTATTTTTTAAAAAGAAAGTAATAACCACATCAATGACATCATGTAGCACTTTGGCCATATCTAGCTTCAACTTCTCCTGCAATGTTTCTGCTTACGAAAGAGAATGAATTTCACTTGTGGTTCTTTCCTCTGAATTTCACCTCCAGAATCCTAATTTTTAACTTCCAAGTCAAAACAGTTACACTTACCCAGCTTTTCCAGAAAATACTTGTTCTTAAGAAGTGAATTAATCTATACAAAAATATCTTATTTGATATATTCTTTTTTATGGATCACAAAGTAGTTTTGTTTTTTCACATTGAAACTGAACCTAATAAATACCATAAACTGAGACATGATGAAGTTATCTGTACTTTGAGGCAGCCATTTAGGAAACATTCCGCATCTATTTTAATACTTGTTTCCTTAAATGATCAGTGGTATTTTCCCTTGGCTTTCCAATAGTACTGGCTGGCAAAGGGACACATATTATTGAATATATTGAATATATAGAGAGAGCGAGAGACAGAGAGAATATATATGAATATATTGAACCAAGTAGAAAAATACCTGCATTCAGAAAGCTATTCTTTACAACTCAAAAAAATGTTTCTAAATGTTTAAAGTGAAGTTTAGTAAATTTTAGTAAAAGACCAAATACCTTAAAATATCATTCAAAGTTCCGCAGGGTTTTCTTTGTGTTTTGATTGCTTTATTTTTGGTTGCCTTGTTAATTTCTTTCTCTTTTTATTATCATTGTTTTATATCTCAAAGCCCAATACAAACTTGTGGTAAGATTCATCATTAACAGTAGTGGATGAAAATCCATTTTTAAATAGCCCTTGTTTTTAGCTTGTTATTTGCCTATATCATTTTACTTCAAACTGTCGATGCTACCATTTTCTTGACAATGTATGTTTGCACTGATGTCTCTGTAAATTAGGGTCCAAGTAATAAATAAGTGACTGTAACTACTTTAGCAGAGAATTTTAAAAAGGAAATTGGCTCAAGAGGTAGTAGATGACTGAAAAGGGAAGAACAAACACTGTGGTCACAGAGATGGTAACGTCAGGGAGCAGTTTCCACTGCTGCAGCCAGGGATCAAAGTGACAAATTTGGGGTTAACAGACTTAGAAGTCTGGGGAGACCCCGTGGGTCCTGGTAACCACACCTCTGGGGAGGTACCAATGCTGATTCCTCAGGCACTTGGAGGAAAGGCCCTTGGGGCAGGACACAGACCTCTGAGGAGGGGTGCTCCCTGGCTGGTGTGGCCACACCTGAGAGGCATGGTGACACTGGTTTGGGAGTGTGAAAAGACACAGGGAATTGGAACCAATTACTCTTAGAAGCCATTGGGGTAACAACAGCAAAATCAGGTGACAAATAGGAAGGAGCAAGTTCCTGCTCCCTCCTCCTGCCTTTCCGGTTGGCAGAACCTAACAGGGAGGAGACTGACGAAACAGAAATGTGGTTTGCAGCATCCCAACCCCCATATGACAGAATGCAGAGTAAGGGGAAAAAAACTATTAATAGCACAATACCCAGTGATGCCTTAGTCTTGGAGGAGGTACACTGCAATGTGGCGGCATTTCTATACCCCACTTGTAGACATTACTCATGCACTCTGATATCTCATTCTTGTGTCCATGTTGGGGATGACCATTCTTCTGCCCTTGGAAGCTAAGTACAGCCATCTGATTAGTCCTCAACAACAAAGCATAAGCAAAATAATGAGTATCACCTCCCGGCCAAAGTGGGTCCTTACCAGAGTCCAACCCTCTAGCACCCTCTTGGTCAGCTGAGGCAAACCTCAGCACACTGTGTTGAGAACTCAATGATGGAAGATACTGGTGGTGCCTCTCTCCACCTGAGCCCCTGAATGACAACTGTAGGAAGAAACTCCTCCCACCCTCATTGGGCAAATGGTGATTTGTGAAACTTTTTGTCTTAAAGAACTGCTATTTGGGGTGCCTGGGTGGCTCAGTGGGTTAAAGCCTCTGCCTTCGGCTCAGGTCATGATCCCAGGGTCCTGGGATGGAGCCCTGCATCGGGCTCTCTGCTCAGTGGGGAGCCTGCTTCCCTTCCTCTCTCTCTGCCTGTCTCTCTGCCTACTTGTGATCTCTGCCTGTCAAATAAATAAAAAAAATTTTTTTAAAAAAAAGGACTGCTATTTGGAGGTTTTCACCCCACCACAACTTAGTCCTGACACAGTCCCCTGATACAGCATCTAAATGGATTCAGAATACCCTCCCTTCCTTGCCTAAATTCTGCCCAATAAAGTTAGAGGTAGGTCCCACAAGCCAGAGGGATGAAGCTGCAAAGGCGATATTCCACTAGCTGTGAGTTTCCTTAGAAATGGCAAGTGTTTGATACTAGGTGCCACTGCGACTTGGAGAAGGCTTGTCACCTGGTTCAATAAAGGACATGTCAAGACCGGCCCTTCCTTTCCCAGGTCCCTGTTTCCATTGGTGTATGAAGGCAAGATTCCTTTGGAGTTAGGCAGGTCTCAGTTTGTGTCCTGACTCTGCCATTTAGTAGCTACATGACTTTGGGTGAATCACTAGGCTTCTTTAAATCTCAGTTCCCTCAGGCTTGAAATGAGCATAATTATAGCAACTTTTCCTGACTTCACACGCATTAGCCACAATTTACAATGACTGCTGGTGTCCCCCTGACCTCTGAGGACAATCCATGTGCTCTCCAGGCCCCCCATCTTTGCCCCGGCTCCTCTTCCTGTCACTCAAGACTGTCTCAGCACTTGGCATTGCTCCTTCCGCAAGGTATAAGCCCTTCTAACTCAGGAGCACTTTCTCTTGCTGTATCACTGGAACATAACCTCTCCATGTTCTGAACTCTGTCTCTTAACCCTCTGTAGCTCCTACACATCAAGCAAAATCCAGCTCAAAAATCTCCTTCTCAGTGACAACTTCCCCAAGGCCAAGGGTACCCTCCTCTTCCCACCCACCCCTGCTCTAGCTCCCATCCGTACCTGGCTTGGCTGCTGTGATCACATCTGGCACAACTGCCTTGTTGCTTTCATTTGCTCTCTCGACAGCTCATTAATGGTGGGGCTGTGCCTTCCTCATCCTCCTCTCCACACCCTTGATCCCCAGTCAGCTCTATACTTAGAATTCCTGGGGTATAGCAGGCCATTAGGAAACATGAGAAGCCAGGCAGAAAGAAAGATTGCGGGGGGGGGGGGGGTAAAAAAAAAAAAGAGAGGGAGAGAGGGAGAAAGCAAAAGAAGAAAAAGGAAAAAATAGGCAGCTCTGGCTTCTATCAAAGAGAGGATAACCTAAAACTATAGCTCCCCCTTCTAAGAAAAACGTAGCTTCCTTTTAAAGAATTAGCTCATAATCTGTCTCACTGAGTCATGCAGAATTTTTAAATGATTTTTTGAGTTGACAGGTAATCTATAAAAGGAAAGAGTTCATTGCAGGTTGATGAAATGGATGCAGATTCTTTTCTTCCTCTTAGCTCCCGTGCCCACATATCCATAATTATTTATATTTCTTTAATCAGTTCACTATAAAAGGCAATTCAAGAGGTGAGAGGGAATATTTTTGGTTATCCATGTTATTAATGCCACAAAAGAAGAAATTGGCAGAGCTCTAACAGCAGAGGCCCAGCCCTAGCCGAGAAGAGCTTTCATTAAAAAAAAAAAGTGTCAGACCTTCTTTATTACAACCATGCTTTCTCTTTGAGGGTAAAAGTGGCCCCAGCAACACACTATGATAAAACATTAAAAATTTTAAAAATAGAAAAAAATGTCAAACCCTGTGAAATGGAGCTAAAAATAGAAGGAGAATGTTATAAGCATTTTAGGGGGCACAAAAATTGTATCATTGAAGTTATCAATTTCTCCTTGCTGCTGCCCCAGATATGCTACTGGACCAAATCCATGGCAGGTACAAGGGGAAGGTTATTCCTCCCAGTAAAGGACATGGGAGTAATGACAAGAAAGTGAAGGAAACTAGTATCGGTTATGAAACTCAAGGAAAATCAGTGCTGAATTATTTATGTCGAAGTTTTAATGTTCCCTTGCAGTTTTCAATTGTCAGGAAGTCAACAGAGAAAATCATAGAATTTCCTCCCTCCGGCCAAGAGGACAGCTTCTTCGAAAAAGTGGTCCTTGGAGATGAAGCCCTGGAAGTCTCCAAGGCACAGCACAGAGCTCAGGGTGAGCTGAGGTGGAAGTTTAGAAGTATTTCCAGGTGTGTGAAAAAGTCAGCACTATCAAATTGCTCTGGGACAAGAGTAGCCAACAGATAATTATCTGTCATCCTGAGGAGTCTTTCTGATTTTTTCAGAGGCCAGATGTCTCTCAATTTGTAAGATGGTCAGCAATTGTGTGCAGTCAACCACACTCTCTTCATTCAAAATAATGAAAGAGACTAAAGTTCAAGATAGAGGGGTCAAACTGAACCCATTCAGCATCGAGGGAAGATTTCTACTTCTTTATTAAATGAATTGCCCACATTGGGTCGCAGCCTAACCAAGGCGTGTTTTCCTGAACTGTCGAAGGTCATCGTGTGCTGATGGTTTGGATTTGGCATTCATAGGGAGGTAAAAGAGAAGCCAGATCCTTGTGACCATAATGCATTGCTCTGAGGAGCCCAGGAGAGAGATTTCCTGACCCCATTCATCAGTGAACAACTGCATGGATGGTCGAACAGAACAGAGCACTGTAGGTTTCACCTCTGCAGAAATTGGTGGCTCTCATTCTTGGAAGACTAAGACTATTATTTTAGAAGTTCTAAGTTCAAGCCCTGTGCCTATTACAGCAAAACCCTCAGACTCTATCCAATATCACAGGGGAAATCACTCTAAAATCTTAGTCATCTCCAATAGGAGGGCAAATTGGTGAATGAAAGTAAAAGCAAGTGTGCCGACACCATAGGGTTCAGAAAATTAATTAAGAGCCAAGGAAGAGTTCATAATGGACAGAAATATACCATTGGCTACTCATGATTAAGAGACTAAATATAGTAAAATATAGTAAAATTGGCTCTACTATGAACCAACTCATCTCTCCCAAAACACTGTAAGATATATAGAAGAAATATGATAACCTTTTAGTTATCTTTCTAAGACAAATCCTAGCCTCTATGTTCTAGAGTTATATTTTAGATAATCATATACCCTACTTTGCCTGAGACATTTCTGGTTCCTGTCTACTGACCCAGCATAATTATTAATAACCTCCTCTTTCATTCTCCAAAGTGACCCAGTTTGGACAATTCATGTGGTCATACTACTTGCAAAGGGTTTCTGCTGAATTATAGATGCTTTGTCAATTCCTATTTGAAAGGGAAAGGGAGTTTCTCTGCAAATAAAAAAGAAAGTCTCAGTATAATGCCATGTGTTACACAAATGCATAAATAGGTTTAGTCTCACAATAGGACAGCAGAACAATACATCACATGATGCCGAGATTAAGCTAATAAAATTATCCCCAATGCCTTTACCAGTGGAATGTCTTCCTCTAGCTCTCGGGTCATGTGGCATTTTTTAATTTGACATAATTGATGTGATCTTGTAATACCAACCTCAGCTTTACGGTAAGAAGAAAGAAATGCTGCTGACAAAGCTCACATCTGCAGCGTACACATTAATGGAACATGTTTTCTCCACCACCTAAGTCTTCCTTTGAACATCTTTCACGTTTCCAGTTATGCCTTCAAAATTGCCCAAGACAGCTGGGCCTGTTCCCTGTTTCTCGTTAATTAATTTTCATATTTCAGTCTCTGTTATTATTACCATTTGTTCATTGACTGCTGTCATTATCATAATATTTGTTTATCGCTCTAAATAAGCTAAATACTAAGACTCTGAAGTAAATACAGCACAGTCACAGAAAGCTTCTGAAAAAAATGAAGAGAGAATATTGAAAAATCATCCGGGGAAATTTTGTTCCTGACAAATTACTTACAGGAATGGATGCTTATGACAGAGTTTAAGGGAAATTAGACATAGTCAAATGAGGCCCTAAATCTCGTGGAAATTGGCTAGTCTGCACTGGGGAGGACAGTGAAGGCAGAGTGAGGTTGCTCAGCATGGCTCCTCCCTGTCAGCGGTCAGTGGAGCCCTCCCTATCCTGTCCAGATAAAGTCTCCAGGGGACTCTGGCCTTTGAGGAAAGCCTGAGAGAGGAGTAAGTAGGGATGGATGCCTTAATCTCTCTGGCAATGATCCAGATCTCAGAACCCATAAGGTTCTACAGCACCTCTCTTGGGGGACAGGACAGTATCATGGAGACAACCCAATCCATAGCAAAGTGCTGGCCCTAAAACTCCAGAGAGAGATGTACGCAAGAGTCAATCCACCAACTCTTCCTCCCCAGCTGGCACTTCCACCAATTATTACCACAGCATCCTGCTGACCTTTATGCACACATGGTCCTCAACCAAAGTGTTTGTCATTCAGGTTACCACTACACAACGGGAAGTAATGATGGGCCCAAACGATTATCTAACTCAATTTTTTTTAAAAAAGGAACCTATTAGCAACACAAAGCTTGTTTTCCATGCTTTGGATGCCAAACCAGTGCCAAGATCTTTCTGATTCAAGATCTAGTCTTTTCCTTGGACAAGATACTCTTTAATGAGGAGGAGGAAAAAATGAGAAAATCCACTGGAATAACATGCGTCAAACCAGAAGTCAACCCATGAATCAGAGAAAAATGAAATGTCAGTATCAACCCTAAAAAGGAATTGGTCAGAAATATCTCCTCACGATTTTTCATTATTACCATTCATTTACCAGCAGAAGGTCGCATGCCTCATACACGCCTTGCCAAGAAAGCAGTCACCACGCACAGGTGATTACGTGACACCATGCAGAAATTCTTTTCAGACATCATCTTTGCAATTTAAATGCTAGGTACTTTTTAGTATGGTTTCAGTGTATTTTGTGAGACGGATCTCATTCTAGAAAGGATGACATAAAGGGTAGAGAAGAGGGCTGGCACTCATGCCAAATCCTTCATTTTTCTCTTTTCTCTAGACACTTGCAACTTTTACCTTTTAAGGAATTTCCAGATTATGATTCTTTTACAGTACTGAAAAGCTTTATCCACACATGCCATGTCTCCCAGAATAATCATTTTTTCTTTTAAGCACTCTAAAAATAGGAACTCAGTTAATCTTCATAACAACCCCATGAAGTAGGCACTACTGTAAATGGAGAAAACACAGCCATGAGAGTTAAGAAACTTCCTGGAGAATTTGATTCTAGAGTGGAGCTTTTAACCACCACACCAAGCTTAGCAGCCAGGGAAGGACTATATCCACTATCAATGTACAAAATACCAGAGGCAACCAGTTTGATAAGAATAGCTATAAATACAGAAGACCAAACATTTATTGAGCACCTACTACATGCCAGACATCGTGCTATGTACCAGGATAAACAGACTAATTACACAAAGGGCAGTTTAGAGAGGGGAAAGTAAGCACATTTGAGAAAGGAGAAGGTAGTAAGACCCATTCAGCATCCTGGGGGGCGGCAGGGGCAGAAAGGAAGGGGTTCCAGTGAGAAGTAAGAGGCTGGCAAGGCAATGTGGCTAGAGACATCTTACCATTTTGTTAACACCTATATTTCCATGATCAGCCCCTTTCCTTTGGGCTACAATACACTTACCACCACAAATTCATCAGCATCGACATATAGAAGAGACAGTTCCGAAATTCCCTCTGACTCACCAGCAATTAAACACTGTGTTAGAATAAGACATCCGCTTGGCGCCTGGTCCTCCCTTCACTCCCTCCCACCCAAAGCTCCTCTTTGTTTTCAGTGGCTCTGAAGAGAGAGATTTTTTCCCCCCTCTCCACCTTTCCATCAAGTTTTGTAGACATTTATCAACTGTAGAGTTTCCAAGTTGGGCTGTCAGTCAGTTAACCTTCACCCTCCTTGAATTTTCATCCTGATAGGTTTGGATTAAACCACAGACTGATAAATGAGCATTGCTTGGGCGACACAAAGAGCAGTCATTAAGGAAGCCTCGCTGAAGGTATGAATCAAAGCCAGGGATCTTTTGGTTTCTCTACCCGCTCTAGTTCACGGATCGCCTGCAGTAATACGTTTTTATTATTTTTATTTATTTCTCTCTCTCTCTTTTTTTTTTTTTTTTTTTTGCTTTGGTTTCCAAACGGTTTTCATCATCATTTCCTGCTTGTTTTTCTCAAAGAATAAAAGGGTATCCTGACAGCAGAGTTCTGTCTTTACGGCAGTAATGTGGCTAGCAAAAGCATTTTATCAATTTGAATTTAATCCAGGACCAAGAAGCAGAGGGACAAAGGAAATGAAGGTGAAGTAACAGGACCCCTGACGTGAATAGTCTTTCGCTCATGAAGACTTAGAATAATTAAGGAAGTGATGTTTTCCCCCTCCGGGGCAACTGTTTTTGCTTAACTGGAACATATAAGGAGGGATTTTGCTCTATTTATTTAGCTTCCCATTTTCCAATTCTCTAAACCATCATTGACTTACACATGGTGTCTGCTTTCTTTCTGGTTCGGAAAGTTGGACACCATCTTAGCACTACTCTGAATCTTTCCCTCTCCACCAAAATAAAAAAAAAAAAAAAAAAAAAAAAAAAGACAAAAACAAACAAACAAAAAAACCCCCACAAACCTAGGGCTTGCCAAAGGGAAATGCCTTTGGAGTCAAAACAATGCTTTCTTCTCTAACACTGTTGTAACCCAAATGTCAGCTGCCTGAATTTGCTTAAGCTTTTGGGAGTCACCCTATTCTTTAAGGTTTTAGCAGAACTGGCTTAAATCCCCATTGTCTAGGTTATGGGAAACCCATTATCTCCTGAAAGCTTTGGGAGTTTGGATGTGGAGGTGAGAGAAGGCTGGCATTTATCCTTGGCTCTTGGTTTCCCCTTTGGCTTATGACTATATATGGTCCCCATCTGTATGCAGATGCCAGCCCTTTGCAGGGCTAGACCTCCCAGCTAACACTGGTCCCTAGTCTCTTGCTGACATAAGCTGTGGGCAGCAACCCTTCTCAACAAATGAGGAAACAAAAGACAGAAAAGAAAATGGCTTGTCCAATGGGGCCATTTATTCCGCAAACCTGTATCAGTCTCTTGTCACACTCTAAGTATTACTATGCTAGATCCAGGGTCTTGCATAAGTGACTTGAGAGTCAGAAAATAAACTCTGTACCCAAAGAAGGTACCAAGCACTAAGGAAAGGAATACCTCGTGAAACTCCTCCTGCAAAGCCTACTCCCAGCTTTCTAAAGAAATCCTCCTGGCCTTAGCTTTAGAGTTCCTGACAACCTGAATTCCACCTGACAGCTCAGATCTCTGGTTGATGGCAATGTGGCAAAGGCCCCTTGAGGACAAAAGAGCCTGTGCCAAGGATAGACAAAGGAGAAAGGCATGTAAGGCATTACCCCCACTAAGAGAAGCAAAACCATCCATGACTAAAGCACAGGGAGAGAGAGCTGTCCGTGAACTTGTGGCTTCCCTGGCCAGAGGATCCTGCTCTCCCAATGAGCCTTTAGTCGCACATAGAAGGCCTAGCCCTGATGGCCAAGGGGGCTGCCTCCCCGTGATGGTATGCTCCAGATTAACATCAGCAAAAAAATTCTACATTTTAGTCCCCAAAAGAAATAAGAAACTCCTGATGAGCACATGACACTTCTCAAGGCTCCAAGTTCATTCCTGATAAAGAGCAAAGAAAAGATGCTCTTAGGACAACTTAGTGGGGCTTCTGCTTGTACTCAAAGCCCAGTGCATCGGAGATGAGTCACCTGCTCCCAGTGAAGAGAAAAGAAGGTAAATGAAAGCATGGGCCAGTGACAAAATGGCCACACACTATTTCTCAAACAAATACTTCCTATGATGAATATCCAGTAAGTCATAGATGAAGAGCCTGAAAGAAGGAAGAGCCATGAGTTACTTCACAGATGAACACAGGGGTCATAATGATCCAAATTTCCTT
Source organism: Mustela erminea (assembly GCF_009829155.1). Classification (NCBI taxonomy): domain Eukaryota; kingdom Metazoa; phylum Chordata; class Mammalia; order Carnivora; family Mustelidae; genus Mustela; species Mustela erminea. Next base: position 74,791,337 of record NC_045625.1, read on the forward strand.
TCTACAAGGAAGGATTAAGGCCCAAGATGGAATTTCACAGTGGAAACCCTTCCTTGGAGGTGAGAATTAACCCTTCACAGACTCAAACATCTGGAATGACACTGAAAAACAGAATATGGGTAAAGGGGATATACAGAAAAGCTGATGCAAGTATCGCGAGAGTAGCGTCTTGGGTGAAAGTTCACAGTTATTGAAATCGGACAAATGGAGTTCATATCCTAGCTCCAAATCACGTCCAGTGAGACCGTGGGCAGGTTGCTTAAACTTTGTAAGTCTCAGTTCTGTCATCCATAAGATGAGTAACACCTACTTCTTTATTCTGTAATATTTTAAATGAGGTAATATGGTAGGTGCCTAGCTTAGAGCAAAGGCTTGCAACTATTGAAAGATTTTCCTGTGAAGTCCTAAGACCCTATCCCACCAACACAACTTGACAGGTATTCAAGACATGACTTAAAGACCAGTTTACCCATTCTCTGACACCTTTTCTAGTATATTCTCCAGTTAGTCCCATTTTTACTGACCTTTTGAGTTTCATGATCTGTGGCTGCTTTTTCGTAACTCTCAAGAACTATTTTCAAATCACTCCAAGATTTATTATTTTATTTCCTCCCCACCCACTTTTTCCAAGGGATGCATTTGATCAGATTTGACTTTTCATCACCATCGGGGTAATGAGTTAGAGGAGGGCCTTTCACCTCCCCATCCCAGATCACTAAAAGGAGTCCGGTCTTACAGATGATCTTTGGGAAGGACTCCTGAATCAGGCTGAGCCTTGTGGTTTCAGAAAGGACTTCTGAAACCCATGCAGGAATGACCCAGCCAGTGTCCAAACAATTAAGGTATGCAGTGTCGTTACCTGGTCTATTTCTCTCCCTTCCATTTCGCTGAACAAAGGAGAATTTGGCTTCTGTTCCTTTTGGTTTGGAGTTTTTGGTGTCATGTGCAGGAAGGGTCTAAGTACCAACTTGTTCAATGCCCCATCCCGGTCTTTCTCTCTCATCCACATCACTTAGAAAACCAGACTCTGCCCATTCCTTCTCCCTCCCAACCTTCTTAGTGTTTCCCTCCCTTTCTTCCTTCTTTCCTTCAATCAGAAAGAGAAGAGCTGTCGGATACGAGAGTCAAGCCCTGCTAGAGTCATCACAGGTAACCACTTTGCATGTAAAGTCGGTCTACACCAGTAGATGAGAATCCCAGTTCCCACATTCAATTCAACAGACAATTACTGAATGTTTATTGTATGCCAGGCCCCATGCTAAACACTGGGAATACAAAGATAATTTGAGACATGGTCCCTGTCCCCATGGAGTTGTACAGCTAAGTGGAAAAGTCAATAATGTAGTGAACTATAGTAGTCTATTATAGTAATATAATATTATACCATCATAATACTTTGTGATGCAGGACATAACAGGGCTATGCTGTAACTGTTTTGAGGGGGGTTAATTTGGGGGGAAAGTCATCAGAGAAAGCTCTCCTTGATTCAGGATTTTATTATCTCATGGAGAAAATTTGAGGAAACCTGCTAAACTTCTTCCATATGTTTTCTCAACCCACTCTAATAATCCTCCGTGGTGCCACCAGAATCTTCATAGTAAGACACAACTGAAGCCACGTCCTTCTTGAAATCATTTAAGGGCTTCCTGTCTCCCTCAGGGTAAGACCCCCAGCACCTTGGCCCGCTGGCTTTCATGATGCATGCTCCTCCATCCCACACTTCAGAGTCCTGTCTCCACTGTCCACAACTATTGTCAAACAACTACCACGCTCCCTCACCTTCCCATAGTTTCTTTGTACATGTTAATTACTCCTGCTCAAACATTCTACATCCTCTATTCCCTCCATCTCCCATCCCTCCTCTATCTGATAAATCTTACCTATTCTTTGAAATTCTGTGAACCCTCTGTGGCATCCTTCCTCCCTCGCATTGACATACCCCCCCCCCCCACCCAGGGCATTAGGTCCCTCTGACAGATAATGCTCATTGGCTAGAGAAACACCCATGCCCAACCCTTACTATTTTATCAGTCAAGGGACACGCAGGAAATAAGTGGTACACACAGATTGGGTAATTTGAAACAGGATTGTCTACAAAGGAGCAGCAGTAAAAAAAAGCTGAATGAATACAGCAGTACATGCTTGCAGAGGGAATTAGGGGACCACTGGCAACAGTAGGGCATCTCTAAGCCTGAAAGGATAAGAAGAACTGACTGTTACCAGCCAAGGAGAGGACAGCTCATCCTTCCCGTCCTCAGTTCTGTGTTGGACAGCACAGCTGTTGATGTCTTTTCTGCCAGCGTCCTCGCGTAGAGCGCAAAGCTTAGAAGACAGATGTAGAAAAGCTAAGTTCTCATTTTCTCATTTCCCTGTGCAGCTGGTAGGAGGTAAGGGCTGGCATATGACACAGGTTGTGCCTCTGAGGAGTCAGTAGGAGTCTCCTTTGGAGCTTAAGGAAGGGGTTTCCATGATGAACAAGATAATCATCACTGGCATCTCTTCTCCTCCCCAAAAGAACTATGGCTGCCATCTTGAAACACCAAGGGAGAGCCCAAGAAAATCAGAGATACGAGCCCTTGTGTCATTGGGATAGTAAGCCGACACTGCAGCTTTCTACTTCCAGACATTTTACGTGAGTAATACAAAATTCTAAGCCACTGTCAATGGTATTTTCCGTCATTAGTAAAGGAAAACGTTCCTAGCAGATATGGCTTTCTTGTGGTCACTCCTATTACAGCAAATCCTCTTGGAACTCTGAGTAGGTGACTATCTTCTCCCCTAGAATATGAGCTTGGGAGGTCAGACCTGACCCATGGCGGGCACCTAACTGCTGCTTGTGGAGGGAGTCAATGAATCACCGTGCCAAGCGCTGCAGGAATCTAAGCAGGACGAGGTGCCATCTTAGTGTTTGTTCCAAGCTCTTTCTTCCCTTTGCCTTATTTTACCCTAAGGAACTCCCTCCGTGCCTTGCTCCCTGTGTGTTCACATTTTCCTTCTGCCCTCCTATGTCCATCGTATATCAGGCAGACTTGAATTGCACAAATTGTTTGCGTTCTGTTTAATACCCACTTTTTAAAAAACATTTCTCACTCTAAGAGAGATGGGCTGATTAATGTACTCAAAATCTCATGCACTACACAACCGACTCCTTCATCCTTGTTCTATTCATAATGGATAGCCCTTCTTTCTTCAGACGCGCACAAAGGAGCCGTTCCCCACCAGCATTATTTGTAACTATGGAGCTCGAGGAGGTACTTGATGTCAAAAATGAAAAATTGCTAAATTCAAAATTGCTTCTCTCTTTGTTTTAAAGGTGACCTGCAAGTAGGTTTTATTTTTTTAATGAACTAATTGTAGGATTATATGCTGAATGCCCCAAATGCAGACAGTGAGAGAAGAACACTCAGCAGATCCGAGCTACAAAATACCTGGTATTGTTTCAGAGTCTCCGCAGGGCCAGACTGCTGACTCCCACATTCCCCGCAGCCCTACCAAGGAGACTGACTCAGACGAAGCTCTGCTTTGAACCGGGACAACAGGGGCAGGCAGAACGGTTGGTGAGCTGGGCTAGGAACTGAGAGGCTGTCTCGCTACTTGCCCAATGACCTTGGCCATGTTGCCTTGTCAGCCAACAGCCCGGCTTGCCCACCTTGGCCCAAAGGAAACCAGCCCCTTCATTCCCTCCCACTGAAGAAGATCTGATGGTTGTGACTTTGTGTTTAACACATGCCTCCCATAAAAAGAGGTTGTCAGAGCTGCAAATTATTTCCCAGACTCACTGAGCACACACACATCCTGTTTGACTGGGAAAAAATCTGGATATGCCGTGAACCTGTCCGTATTTCCCATCACTGCACTCTCCCTTGGGGACCCATCACAGCCAGAGACCAGGCTGGAATTTGGAAGATCTGGATTCTTGGACAAACTAAAGCTTCCAGGGCAAAAAAAAACCTGGAAGCTCTGGATTCTTGTCTCCTACACAGAGATGTAAAGACACTCCTTTGGAGTAACTCAGACCCCTCAGGGAGCAATAACCTTGGTCGGATCATCTATGATTCTGTCCAGGAACAAATTACACCAAAGAATATGTGGGACTTCCCTACATGAGGCCCTACAAGGGAAATCACAGACATGCCCCCCTCCTGACTCAAGACAGTGCCCTGCAATCAACTTGAAATTCTACCATTAATATGAATCTATTCTCCTTATTTACTCTGTCCCCGGTTACCTGTCACCTGTTAAAATGTGCATAACCCTTCTAAGGTAGCACATTAAATTATTCATTATCTCCTATCATACCCCGGGGAGAATGAATTGTTCAGATGCCATTCCAATGAGAGGACCACTTCAGCAGCAGTGTAAAAGCAAGCAGGGCGATTTTGCTCTGGAGCCCAAAGAAGCATGGAAACCAGGGTGGGCTGCACTGCAGAAGGAGGGCGCCCAACAGGATGCACACCAGCACTGGGCATTTGTTGATGCCTTTGTTCACTGGACACGAAGGGCTCGCACTGCCACAGACTGTGCTAGGACCAGGTGATAGACTATGAAGTGACTTTCTAATTGCAGAGAAGACAAAAAACACTCAAAGCCAACTTGGCCCACTGCAAAGCCAGCATCCCTTAATTCCATCCCTCTAGGAGGAGGGAAACCCTGGCTCCTATGTCTTAGGGATTGCAAGCCACTCAAGCTGGCAGCACTATGACCAACGGGACACAACTCCTCTCCTCTCTCACCTCCCAATCTACTTGTTTCCATGAGACCGTGAAAGACACCACAGATTCCTTTCATTGAGCGGTGTTTGTGTTCTTTACCTGCTGATCTGGAAGCACTATGGGCCTGGCAAAGACACTGAAGAGGGAACGTGGCTGAACAGGGAAAATAGGAGGGCTAAATCATTATCTGGACCGTGAAGTGAATTTATCAGCTCTCCCCACATACAGAAACACAAATAATCAGGGGGACCAGGCTAAATGGTCCCGAGGAGACCCCACTATCATTCTCTGAAATCTCTGAGACAGACCCTTGGGGAGTCAATCCTACCCTCTGCACTCCACACTCTCCCCACTATGGCTTGCTACACCCAGGGCTCTTTCAGACTCTGTTTTGTTCCAGTGTTAAATCTCCCAACCAGAAAGGTTAGTGTTGGGGTGGGCAAGTGGGAGGGCTTGTTTTTGTTTGTTTTTGTTTTCCTATAGAGTAACAGCAATAGAAGCCCAGGTCTAGCCCTCTTGGGAAGCCATTTGGGTCTTGTCATGTGCACACAGGGAAACCAGCCGCTTTCAGAGGCGAGACCACCGGGAAGTGGCATCTCTGGATTTGAAAATGCCAGGCTGCTATTGTCATGCCAAATGGAAATACCACGCTGAACTCTATGCCTCGGGAGCTCAAGACAAATTAAGTTACCGCTGAGGTCCTACCTGGTCATAATCTGCCCACAAAATGAGCTACAAGCACAAGCCATCCATGATCAGGTAATTCCCACCCTAAACCTAATGAGGAAATAACTCAGAAGCCACCAATGGCTTTTGCCCAAAGAGATGAATAATGTGGAGAACCCTTGGCTGCGAGAAGAACAGAAGAAATTAATTGCTGAAGCCTTCCCAGCATGATGAAAGCCAAGAATTATCCCCCGGATCCGCACTTATAATTTACAACAGCTGCCTCCTTCAGACAGGCCAAAGTGACTCTCAGCAGAGCACAAAGCACAGCTGATCTCAGCGATGAATCTGGAGCTGGGTCAACACGCAGCCACCGCTAGGACGCCCCTCCCCGGGCCATCTGCCGCCCCCAGCCTGCAGCCCTGACCGGGGCCCTCACTCGCCTGGGCTGGCCCTTGCCCTGCTTACTGTACAATTGTCATAATAACTCTTTCAAAAATTCCGCTGGGAGATGGCTGAAGCCCAGTCTATTTATTGATATTTTTCAGCCACGAGAAACGGAATTGTCACCAATGCATCATGGGAAGAGCATTTTGTGCCCTTTTGTGACCTCCCCGCTGGATGGCAACAGGGGGAGCAGCCAACAACGTATCAGGAGATTCCCCTGGGGTCAATTCCTACAAGTCAAGGCATTTAAAAAAGAATTCAGGCACAAAAGCAAGCCTAAAATAAGTGGGATATGGGCCATGAGGAGAAAATAAAACCAAAAAGACTGAGGACTGATATGCTAACAGTTAAAAATAAACAGCTGTTTTAAGGGGTGGTTGGGGGGACTTACATAAGCAAAGACTTAGAAAGGCATGGTTTCTTTTAAAAAATAAGTAGAGGTTTGTGTAAAGGAGATCATAGCCTATTGTGACACAGATTTGACAACTTTTTTTCCTTGCCCATACCCAAAACTAATACTTTTGTCCAGAAGACAGTTAAAAAACTATGCTTAAAGCGGACTCCTCCACCAAACCATTTCTACTAACCTGATTTATAATCTTAAATGTTGAGAATCCAATTTGGGAAAGAATGAAAAGCTAGTGAGAGCAAGATTTAAGTAATATAAACACGAGCACTGAATGACAAAACATTGCTAATTGTTTTTCAAGACTTGTAGCCAGTCTTCATTGTAATGACTCAGAAGAACTGAGCTGTAGATATGGTTGTAGGATCGCGGCAGAGAGCAACTGAACACATTGTTACAGACGGGCCCAATTCTTGAGTGGAGCTCCCTTGAGGAGGTTAATATATCACAATGATTTAATGTCTACCTGAAAGTCCAAAATTAATCACATTATTTTCCTTAAAGGGACAGCTACTCTTAAAGTTGATGTTCCTGAAATAGGAAAAGTACTAAATTTTATCAGTCATTTATATATTTCTATGGATTTCTTTATTAGGTCCTTTTCTAGGAACAAGGAGTACTAACAGGAAAAAGTCTGTGTAGTGAGTGGGTTCACAGGGTTGAGGACAAGCAGGTAGGGTGCTTTCAGTGTGCTACGTCCTTCCTCAGGTTATCGTACTAACAAAGACTGAGAAATGTTAGCACTTACATCACATTTTAGTGGTCATTTAATTTATCAAAACCAAGGAGCTTTGATGGGATAACCAGCTTTCCCAGCTCCATTGACCTTATTTCACAGAGAACTTTCCAGTTTGCTCCCGTACTGATCACATCATAGCCCCGCAAACAGGGAGAGCGATCTAACTGCACAGAACAACAGGAGCTTAGAGGTGTGTGTGTATCTAACCCGTCTGTATGATCCTGGTGAATAATTCAAAGATACATCAAACCTGACCCCATGGATAATTTATGGGCAGCTTCTGCTGTTGTCAATATTTATTCCTCCTACAGTTGTCTCCTTATCCAATGTACTAGTGATGAAACCACATCCCTGCCTAACCTCCTCAGCTCTGTCCCTTTTCCCTTTCACCCAATAAAAAGTGCAACCCATACTCCATAAGCCAATGACCTCTACCACAATAGTTGTTAGATACAGGAATGAGACACGGCCTTAGAGACCATCTTCATGGCAGGGAGGACGGAATGGTAAACTGGGTGGGGATTGCACAGGACTCAACCTCAACAGTGACACCATGCGGCAGCCTGAAGAACAGCAATAGTAGACTGGCCAGTCCATGTTGGGGGAGGGTAGGATCACATCAGGCCTCAAAAGGACCACATTCCTCACTCCCATGCCTTCCTCCGAGCCCTCTATGGCCCTGGGCCAATTCACAGCAGAGGCAGAGGCTGGACTTCCTGTTGTTGATAGAACGGACAAAGACTCCAGTATTCATTGGGAATGTGTTATCATCACCCTCAAAATCCTTCTTTTCCATATCCCAAAAGGCATCAAGTTAGCAACTCATGAAATGAAAAAAAATTCAAGTAGCAAAACCAAACCAGACCAAACCCCAAACAGTACCTTCTGTATCTTCTCTTGAGACACCCCTCCTCCCAGGCTACCAAGTGCCCTCCTTTCAAGGCACCTGTTCCAACACCACCAGCATGCTCCCTACCCACCTCCTCCTGCCTTCCCCTTTCACACATCATCAGTTACTCCTGCTAGAATATTAACTGTTAATTAAGGTGTGGACTGATCGTAATGACTTTTACAGGAACATCACTGGAAGCATTAGCATTTGTAAAAATGACTTAGAGAGACATGAGCACCTCTCAGGGCACTGTCCTGGGAGCAGCCCATCCCTTCTTTCATTCAGCCTCATAGATGGTAAGATGAGTCAAGGCCTGGCGTGCCACCTCTAAACAATGCCATCCTTTGAAATAAATGATTCTGGCCTCAGCATGCCTCATGTTGCACTGTGTCTAAGTCTGGCAAATGTACATTGTCTTAAAATTATCATTTTTCCCTTAGTTGTCACAGTGTCTTTGATGTGGGAACTTCTCGGGTGTATAAAATCAGGGTCTCTGGTCGATGGGTCAGACTAGCCCAGGAGAGCTCCAAGGCTTCCAAGGAAGGCTCCCCATCAGTATCTAAAGCCAAGATTCCCAATTCTCACTCTGGGATTTGCTGCAGTTCTCAGAAGGGAGGAGCTATTGAAAACAGCAGAACCTCCACCTTTCTTTGAAAACTTTTTGAATCCCCCAGCGTAGGATAATGTGAGATTTCAGAGCAATTAGGAGCAGTTCCTCCTCCTAAAAACTTACCCTAGTTTTTCCTTAATGTCCAGCACTTTACTAGTATGTTTACATGTGACTCGCTCCACCTGCCTGAGGGTCCAAGAAATGGATTCTGCTTGTCTTTGCCCATTGGTAAGGATTCATTCAATGTTTGTTGAGTGACTATATAAATGACTAATAAATAAACAAATAAATTAAATAAGTGGAAAAAATAAGTGAAACAAATAAGTGAAAAAAATTTAAAAATTTTGAAGACTGTCATTTCTGATATTCACAAAAGTGGGGGGAAAGGTGTTCACCAACTTAATCTTCAGGGGAACCTGGCTGGCTTAGTCAGTAGATCGGCAACTCTTGATCTCAGGGTTGTAAGTTTGAACCCCACCTTGGATGTAGAGATTACTTAAAAATAAAATCTTTTAAAAATATGTAAAAAATAAAGTTAATCTTTGAAATATACCCACAATATGGGAAGTTTGCAGGATTCCCTGTAATAAAGGGCTGGTGAGCTTGGTTAAGAAATTAAGAAATATGTACCCCTGTGAAGAAAGATAATTGCATAATTTGAGAATGAATTATTAAGTAAATGTTTATAGAGGCATAAATAACAAATTTCTATACATAGTATTTTAGGAGGCTGTGGATTAATACTTGAGCCTTGCACAAATCAATGTACTGAATGTGCTTTGCCTAAAAGTTGATGGTGTACCGACATCAGTTTCACCCACATATAAATACCTACAATGGGTCTGTTCCTAAATTGTGTATAATGGCTTGAACTGCACTCCAACAGAATTCATATTCTGAGGTCCTAATCCCCAGTACCTCAGATTATGACCTTATTTGGCAATAGGGTCACTGCAGATGAGACTGGTTAAAATGACGTCATACTTGTATAAAGTGAGCCTCTCATCTAGTAAGACTAAGATCCTTAAAACAAAGGAAAATTTGGACACAGGCCTATACACCGGGAGAATAAATGTCATATGAAGTAGCAAAGATCAGGGCAATACACAAGCCAAGGAACACCAAAGTCACTGACAATCCCCCAGAAGCTCGATGAGGAGCCTGGAATAGATGTTCCCTCCAAGCCCTGAATAGGAACCAACCTACCTGACACCTTGATGTTAGACTTCCAGCCTTCAGAACCATGAGAAAATAAATTTCTGCTGTTTTAAACCATCCAACTCATAGTGGTTTATTATGGCATCTCTAAAAAACTAATACATTGTGCCACCTCTTGCCCTATGCCTCTTTTCTCAATTCCCTCACTCCTCAATTCAATGGCCCCAGGGTTACAAGAGTAGCTCCTCAAAGTGTCAGCCTGAGTCTCTTAGTCAATAACAGCCATAATGAAATCTACCTTCATTCTTCCGAATAGGGCAAATTGTCCACCATGTTGTATCTCCCATGGGCTCCTTTGTGGATGCCCAAATACTCACCACATTCACTCCTGCTTCAGAGTTCTACCCTGTGGGCACCAACTGGGCATCCTTGGCACAAGCACCAGCACAGCACCTCTCTGTCCATAAAGGTAGTATCGTTTCATTTTTTTCCAACTTGGATAACCAAGAATCCTTCAGGACAGTGCAATTTATAATGCATGCAAACCTGGACTCCCCCTGAAGAACCAGAGAAGATATACGTGTCCCTGTGGCAGAAGGGTGCACCAATAGACAATATCCACAGAGTGGAGACATGCGGAAATTGAGCAGTTGGCGTGGGTCAATGTCCATCCCTGAGCCTACGCCAACATTCCAGCCACAGGCTAAAAGGATTATGCAAATCTTCTTATCTAGGACCAAATGTCCCAATGAAATGAACCTATCCTTCCATCAAACCTTCTCCATCCCCAATAAACAAGAACCTACCAGAGAAAGGCCCCTTCCACCACTTGCCAACTTACTTCCCCAAAAATATCAGTCAACCACAAAGAATTCATTCAACATTTTAGGGGACCTATTTGTACCAGTAATGGTTCTAAGAACTGAGAATACATCCATGAGTGAAAAAGCTCTGCTCCTCATGGACTTATTATTCTAATGGGGGACACACCGAATAAGCAAGGTATATGAATGGAAATGTAGAATATGCTAATGGTGTGTGCTTAAAATAGGAAAGAGTAACAGGAATGTTTAGCAGAAATTATTTTGAAGAGTTCTGTCCGTTCACTGTACAATTTTAGATGGAGTGCTGGGGGAAGACCTTACCGCAATGGTGATATTTAAGTAAAGGACTGGGAAATGTGAGGGAAGGAGATACAAAGATATCTAGGGGAAGAACCCTTCAGACAAAGGGGACAGCAAAGGCAAAAGCCCTGGTGGATGTGAAAAGTCTAACAAGCTATGTCAATGCAAACTCGTAGTGTTACTATGGAAGGAGGTAAAAATTGACATCCAGCAAACTCTTTCAATCCAGACAAAACAGAAAAAGAAAATAGTTTAACATCCACTGAACATGTGACATTGTTCTTTTCTTCTCTAACATAGAATTATTCTTTTGCCTACCCTGGGTACATATATTAGTTCTCAAAAAAAAAAAAAACGACACAAGTATCCAAATTACCTAAAAGAAACAAAATTTCTGAATGAAACTGGTATTGGTGTTGTTTGTTACCAGGCAAAACCCTGCCTGGCAGATACTAATACAAGGCAACAAACAGTGATGAGAAGTGTGGCTGTTACAGTAGAAATAGATAAAGAAAACAGACTTTCTTTTCCAAGGTTTAAAAAAAAATTGCCTTTGACTAAATATATGGAGAAGACTCATTCTAGAATATTCTTGAATATATAGGGCTGAAAGGTGGGTTACAAATTAATCCAGAAAAAAATCAAAATGCCATGTAACCATCAAACCAGCCCAAATCCACTGGAAGAAAGAGACTCCCCCCACAGAGATGCTACAGATGGGGGTGTCCACACGAGAGTAGGAGCCAAACTAAATGAATCTAGAGGAAATCTCTTCTTACTATATGATTCAAAAATCTTACATTAGCCCCTCTTTGTTAGCCATTCCTCATGTTCTAATACCTCTTGGCTTCAAGAATGATGTGGCTAAAAGTCACCAACATTCAGCCCATGGTGCAAGGGTTGGTGGGTCTGTCTTCATTTCAGTAACCTGTTTAAGTCATGGCTATCGTCATCAGGTACCATTTGATATAAAAAAAAAAAAAAACAAGTACTGTGGTTGTCTAATCTAAGACAGTTATAAGAGTTTAGCCCTAATGGTTTTTCAAAGATCATTATTAGACAGTGAAGATGAACAGGGTTCCGATAGTAGCAAAGGATCACCAAATATGTTCATTTTTAACAAATATATTTATAACTCCAGTAGGACATTTTCTGAGAAATTTCTGGTAACGGAAGATGTAGATTTCTTCAGTATATGTGAATACTATGACTAAGTCTTTCTTCCCATCTTGAAATTGCAAATCCCTTTCCTGAGAACTCTGCCCTCTCGTTTGCTTTAGGCGAGGTCATGATTATGATGGTGGAAACAACAATATCTGCTAGTTGCTTGGCTGATTTACAAACGATTTTTATTAAGACCTTGATGATCAAGTAATCATTCACTTATCTGCTTCCTGCACAAGCCATGGCAAAATTCACCTTTCCTTCCACCACATTTTCATATATTATATTTTCAAGCAAATACCAGCCCCTGTACATGTGGGCCCTCCATCAACGTAAAACAACAATATCTGTGCACCTCTTAGGGAGCTCCAGGATATTAAAAGTTTTTCATTACTTTCCTCACATTCTCTCCAATTCAACAAAGCCTACCCTATGGGTGTTTTTTTCCCCCCTTAAAATGTCTTTATGCCATATCCTTCCATTCTTTGACTGAAATTCATTTGTGTTTATTCCTCAAGCTCTTGCACGTATATATTTTATTACAACTTCCTCATATCCTTCCCCATTCCCAAACCTAATCCTTGTCTTCTTTACCCTGAGGGCCCCCGCCGATATAACTTCAGGTGAAGCAAATGAAAATACTAGCTTTTGCCCGGGGCTTCAGGCTTCCTCCACCAAAATTAAAACATAAAAACATTACATGGATATTAATATTATATTCCCTGCCTGGCAAACCGTCTATAACATCCCACCCTCTGTCAGTCAACAACATTTTATTGAGTGTCCACTCTGTAGAGTAGGTTGGTGCCCTTCTAAGGAGAGGCAAAGATACAAGGGTTTGTTTTTTTTGTTTTGTTTTTGGTTTGTTTTTTTTTTTTTTTTTGCTTTATTACTCGTAAAAGTTCCTTCTTGTTCTCTGATTCCTAAAACCTGAGTTCCCCCCACCGCAGGACCTGTCTCCCAACCTCTGAAGCAACATTTAACCCTTGCTGCAAGTATCTTGTCCCTCTCAGACACCCATTCTCACGATTTCCCTGAGAACCCTTCACAGCACCTAAAAAACCGCTAATCCAGAATCAGACATGCCAGATCAGCTCCCAAGAAAGGTCATGAAAGACGTAGTGAACTAAAATTTGTGAGCCCATTGATGTGCCGTGACTGTGGTAAATACATTCCTTGCATATTTACTCGTCGGAGCTACCGTGCAAGGTCACAGTCATTCCCATCTTCCAGGGTGCATCTTTCTTGCTAAGTCAGAGTCAAAAAGGTTAAGTAACTTGCCTCAGAACTATAAAAAGCAACAGAGGAGAGAGCAAACTCAGATCCGGCTAACTGTGGAAAAACTTCCACAAAAAACAAATTTATATTTTGCGATTGAGCCAAGAAAAACTGCACATCCTTCTCTGAAAATTATGAGCGGGGGTTAAGAAATTCAGATTCTGCTACGGACCGGCGTGTTTTCAGCGTGGGTTCATGGATGCCTCCCTTAAGTGGTGGGAGCAGAGGTCATCAGGGTACAAAGAAAAGGGTTCCAGATTAGAAGTGGGGAAGAGCGTGGGAAAAAATAAAAATGGAACATGAATTTGCAAGGGCTTGAGGAATAATGGCAGAGGGATTTCAGCAAAAGAAGATGATTTCCTGGGAATTATCTGGTAAGGACCTAGTCTAGTACCAAAGTGGATGTCCCAGAAGGACACCGGGAGCAGAGACAGTAGCCAAGCCAACATTGTTCTTGAGGGCTGGTCCAGGTCCCCTCTCTCCCGCTAGAGGTCTTGCTTTAACTCCATATCCTGATAGTTCAAGATGTGAGTCATCAACTACAGCAAAAAAAGACTTGATGAAAAATAAGAGGAGTGAAATCTTTGATGTCTGGCACTTTTGTTATTAAACCAATCTCAGGGGTCCAGTGTAACAGCAACTAGCCATCCCCTCCAAAGCCCAGATGGCCCAAGCTGTAACCGCATTAGCTACTTTATGACACAAGGAATTGGGCATCCAAACAGTCTAGATGACTGGGGAGATGTTCACACAGCAGCTCGAAAATGAGAGTCAAGTTAGCTCTCACTAATCACTGCTTAAGACCCCACTTCTGCATTTATGGAGCGAGGTAGGGGGTGTTGGCTCCAATGCTGACAGGGAGAGGCAGGTTATGTGACGGACACTAGGAAATAGTAGGGCCTGTGGAAAATTTGGATCTTTTTTTTTTTAAGATTTTTTTCATTTATTTATTTGACAGAGAGTGATCACAAGTAGGCAGAGAGAAAGAAGGAAGCAGGCTCCCTGTTGAGCAGAGAGCCCGATGTGGGGCTGGATCCCAGGACCCTGAGATCATGACCTGAGCCAAAGGCAGAGGCTCAACCCACTGAGCCAACCAGGTGCCCTGAAAATTTGGATCTTAATTGCCTCCTCTAAAGGGAGGAGCAAGCTACTACCCCATGAGGGCAATTGTGGACAAGTGAGAATGGGACCCAGTATTGCCAGATCTTTCCATTTGCAAAATAATCTGAAAATATGTAGTTTTCTGTATTCTCTGGCTTTTTGAATTTGGAGATTAATACAATATGACTGGTCAAAACTGAGCCCAGAGACACTCTGTGTCTCCCACAGGCCACAAGTTTGGATCTCCTCCAAAACCCTCCTTCATCGTGAATTGTCTGTGTTCAGTCATTGGCCAGATCTCTTAGTCCTCAATGCAAGGTGTTCCATTCACAAAACTAAGGTTAGGTGTGCACAACCTTCACGGGGCCGTGAAGCCCTCTCCCCTCTTCCTTGTATCTCATTAATCAATGCTCAGTTGTCCTCCCCTGAAGACCTCAAGTTCCTCCATATGCTCTTTCCCTTCCTGTGATCTGAAAGTCATACCAGACAGTTGGTTCATAGAAATTCCTGATCCCCACAAGATGCGCTACACGTCTTATGGACTGCCCTTAACCTCCTACAGCCACCAACTACAAACACATAATCACCACCATCACGGGCATTCCCTAGTACCCTCCACCAAGATAGCTGCCATTTGGATCCTCAATCCAGGTCATTTTCCCACGTAGATGGTGTTGTGTGGTGATCTACAGCATGGTACCTGGGTCAGACAGTCTGAATCGGAATCCGAGTTCCTCCACTTCCTAGCTTTAAGACTGAACAAATCACTTGACTTCTTTGGGCCTCGATGTCCCCAGTTGTAAAAAGGTGATATTAACCAGGTATCAAGGATAGGTTGCAAGCATTGAATGAGCTATTATACACAGAGTGTTCAAAATGGGGCCTGACACATGACGCATGTTATGTGGATTTGCTAGTGTGATACCTCAATAGGACTACACAGCATGATTGGCAGAGGTATTGCCCGAAGGGGATCCTGATGAACAGAGACAGAATAAGATGGAACAAAGGTTTGGAGCTGCCCCGTGCAATCCCTTAAGCAGTCACTCCTTTCGACAAGGTCACAGAAACAAAGAAATGCACGAAGGGCAAAGCAAGGCAGCATTTTATTGCTGGCTGGGCTGCAGTTAGAAAGAAACTGAGGCTGCAGTGGGTCTGACCTGGCACGAAGCTCTGGCCCCCTCGTGGAACTCTGGAAAACTCTGTGGGAGTATGCAGCGCACCATCATGGGCCAGCCCCGGTAGCTCCAGGTGGTCTAGAACCAAACTCTCTGAAAGGCCTGCTATGCCTCCTTTCTCTCAACACCAAACCTTAAACTTCAGGTGTTGCCCCGGCTGAGGAGAGGTGGGGTCACAAGGCCCATCCCCCTCTACACACCCACACACCCTTCCTAGAAAACAACAGACACACAGGATTTCTCTGGTTTCCCCTACACAAAATGGAACTGATACAAATAATCATGTCTGGTCTCTTCTGGGTTGGAGAGCAGTATCTACAAGGTGTTGGGGAGAAGAAAAGGGAAAGCAGGGATGGGAGGACCCCTCATTCCCCCCGGCTTCTAGAGGAAGAGAAAAACCTCCAGGAGAGGGGAATGCAAAGGCAGCCTTTCCCCTAGAGCTTCCATTCCATGGCCTGGAACTGGTCACCATTACCTCTTCGTCCCTGGAACTGGAGTGACTACCCGGACCCTGACCCACCTTAGAGAGGAGTCAAGCAGGGAGGAAGGAGAAAAGAGGAACCTTGAGCTCCCACCAGCTGCTGACTTTGAACAACACAGGTGAACAAGAAACGCAACAGAAGGACCTTGACACCTCTGGGGCTTTCAGGTTTCCTTAAGTGTAGAGTGAGGATGGTACTAGTGGTTCTGCCTTGCTCTAACGCTCTAGAAACCATATGCTGTGAGTTCAGGCATCACATCATACCACTGTTCAAGTAAAAAAGCCAAGTAGCTGTAACCTTGATCTGCTGAGAAGCCACACAAACTGGGTCACGGCACTTCATCAGCCCAATTTTACACCTTGCTCCCATTCAGGAAGTGCCTTCGCTACACTCCACCCATGTTTCATAAATAACTTCCACCCATTCCGTGAGAGCGCTGAGATGCAGAACTCTGAGTCAAGGGGAAAATCACTCTAAAAAACAAGTTCTCTGGCTGTTGAGGAACCAGGCCTTCCACTGGCCAAGGGTACGTGGATTTCAGGCTCTTCTGACTGGCTACAAACAATCACCACTTGTTCTGTGATTTTTCAAGCTTGTTCTCGGCTCAAATTCCATCCGAACGTTTCAGAGTTCGCAGAGCATGTAACGGGGGAGGGGGGGTGTTTTTCACCTGCTCAGACGTTTTTCAGATGCTTTTTGTGATTGGATAAGCTCAAACATAGCTTTGTTTTAAACCTTCAAAACACAGTTGCTCTCGATCTTGATGGCAAAAAGTGGTTGCCAGAAAAAGAGGATGTTACCCTTGTTTTGACTCTTACAGGCAAGGATGTGGAAGGCTTGAGAGAGGGGTTTATTCTGCCAACATAAATGTGACCCCTAATGAAAGAGGCTGCTCAGAGCGACCCAAAGGAAATACAACTTCATGAGGGACATGAGGAGGGTGGGATCAACAATAAAAATTCTATCTGACAATCCTTGCTTCCAACACGAGCACGGTTTGGGGCTATGCAAAATTTTTTCTTTTCATTGAAAGAAAAACATCAAGAGCCGGCTGTAATTTGACACACCATATTGCAATGCTGTTATTTAGAAAACTAAACATATGTATATATAATTTTTCAAACAAAGATGTTGTTATTGTTGTGTTAAGTGTAAAGCCCACAGCAGTTCTGTTTGTTATAAACATTGGGTCCAATCCAGGGCGGGGGAAAGATTACTTTTCCTGCCACGAGAATCTTTACTTCCATTAGCTCTGGAACACAGTTTTTCAGAATTACAATCTTTCTCCTTTTGGACCCCAAGAAAATATGAGGATGGAGAAAGGGCTGTGGGTCTTTGCTCATGTAAGTTGCAACATTTTAAACAGCAGAGAAGGATTTCAGAATCATCTTTAGAATCATCTGCCTTTTCCCTTACACATATTAAAAGGTCTGAAAGAGAGGGCAAATTAATAAAATAAAATGGGGTATGTAACAGAGGGAGAACAGAAGCTATTGTTATTTATTGCTGCTAGTAATAATGTTCAGTATGCAGGTTGCTGACCTAGGACCCCTAATGTGTGTAACTCGTTTAATCCATACAACAACCTTCTGATGTCAATGCTTTTATTATACCCATTTTATAGATAAGGAGACAGTGGTATAGAAAGAGTATTAACTTTCTCAGTAAGCGAGGTAGCTAGAATGCAATCCAGGCAATGTAGCTCCACATTTTAACCACTACATTTTACAAGTGTCTGGTCACTATGGTAAATGCTAAGACTTTCCTAGGTGCTTTAAATTCTGCATCTCATTTAATCTTCAGAGCAATGTGGATTTCCACACCCTAATTTACAGAGGAGCCAAATACAGATCCAAGAGACTAGTAACTAGACAAGGGCACACAGTAGCAAGTAGCAGAACCAGATTTTGAACGAGGCCTGCCAGATTGCAAAGTTTTTACAAAGTTGTATGTCAGGTACCCTGAGCTGGGAACTAGGAATTTATGCAAAACATAAGACGTGGTCCCTGTATGGACAAAGTTTGTCTCCCCCTGTTGAGACAGGAAGATAGATAAGCAGAAAGATGGGACAGTACAATATGATCATTGCATCGATTTTTTTTTTTAAAGATTTCATCCACTTATCTGACAGAGAGAGAGATCACAAGTAGGCAGAGAGGCAGAGACAGAGAGAGGAGGGAAGCAGGAGGGAACAGAGAGCCCGATGAGGGGCTTGATCCCAGGACCCTGAGATAAGGCAGAGGCTTAACCCACTGAGCCACTCAGGCGCCCCCATTGCATCGATTTTTTAACCGGTGGACCCTGAGATCTTAGAGTTCAACCTAGTGTCTTAGCCATCTTTATGATTGCTCCAATTAATAGATGTCCTAGATAGGAATAGGTCCACCATGTTTGTTAGGTGATCTTCTGAAGTAAAGAAGCAATCTCAGAGAACCTATGAACTTCTCTAATGCATTTGGTGCAAAAATTAGAAAAACACACAAATTCCAACTCTTCCAGCACTTTATCTCCAAAGCAAGCTTAGCTGGAGTTTTTCAATACAAACTCAGTAGCTTTGAGAGATTAGAAGAGTTACTTAAATACAAAGGTCTCTAAGACAATTGGAAGTGGAAAGAAAAACTGAAAGGAGAAGAAATGGGGAGTCCTACCAATTTGGTGACTGGGACCAGATATTCCATTAAGTTTCTAAATTTGGTCTTAGAAGTATAACCAAAAGTAGGGTCCTCTGTCGGTGTGGATGAATGCTGGTCCTCTGACTTCCAGGTAGGAGTCAGACGGTGAAAAAGGAGCAAAAAACTTATACAACTGCCCAAATGATTGATCGTGGGGGGGAAAATCTCATTTTTCACAAATTACGGGCTTTTTTTTTTTTTACTGCTGGTAATGCACAGAAGATTAAAGTGAAGTCTATATTTCACAAATGGGAGGACCAAATGATTTAAAACCTTTGTTATAATGACCTACTTTGGAGTGAAGAATCAATTTTTTTACAGCAAGAATCTGTTAATTTAGGGAAAGGGAGAGAGGGAGGGAGGCACATGGACTGAGCATAAGAGAAAAGGAAGAAAGGGCGGAGAGAGAAAATAGCTTAGGAAGTTGAGTAGCATTTTTCTGGCTCTATTTTTAATATCGAGCCATTTAGAGGTCATTGTGCATAGTGGAAAGAGGATAAACTTTAGATTCCATTTTTAGTCCTGGCTCTGCCCCTTGGGTGGTATATTAGTTTCCTACTGTTGCCGTAACAAATTCACACGAATTTAGTGGCTTTCAACAATGCAAATGTATTATCTTACAGTTCTGGGAGTCTGGAGTCTGACACATGTCTCACTAGGCGAAAATCAAGGTGTCAGCGGGACTGCATTCCCGTTTGGTGGCTTTAGGCAAGATTCTGTTTTCTCATCTTTTCCAACTTTGTAGGGCCACTCATATTCCTTGACTCAAGCCCCCCCACTCATCAACAAAGCCAGAAATAGCCCGCTGAGCTGCTCTAACTAACATCACACCGCTTTGACACTGACTCTTCTTTTACCTCCATGGTCTGCCTTTAAAGAGCATTGGGATTACAGTGGGCCCAGCCAGATAATCCAAGATAACCTCCCTTTCCTTAGGCCAGCTGATTAGGAACCTCAATTCCATCTGCAAGTTTAATTCCCCTTTGCCTCACCAACATAACCACGGGTTCTGAGGATTAGGATGTAGACACCTTGGGGAAGGGGGGGAGGCATGACTCTTTTTTTTTTTTAAATAAAGATTTTATTTATTTATTTGACACAGAAAGAGAGTGAGAGAACACAAGCAGGGGAGCAGCAGAGAGAGAGAGGGAGAAGCAGATTCCCGGCTAAGTAGGGAGCCCCATGTGGGGCTTGATCCCAGGATCCTGGGATCATCACCCAAGCTGAAGGCAAATGCTTAATCATCTGAATCACCCTGGCACCCCAGGGGAGACATTATTCTACCTTGCAGAGGTCCTGTGAGACCTTGACAGTTTACTTGGCTAACCCTCAGTTTCCCCATCAAATGGTGAACAAACTTACCTCCTAGGATATCTGTGAAAATTGAATACTGCACCTGTAACTCATCAGTAAGATGATGGTAAGAGCACCTGTCTCAGCTCTTGATACACATCTGGCTACTAGGAAGGTAAGAGTGTCCATAAACCTCTCCCTAATGACCCAAGTAGTCAATTAACAGTACCCGTTGACCATTCTATTTTAAGCTACTTTTTACCTCCTTTCCATCATATCAAGCTCTCTGGAATGCTTTTGGCAAGCTGCCTACCGCATAAGTACACCCACATGCTCCCACAGCCGGGCACGGACCTGGCAGGAACCGCAAATTTGGTTTTGTTACTTAAACCAAGAGGCTTTTTCCATCTTTGCTTTCAACATAGAGCCCCGCCTGGAATCGAAGGCAGCTGAAGAAATGGAAACAGAGTTGAAGGGGTATTGTCAGTGATCTGGCTTGTCCTGTCACAAGGAGCAATGGGAACCCCACGGCAGGAACTCCATCACATATCAGTAGGTCCAAAGGCCCTCAGCGACCTGCCTGGGTAAGTGGCAGTGTCTCCTACTGTAAAAGTAGAAAGCTCTCATCTCAAAGGATGAAAGTAAGAGTGGCCAAGCAAAAGTACTCAGATACTGCCTCACTGTTATCGTGAAATCCTGAGGGGGCTGCCCTTTGGCAAAAGGCAAACTTTGGTGAACTACCTCCATCCTGGAAGTTCTGCCAGGAGTCCACCAACTGACTAGGTCCTTGAATTCACTCCTGCTGGGTCTGTCAGAAATTCAAGGGAGCTTATCCAAAGAGCTAGCCAGGTGTAATATCCGGCTAAAGAAGAAATGAGCACATTTCCAGGTAGAGCCAAGCCACAGCTCCTTGGGGATCAGGGAGTGGGGCTTACCACAAAGCCGGTGACCAGTAACAAGCACTTCCGGGTCAAGTCATGGTATTCTCCACAAAAGCAAACACGAGGACGAAACACTTGTATCCACACTTGTATCCACAAGCCACAGACCTCCAGGGATTTTTACTCCCACAGCTTCCCCCGCAACAGGGAAGGCCTGGCCTCTGCTCCAACCACAGACAGAGCTTGTTATGTGGGGGCAACAGCCTCCCCATCAAATTGTGTCATGTTTTGTTGGGAGAGAATGACGTTTCCCGCTTCGTCCCATGATGAAATGGAAGCGAAAGTGGAAATGGAAGTCCACCTTCCATGGCTTGTTCCCACCAGGATGTCCTTTTAGACTGAAGCAGAGGAAGAAAGAGAAGGAGAAGCAGCAGAAATACTCAGCGGAATATACTCAGGCTAGTATATTTAGAACAATATGGGCGCTGCTTACGAGTGTTTGATGTCATTCAACTTTGACAGAAAGAAAAAAATCTTTGGATGTTTCCATAATCTACTGATAGTCTGTTCTCTTAGAGAAAAGAAAATTTCCAAAATTATCGGCATCCCGCCCCCGTTCTCTTGCACATTCTGGAATATTTAGGGACTAGCCCTATTCCGTGACAGCTGCATCCAGTGTCTTGGGAGTTGAGAACTTTCCAGAGTGGCAAGGGGGGTAATGGGAGAAGACAGAGCCCTCGAGCCAAACACGCTCACTAACATATACGCCTTCGGGCAGCGGAGGCTTCACCCGCTACAGGGAGAGGCAAAGATTCAAGGGCAACAAGAGGTGTGGTTAGCCAACCATCCATGCATCAAAAGGACAAGTAGCCATCTCCCTCTGACATGTGCATGAAAGAATGCAGCAGATGAGAAACAATAAATTGTCAAAATGGCATAACTGTATGCAATCCCCAAGAGAGCTAACAGGGTTACACACACACACACCGAGAGTCCTGTGAAATATAACCTAACACTGCCTTATGAATTTTCATACTCCTCTGTGATCCAACATAGCAAATATTACCCCCAAACTATCATCCATCATTAGGAGTACTACGGGCAGGCAGGGGGCAACAGCGCTGAGGGGGTTCACAGGCTCTACTCCCTGAGGGGCCTTCCCCACCCCTTGCAAGCCATAAATTGGGAGCTCACTAAGGAACAAAGTGCTAAGGCAGCAAATGTCTAGCAGCACCTGTTCCTGCCTGGGAGTGGGGGCCGAGAGGGGGATTCCCTCTTGGTCTGGGAATTCACTTCCACCACACATAGAAAGCTGGGGAGGCAAAGGGTGCCCTCGGCAGAAGATTTCTCCTAAACAAAGTCTTGCTTTCTTCTGCAGCTGTCACACTTGGGAGGCTCTGGCACTATCCTAGGCATGAATTTTCCTGTTGAGGTTCCACTCCCATCCATGAAATGGGCAGCTTTTTTAAAGACATTCTGAAATGGGACCCCAAAGCTTTCATCAGATCTTTCCCAAGCCTGTCAACCTCAGGGTGTAAGAGAAAGAGTGGAAAAAATTAAACAAGAGAAAGATTAAAAAGAAAGGGCAGGAAGGCGAAAGAGACTGAGGAGGACAGGCACCTCCATATATAGCCTCCCAATGCATCCTTGCAACAACCCTAACAAGGGAGAATTATTTGCTCTCATTTTACAGAGAATAAAAAAAAAAGAGAGAGAGAGACTTCAGTTACTTGATTTGTCCATGTGCAATATTATTACTATGCTTTATTTTCTCAGAAGGCCAACAGGCTGTGGTTGTCTCTACACTGTCAAGAGGTATGGATAGACCCATTCCTGCAGATCTTGCTCAGAGGTGGATCCCACCACCCCTTTCATCCTGTGGAAACATCCTGAATGTTGTTGAGAAGAACAGAGAGGTTGGAGAATTAACAGGATCAGGACACTGAGGGTTCAAGCCTTTGGCTGGAAGTGTGTGGAGTCAAAGAAACTCATCAGCCCAACCTGGTGAAGCCACACATGGGGGTGGGGGTGCGGTTCCAGAATGCTAGGGATGGCTGGGCACTTGTTCCTTGATGTGTAGAGCTTAACGAGCTGCAATGGGGTTGCTGCCTCTAAGCCAGAGATTTAGAGAATTCTGAAGACAGTAGGGCCCCAGCTTGTGTGGGCATCCCATAGGCCTGGGACAGGCTGAGAAGGGAGTCTGGTCTTCATTGTCTGGGTGGGACCCAAGGAGGTTTCCTGCCAGGACAAGACAACCCAAAACTAAAAGGCTGGGGTGTAGGCCACTACAGGCAAGACTTGATGGGAGATTTAACAGAACAGCATCAATATACTGTGCCTTGCAAAGTTCCCCATAGGGGTGCTTCTGAAAGACCTTCGGATGACACGGAGAGCAGACTGCCATTTTTTAGGGTCTGAAAATGAGCTTGAATTGTCAAAGTAAATTCTGACAACCGAAAGGCAATGAGAAGATTTGGGTTCCTGGGATTAGAAAGTGGGGTTCAACATAGCGTGGTGGAAGATGGCAGGGGAAAAACAGAAAAACCAGTATTTTCCAACTTCAACCTTATCAGAGTTAGCACAACCAATAGGTCGGTTATAATGAATGTTTCCAAAGTCAGAATTTGTGCTTCCTTTTCTAACTCCAAAGGCAAAGATCTTTTTAGTACTATGGGGCTAGAAATCAAACGCAGTTAAGGTCCTCAAACTGGTGTTATGGAATCACTTTTTCCTGAGGTTATCAACAGCAGCATAAATCTGCTGCAGGAATTAAGATCTGTTTAGGAATTTACATAGGGATCTGTAGCGGGAATCAGCCCAGGGCCATATAATTTCGTCTACTATGTGTCAAAGCTTTTGGATTGAGAACCAACAGTCTTCCAACTCAGTGGAAGACGCAGAGAAGTAAGTATGGACTAACACTGGACCAAATGGTACTCAGTCTCCTCTGAGCCCTCCAGATGAGGCCTCAACCTTGGGCTGCTTTTAGTAAGAACCTCCTGACCCTTGGCATCTCTTCTTCATTATCTCCCATCTATTGGCCCCTTTGCTCTAGCTATAAACCCCCAACTGTCTTTGCTGTATTCATTTAGGCTCAGTCTCTGTCCCCTGCTCCAAGGGTCTCCCCTCTATGGCCACAGTCTTGAATAAAATCTCTCATCATAACCAGGACCTAGTGAATCATTTCTCATTAACAGCATTGGCCCGAGATCCTTCCTAACCTAGTGCAGAAGCGCAAGGGAAACAGTGACCTCCATGACATGTGTCTGTGGTTTTGCCAAACCTGATTCTCCCCCCAAGGTCACCAGGTACATTTTGAATTTTCTCACCCTTTTCATATTGTATTATAGAGAAAACAAAGATTTGGGAGAAAAGGGAAAAAAACAAAAAAACAAAAAAAACAAAGCCTGAAGAAGGGTGCCTGGCTGGCCCAGTTGATAGACATGTGACTCTTGATCTCGGGGATGTAGGTTCGAGCCCCACAATGGGTGCAGTGATTACTTAAAAACAAAATCTTTAAGGGGCACCTGGGTGACTCAGTCAGTTAAGTGTCAGACTCTTGGTTTCAGCTCAGGTTGTGACCTCAGAGTCCTGGGATAGAGACCTAATGTTCTCTGCGCCTCCTCCACCTTGCTCGCTCATGCATTCTAAATAAGTAAATCTTTAAAAATAAATAAATAAATTTTTGAATTTTAATATGAAAAATAAAAATAAAATTAAATCTTTTTTAAAAGTTAAAAAAAAAAAAAAAAAACCTGAAGGAAATATCACAAAGAGACCAAGGGAGAATGGACCAGTTAGTCTGTAGGACAAAGAGAAAGGCCCTGCAGTGCAGGCTGGTGAGGAAGGAGGTTTCACCAAGTCAGGCTTATGGACTAAATGTTATAGCTTTATAAATTCCCAGAAGTGCAAAAAAGATCTCGGTGTATATAATGCTTTAAAAAGTCACAGAAGGAAAAAGGAAATGAATTCAACTCACTTGCTTTCGGGGCTGCCTTTAAAAAAAAAAAAAAAAAAAGGCAGATAAATGCTGCTAACAGAGCTCTTTGCAATGTTTCAAAATGAATAAATAAAACCTTCCCTGCCAACTTTTTTTTATTATTATGTCTGTCTCTGACTTTTTAAATGTTTTCCTTAAAAATGTTTTCATGCTTCCTTTTCCCTGAACGTTTTACAGTTCGCCTTCTTAAATTTCACTGGAGACCTGCAAATCAAGTTGTATCTTGCTGATTTGATAGCTGCTTTTACACAGCCCAGCGGAAGGCAATGCCTTGGCATCACTCTTGCTGGGAAGAGGGTTTATTAGCAAGCCCTCCCCTGCTCGGCTGGCAGGAGGACGTGCGAGGAAGGCCAGACTCGGCGAGGTCTGGCCCAGGGGCCAGCCGGCAGGTGTCTGGATCAGGCGGACGAGGCCACTCAGCAGTGACCTTCAGTCTCATAGCGACAACAAAGGAAAATCACCTCTCTCTCCAAACATCATTAGAGGCCCTCTCCTCCCTCCCTGGTTGGGAGAGGCGAAGGGAGAGTGGGCAGCAGCAAGAGAAGAAAAATCCTTGTTTTGCAATCCCGGTAATTAGTCCTAGAGGATTTCTCCCACTGCTCCGGCTGCCAGGAAGGCCTGGGAAAGTGCAGTGTGGCCAGGCCCGCTACCCTGGCCACCGCGGAGCCAGCTCCCTACTTGAAATTCAAATGAGTGCGGCTCTGACCTTTCCTGTCACATATTTTATCTCAGAGACAGTTTACAAGGCCTCTCCTCCATGCAGGTCATGTTTTAGTTTAAACAGAAATACTCTCGTAGGTGTTAGATGCGAGTTAATGATTACACTGAAATCATTCTAATTAGGCTTTGTTGTTACACGCTGCCCTTTGGGGCCTGCCGCTGTTGTCACATAAAGTATTTTGTAGGAAAATAATTGGCCTGAGAACCCTTCCTTCCTCGCTCACAATCCCATCTCCTCTCTCCACCACTCCACAATCCCCACACTTTTCTTTCTTTCCTTCTTTCTTTTTTAATAATTACTGATTCTTCAGCACTCGATCAGGGAGATCATATACCTTCAGTCCCTGTGAAGCTTCTGGAAGGTATCAGGCATCTGCAGCCAGGAGGGTGGGAACCGTGGCCTGTCCTCTGCCAATTCGGGCTGGGGTCTGCCATCAGAGGGAGAGAGATGAGGAAATTTCTTTCAGGGCTCTTCCCAGACACCCTAACATTTTGGTTTATTTGGGTGGGGAGGTGCCAACTTATTCAGGGAGCCTCATCATCCTCCAGGTGTGGGGAGCAATTAGGGAGTGGGTGACACTACTTTCTCTCTTTGGCTTATTCATCATTTACATACATCTGCATACAGACACCGAGCTCAGTGCAATCTCAAGCAATTTTCAATCTTGTTATTGCGAGGATTTTTTTTTTCCTTCTCTCAACTTTTGTTTCTTCTCATTTACCTGGAATAATTGACCCAGGTGACTTATGGAAAAAGCACTTCACAACTTGAGGGGATAGGCTGCACTGAACACCACAGTAAGAGTCTACAAAGTGGGTAGTCACGAGAGGGCCTTTGGGGCCACGGCTAACAGGTCTGTTCTGGAGAATGGACAGCAACTGATGATGAGACAGCTGGTCACTTAGAGAAAAAAAAAGGTTTTCCAGAACCTCCCACAGTTAATAGGTTGGCTAAAGTGTTCAGAGGAGCAGGAGGCTTCAGATGAAGGAGGAAAGATTCAAACTGGGTAGGACATGCTTGCTGAATGTCCCAAGTAAACCCGGAAGGGGCTTCGTATCCCTGGCTCAGAAATTGGTTGGCTCTACCTGTGAAGGTGGCTTTCAATCTTAAAAATAATGAAAAAACTCTTCTAAGGCAAACCTATCCCAGCCACTATAAATCTGTACCCTGTATAACAAAAAACTCAGAAAAACTTAAAAGAAACGAGGTTTTTGTGGCAAGAAGTTGTTTGAGGCAGATGGGCAGAAAACGTACTTATTCCAGTAAAAAAGCATAAAGAATAAAAATTTTTAAAAACATCATTACCGTTTATCTTAAAACTCTGTATCTCTGGGATATGCTGTCTTTTCCAATAATCCTTGCTACTCAAGGTATGGCTCATGGACCTGCAGCCCTGGCTTTACCCGGGGGGTGTCAGAGAGGCAGAATCTCAGGCCTGGCCTCAGATCTGTTGAAAAGAATTTGCACAGAAGCAAAATCCCAAGTGGTTCGAGGGCACATTAGTGTGAGGGGCCTGCCTTACTGCCCTCCTATCTTCATCAGGATCTCGGAAACTTATCCCCCATATCAGGGTTCCTTGACCTAAGTAAAGGGTTTGCTTCCTCTGAAATCCACCTCATCTCACAGTATCACAGGGAGAGACACCAATTTAAAAAAAAAAAGAAAAGAAAGAAAAAAAGAAGAATGAAAACTTCTCGTCATTGAGAAATGGGTTGTAGTGTGTGGCTCTTCTTTTCTTTGTGGCTTGGGAGTGGTGTTTAGAGAGCCCTGAAGGCTTTCAAAGAAAGCCATCAAATTAAAACTGAGTTAGAAACCTCGTGGACTTTTTATCTTAAGAGCGAATGTGAGTTGTCAGTCCACAGAAATCCTTGTTTCTATGAATAAACATTCGGCCTGTGATGCTAAGAATTCAATTAATGTTCAGTGCGGGTATGAAAGGACAAGGGTCCCACTGATTGGATTCGCTGGCCCTCTGTTAGGATCAGGTTTTAGAGATTCGTTTCCTCTGACATGTTTTAGATAAAAATTTCTTCAGACAGCATATATAGAATATATATGTATTTAAATATGTGTGTGTGTGTGTGTGTGTGTGTGTGTGTGTGTGTGTGTGTTTATAGATAAATACACGTTCCTTCTCTTCTAAACAATTAGGCCAGTTTAATCCAACACCCCCACGAACCCCAGATCCTCACGCCCGCCAAGGCCTCCAACTGCAGTGTGTTGGTAACACCTTTGTCACTGCCTAAACAAGGCATCAATAATTAAATTCCCATTTGTAAAAAGAGGAAATTATTCATGCCATCAGCACTCCCCATCAATAACAGGAGGAAACCTAACTATCTCATTACCCCATCACACTGTGTGCAAACAGAACTGCCCGTTGTTGACAATAAATATTTGATAAGGGAGGAAACAGGAAGGAGAAACCAAGGATGCTGAGAGTCGCTGCTGGAGCATTGCCAACGACCGGCCCTGGGGCTGGGGTTTACCTCACGGACCCTCCCCGCCTGGCCCCACAGAGTCGCCACCAACTGACCGCAGCTGACTGGCACGCTGGCCACCTGCCTGCTTCCGAATCACACAGTCTTCCTTCAGTCACGTCTCAAAATAGAATCTAACCTTGGTTGCCCCTTTTCTCCCCTCCTTTGTTGTCTCAACAAATTCCTAGAAAAGTTTCTCAGTTCACTGTTGTTGTTGTTTTTTTTTAAAAGCTGTTATACCTGAAACTGATGAGGTCAGGGCAGAGCTCCGGGCTCAGTGGTCCTGGTTGGATTTTCCACAGACCCGCTGGGAGGAGTCTTCTTTTTTTTCCTGGTGCCTCTGTCTTCTCAACTCTAAACAGAGACATTTGCAAGAGCTAACAAGTCTCTTAACAAGTGACTTTTTGAGAAAAATCTTCCAACCACCCGCATAAAACAAAATACAGGAAAAGCACAAGTGACCAAAAAGGAGAGAGGGGTGTCATTTTCAGTTCGATATTATTTTTCTAAGATCAGCAGCGACATCCATACTTCTAGCCTCTAGGTTTCTGCATTCTGCTGAATAGCAATAATGCTGATTGTTTTCTTTTCTAAAGTGATTGTCGGTTCCTTGCCTCCATTTATTGACCACCCTTCTTGGCCCTTCTAGAATCTCTGGCAGCAGACCTACACAGATGACATCCTCCACACTGACTTGTTCTCTAGCTTTTCTGGGTCAAGTGAAGACTCTAATAAGAGATCAGAAAGCACTTGACAGACGCTTGTACAGTTCTGCACGTCGCCCTCCCTATTTTGCAACCTTTCTAGAACACTAGTCACATCTTCCCCTAACAGCAGCTCCTGCTGGACCGTCCCTTCCCTACTGCTCCAGTTCTCACTGGTCAGGGGGCCTCTTTTCCACCTTGCTCCCTTAGCCCCGAGCACAATAACACCTCCCCACAGCTGCCAGCCTCTGTGGCTTCTTTTAGCCTCCCCATACTTCTCTAAATAACACTTTCAATAAAGCCTTCTATTTGAGCCATCTGAGTTCAGTTCCATTTCATGTCAAACATCTAAGTGATACACAGGATAAATATTAAGACTAACCAGTTTAAAATAATTTTAAACTAACTACATTAGTTTGGGAGGGCTGTCACGACAAAGTCTCACAGACCCAGGGGCTTATTTTCTCACAGTTCTGGAGGCTCGAAGTCTGAGATCATAGTGCAGACAAGACCGGGATTTGTTTTTGTTTTTGTTTTTGTTTTCAGAGGCCTTTCTCTTAGCTTGTAGATGGCGGTCTTCTCCCTGTATCTTCGCATTATAGTGAATGAAACCTGGCTGTGTTTCTAGAATATTCTTCAAGAGAGGTCTCCCAAGCATAAGCCCAAATCACTCCTAGCGCCATGATCTCAAGAGAGGATGTGGCACCAGACAGGCACTCCGACCCCATACCGGTCACAATTTGTGTTGGTTTTACCCACTTCAGCCAAAGGAAACTGTGTATGACAGTGGGAGAGCCAAGCTGGGAGGCAGAAAACGAAGTCCCCTCCTGGCACGGAAGTGACCATCACTTAGTGTCTCAGACGCCCCATTTCTTCATTTATGAAATAGTAGTATCAACTAGCTCCTGAGATTATTGAAAGAATCAAAGGAGATACGTGTGAAATCCTTTGTAAACTTAAAATAACATCCTAAACAAGTAACAAAATTGTCCAGCATCCAATTGTATTCTTTTCTATTTTTCAGAGTATTAGAATTCAAAAACAATAAGTCCTTTGAAGGTAGGAAATCTTGTCATGCACTAACGTGATTTCTTCCACAGCTCCTAGCTGGGCACACTGAGAGTTTTCAATAAGTATCGGTGGAATGAAAGTTTCTAGAATGCAGTGTTTATCAAGCTGCTTTTAATTAAAAAGCAAAACACTGAACAAAAGCACCCAGCTTTGGGAAGATGAAACTAGAAATATCTATTAGCTTACCCATGAAGTTGAGCTTATGAGAATTTCCCAGCATTTTTGCCAATATCTCTTTGTAATTACAGCACATCAATACATGTAAAATGCATTCAGAAAAACATTTATCAGTATTCCTTCCAGGGGCCATTCGATATGGTATACAATTTTTGGCCGATGATGAGAGAGCATCTTCAGTTTCCTGATAATTAGATGGGACCTTCAGTGTAATTGAAATTGGTACCCAGTAACAGCTCCAGCCTCAAATCAACACATCACGGGGTCACGCTTCCTCTGAAATTTTATTTTATGGTGGGCTGAGCTTTGCATCACTTTTACATTATATCAAGTCACACTGATTGCTGGAATCCTAATTCTTCTTCAAATGCACCCATCCTGAAAAGTTCTATGAGAAATACTAAGGAAATCTAACTGGAGGTGGGAAGTATCAGATGGTAAGTGGGGATTATAAATTGGGATCTTCTTTTTCCTCCAAGAGATACTTCCTTGAATCTTCTGAATTTCTCCGGATGGCTTTCTGCAAATCCCTTCATTTCAACTCACTATGGTATGAGCTCTGATGTCAGACAACCTGGTTTCAATGCTGACTCCACCACTTATTAGCTGTGTAAACCTGGGCACATTCCTTGACCTCTCTGGATGTCGTGTCTTTTGTAAAACCAAGATAATATGAACACCTGCCTCACAGAGCTGTTCTGTGGACTAAAAGAGTTAATTAATGGAAAAGACATCAGACTGAGCTGGCAAATAATGAGGTCTGAATAAATACTAGTGTTGTTATAAAAATTTTCAGTCTTCCTTTCTCTAAGTATGTCCATATGAGACTTAACTCTAAGAGTCATATATGCTAGTCCCCCTTTATGGTAAGAAGGATGGACTTGTCCAGCCCCTCCTGGCAGTCACATTCAATGCTCCCTTGAAACCAGAAGATCCACCAAGCCCTTAGATTACACAGATGGTAAAACAGGAAGGAACTTGAAAGATAGTATTGTCAATTTCCATCTTTTGTGATAAGGAGACAACGAGCAATCACACTGTGGTTGGATTTCTCGTAGGTCTGTATGCAGGACAGGAGGCTAGAATGAGCAATACCACCACCAAGCCCTTCGTAAAGGACAGAGCCTTCCTCACCACATAACCAGCTCTTGCCAAAACTCACCCACTTCTTCCTTTCATGAGTCCTGAGCCCAGGCTTCTAAAAATCAACCTACTCATGGATAGGTAGAAAGTCATCTAGCAGACCAAAACATAGGTTCCTTGAGGGTCAGAATCACATACAACTTTGTCCTGTTTCTTAAAACAACAACAACAACTAGCACTTTGCTTCACACACAGTAGGTCTTGAAAAAGAAATGATTAAAAATGTCAACTTAGGTACATTGCGATGATGTATCTACCATCACCCCCTCTTCACCTTTAACGTGATCTAACATATGGGCATATGGGAAAGATCATGAATAGATTAATAGTTCATAATAAGAATTTCAGATTCCTGGGGCACCTGGGTGGTTCAGTCAGTTAAGCATCTGCCTTTGGCTCAGGTCATGATCCCAGAGTCCTGGGATCAAGTTCTGAATTGGGCTCCTTGCTCACTGGGGACCCTGCTTCTCCCTCTCCCTCTACCTGCCCGGCCCCTGCTTGTGTGCTCTCTCTGGCAACTACATAAATAAAATCTTAAAAAAAAAATTTCAGATTCTTTTTTATTTCAACACTCCTATCCTATTCCCTACGCAAGGTACAGATTAAAAGGCAAAATCTACATAAACTGGGGTCACTGCATCAACACACTGGAATATTCCTCAGAAGTCTTCCCACCAATAGGCATCACTGGCTGCCCACATCGGAGAACAGGTCCTCTGGCACACATGTAACTGCTCTGTCAAATAAAAAGGCATTTTTGGCTTCAAATTAAATGCAAACTTTGGATGGCTGCCACAGCCTATTTATCAATGTAACAAACAATATTTACCAATTGCTTCATTTCCCTAAATTGTTTTCCGTCCTCAGGACATGTTGTTTGCATCTTTATTTAGCACTAATTTCTCTGTGCTGGTACCTTCTCCCGTGTGTTTTACCTTATTCCTGCTTCTGACAAAAGTAAACACTGACTTGGACAGCTCTGGCAGCTTGCTAATACAATGGATTAGTGCATTCTGCCTTAAGCAAAGTCTTCTTTCCTCTCTTTAGGGATTGTGCAGCTATCAGATATAATTTTGATTCTTAATATTTTAGTTGTCATGCATGGGACCTCTTTATGTGTTTGAGACTGAACTCTCTGACAACAGGTTGGAACACATCCCTGTCAAGGACATAAACACAGTTGCCTCTGAGATGAAGGAGGCAGAAAAAAAAGGCATGTGTGAAGAATGAGGGAGAGAATCAACTAGGAATTCAGTCCAAAATCGGGGATATGGTTAATCTTCTACTCAACAATGCTTGATTTCCTGTTTCCATACTTACTGCAATCTGAACATCTAGGACCAAAAACCAAGAAAGCATTTGAAACAAGAAGAGATAACAAAGAGACTTTGAAATCAAACTAACTTCCCGTTCACAGAAGCAATCAAAACGCTTTAAGCCTCGTGACTAAACAAGAACCTACCCCACGGTGGTTCCAGATTAAGAGTTCCAAGTGAGATCAGGTAAGCCACATTGAGGAGATGGTAAATAGGTTAATCTGGCTTGGATGGGAGGGAAGGAATGGACTCTGGCTTCCTTCCCTAATCCCACCTGCACTGTAATGCCAGACTGGTCGCCTCCTGCCCCTGATTTCACGCTACTCACCAGCTCAGTGAGCTTCCGGTCCTCTATTTCACCAATCCATGAATCTGAAGGGCTGGTTTCCTCAACGTCAGCATGCGTCAGAATCCTCTGCAGAGCTCACTCAGGATCCCTATCCTCAGAAGGTTGGGGGTGTTGAATACTCAGCAACTTTTTTTTCTTTTAAGATTAAAAAAAGAGAGAGAGAGCGCATGCGCACACACAAATAAGGAGACAGGGGAGAGGGAGGAGTCTTCTGCAGACTCTACGCTGAGTGCAGGGCGCAACCAGAGGCTGATCACCCGAGCCAAGCCGAAACCAAGAGTTGAACACTTTGTTGTGACCCAGGTGCCTCACCTCTGTTTTTAATAAACATCCTGTGTGAGTCCAGCACTAATATCATTCACCTCACACATATAAAAACTAGGACAACAGACCATAAATGACATGTTCCGGACCACACAACCAATGCTCATGTGTGGAGAGCTGGCCTGGACTCTGGTGGCCTGTCTCCTCTTGATGTACTGGTTGTAGCCAGGAGGCACCACCTCTTACAGAAGCAAAAGTCACTGCCTGTGCTTGACTTTGAAGGTCCTTAGCCCAGTACGCTGCAGCTGAACTCTCTCCCAGGCACACTCTCCTGCTTTCCCTGGGCACCTTCTACTCTAATAAAGCAACACCCCCCTGCTTTTTGTCCCTCAGTGTCACCTTCAATGGTGGATGGAGTATCCACCATTCTCTTACCCCATCATTCTTCCACCTTCTGCTCAATCCCACTTCTTCCTGCCAGGTCTGTTCCATCCTCTCTAACTACACTCCAGTCTTTGTTGCAAAGCATAGCCATGAACAACACCTTCTTACAGTGTCTCTGATGGTTAATTGTATGTGCCCACATCACGGGGCCACAGAATACTGAGATAGCTGGTTAAACATGATTTCTGGATGTGTCCATGAGGATGTTTCTAGAACAGATTAGCATTTCAGCTGGTGAACTGAGCAAACAGATGGTTCTCCCCAATGTGGGAGAACCAAATGGTTGAAGGACTTAAGAGAAAGGAAAATTCACTCTGGAACATTGATCTTCTCCTGACCTTGGTGCTCCTGATTCTCAAGCCTTCAGTTTCAGGCTGAAATCTACACCACCAGCTCTCCAGTCCTAGGTCCTCAGACAACAGCACTGGGTGTCCTGGGCCTCCAGAGTGCAGATGGAAGATCAGGGGACATCTCAGTCCCATTACCAATCAGAATCAATCAATCAGTTATTTACTCCTATAATAAATCTTTCTCTAAATAGGTGTGTGTGTGTGTAGAATATATCTATATATAGAATATGTTTTCCACATATATCCTAGATATACAGATATTATATATATACATACTCAGTTGACCCTTGAATAAATATATATTCTAGATATACAGATATTATATACACATATATATTCTAGATGTATAGATACTATATACATATATCCATGCAGTCAAAAACGCATGTATAGGGGCACCCAGGTGGCATAGTTGGTTGAATGTTTGACTCTTAGTTTTGGCTCAGGTCATCATCTCAGGGGTCGTTCCGGTTTAAGACACTCTCTTCCTCTCCCTCTGCCCTTCCCCTCCCCCCACTAAGATAAATAAACCTTTTAAAAAAAAATCCATATATACCTTACGACTCCTCCAAAACTTAACTACTAATAGTTTACTATTGACTGGAAGGTTTATTATAACATAGTCAATTAACAAAATACGTATTTTGTGTTAACACATATTTTATGTCAGTCTTCCATCAATAAGCTAAAGAAAGTGTTAGTAAAGAAGAAAACATGCTTTACAGTACTGTGCTGTATTTATTGAAATAAAAAAAATCCACACATAAATGGATGTGTACAGGTCAAGCTCACGTTGTTTAAGAGTCAACTACATGTAGAATACTAAATATATCTCCTATGGGCTGTTTCTCCAGGGAACCTGATATAATTTCATTTCTTTTTATACTGTTTCTAGTGTTTCTTATATATTACACTTTTTCTTTTAATTTGTTCCCCAACTAGGTTGTGAGTTCCCCAAAGTCAGGGCCCACCCATTGCTTTTTTCTTTTTGTACCTCTCACAGTTCCTAGCACAATGTTAAAATATAATAGGTTATCAAATATTTGCTGATCATTATTATTCTGTTGTGTCATTATACTGTCAATTGATAAATGCTTATTCTGCTTTTAAGATGTAACCTCTTCAAATGAAGATTTTATTAGTTTGTGAATCACAGGCTGTGGGAGATAGAGACCAAAATCTATAAGGTATTAGCCTTAGGACATATTTTTTTATTCCGTCAATTTTTTAAAATTGATGATTATATCAAAATTAGAACATTTCACATACAAACTTCTCCTGGTAAATCTTAAGAACTAGGAATCCTGTGCACATTCCCTGAGATCAGAAACTGCCTTGAGCTAAGTAAAACCAGTTGCCTCCTTTAGACAGGCTTTGTGGGGTGCCTGGGTGGCTCAGTGGGTTAAACTGCTGCCTTCGGCTCAGGTCATGATCTCGGGGTCCTGGGATCGAGTCCCGCGTCGGGCTCTCTGCTCAGCAGGGAGCCTGATTCCTTCTATCTCTTTCTCTGCCTGCCTCTCCATCTACTTGTGATCTCTCTCTGTCAAATAAATAAATAAAATCTTTAAAAAAAAATAGACAGGCTTTGTGTGGTCCAATTTTCACAGTGACCCCCTTTGCTATGGTGTTCCCCACACTTATTGATGCCCAGCAGGGATCAGTAGTCATTTATCATCATTCTTGACCACTGTTTTCACAACTAATAGAGAAGTAGTTGCCAGGGCTATCATCTATCAAGGAGAGGTATGAAAAGAGAGAACACAGAGTCTACTTGTTACACACACACATTGCAGAACATACACCTTTGTCAAAACCGGGAATGGGTCTATATATCTAATATGCAAGCAAAGCGTGTCCATGTCTTTCATATGCCCTGCAAACCTCATTCACTCACACTGCCTCTCAGGGGTCCTCACACATGTTAATTCTCACAGAGGCCTTCAGTGAAATACTGGTCTGGCTATGGTGAGTCGGTCAGGGAAGCTAAGTTACGCTGCACCAGGAAAAGCCCGATAACAAGAAAAGTTACTTCTATTCATCCTATTTGTCCATTAAGGGTCAGCTGGAGACTCCGCTCCACGTTTTCTGGCTCTGACAAAGCAGCCACCATCTGGAATATTGCCAGTCACCATGATAAGCAGAACAAGTGCTCTTAAGAGGTCTCACACTTGACAATAAGTGCTCCCAGCTGAAAATGACAACCATCCCTTCTCACAACTCACTGGCCAGAATTCCTCACCCAACCCTCACCTCACTGCAAGGCAGGAGAAGCCCACCTTGCGTCTGAGGGGAGAGAGCTGAAAATAACGATCACCACGGATGACCGCACCCACAAAGCCACCAGCACTCTCACCTTGAGAAGGCTACACCTGCCCTTGGAACACGGGGGAGCAGCCAGGGGTGGGCACTTGACTGATACGTTGCCTTGATCTGCAGCTGAAGGGCCATGGTCCAACAGGTCTTCTAGATAAAGGCTTTGCACAAAGAGCCCCCACTTTGTTGCTTCTATTTGAGGATACCTAAAGAAGTGTGAGATGACTGATGATATTTCAAAATTGTGGCCAAACATGAGTCCCTGCACATCTCAGTCATTTGTTAAAACAAATGCTCTCCCCCCTCCTCAGTTTAAGTCACCTTGTTACACCAGGAGTGATAGAGACACTGATTAGGAAGAAAGACAAGAGTTATCAGCCCTAGGGGTGAGAACTTTAACAGGAAGGATATAATTTAAGAGGGAAGCAAAATGAGAGGGTATGCATAAGCTCATTGTGCAAAAACCATGTCTAATTCAACATTTTGTGTGGCACCTTGCATATTATTGCTTTAAACTTTTAACAACTTTAATAATATCCTTGAACCTAATTATTCTCCGACAGGCACATCATAAAAGCCACCTTCAAAAGTGATGTGAGAAAAACTACACTCACTGCTTAGGGTTATTTCTGACAAGTATCTGTATACTCCTGGTAATGTATAAAAAGTCCTCATTTAATTTTCCTTTCCAATATCACAATGAAAAAAATCATAATCAAAGAATAAGAATGTATCTTCGAACCTGTAATAAGGTCTGACCATTGCAAGAATCTACGTGAACATCTCTGCATCCGTCTACAGAAATCAGACTTTTCCAAAACACACTCAGCAAGACTTTATCCAGCTCCTGTTTTCATAGTGTTGAAAACATCCACATGTTTTTTTCTACACACCTGACACTTTTCTCCTACGATCTCCTTGTGTGGGGCAGGAAATGCCTTAATCAGAACTTAATTTATCATAGAGAATAATGAATGCTTTTTAAAAGCACAGATAAAGATAGTTTTACAAAAAAGCTAGGACTCTCATAAATTGCTACCTGCTGAAAATGCAAAATGAGGGCCCTGTCATGAAATCACAATGAGATAATAGTATTACTTAATAGAATTTAGTGACCAATTGAACACATGTATTAAGAATTATGCAATAAAAATGACTTTATATATTTCCTGCCAGCCACTGTGTCAGAAATTAGACTGCATTCCTAGTGAGCCTCGTGAGCTAGAGGATTGACAGCCAACAGTGGGACACCTTGATATATTCAAGAGTCCAATTTAGCTGTTGGGTTATTTTCAAGTAAGTGCCCGCCCCACACAGGCAAGACAACTAAAGATTCCAAAGTTTGACTCATGATTAACATTGTTGTCACAAGAGCAGTGCGGAAAATTGCTTCCTATGAATTCTGGGAAACTTGAAACCCTACCATGTGTTCTAATAGGAGCTAAGAAATAAAAATTTTAAAAATGGGGAGTGCTACTTCAGGGTCATGAAAACCTCCCTTTCTGATACCATGAAGAGGTATTTTTTCAAAATCACACACACGAACAACAACAACACACAGATAAAAATCCCAGAGCACGCAGAACATTCTGGAATCACTCTGAGATTTTAAAGGACTTGATATTCCGTTCTGATGGTCCCACCCTGTCATCAGATAGCCATACCCGGCTTCCCAGAAAGCTTCAGCCTGTGATAACCCAAACAAGTGGAACAGTCCCGGAAGATTCTGGAGGATGGGACAGAGAGGTTTTTAAGCTCAATGATTTGGAACCGTCATGACATGTGGGGCCCCATGAGTGAGCGTAGCCAGAGAAGGTGGGGAAGAAAGGGAGACTGCAAGGCACTGGAGTGTCCCCTGGCACAAAAAGTTGATGCCCAATTAGATTTAGAAAAAGTGACAAAGAGTTGATGCCCAATTAGGTTTAGAAAAAGCTCTTCTCTGTAAACCTCAATTACCTGTGATGCCTTATGACATTCAGCATTTACAAAGTATAATTACACAATAGTGTCTGACATTTAACGTCTATGGATAATTTAAAAGACTTCTACTTCAAAAAGGCTGCTCGTGAGCAACAGTAATCACTTCAATTAGCTTGGCACCATTACAATGTAACAAGACCATTTGACTGCCTATTAGAACCAGCCAAGCTCTTCAAGTGTGTTAATTTAGCAGTCATTGCTAATTTCTGGGCTTTGCTACATTTGCATAGGAAAACACATCCCTTAAAGCAAGAGAGGAAGTTTCATTCCTGAACTGGTTTCCTATTCTTAGAGCGGCTTTTTATATTTTCACATAAAAAATCAGAAACATATTTGAAATGTGGGCATCTCTAAATAGTACAGGGTAAGATGAGACTCCTAGCAAATTTAAGATGCTACTTCTCCCAGTTTCTTGTCATTTATATATGTACATATATACAGATATGTATACATATGTAAGTATATATTACCATAAATAGGATATATAGAATAGACAATATGTAACATACATTGGGTACTATAATACCTAATACACTTGTAATATCTAATATATATAATATGCAATATATATACTGTAATGTATTTAAATTCAACTAGACAAAACCATGGCTGGAAAAAAGCAAAAGCTTTGGTCTCTAAAAAATAAGTTCTAAGTCACGAACCAATCTGCCAGGACTGGAGTTATGGATGTGTAGTCTTTTTATTATTTTATTATTGTTATGATTATTAATTCATAAATGAATTGGGCTTTTTAACATCGTATTCTTATACTTGGATACAATTTGCTTCTCCCCACAAAGAATCTGTGTCTTACAGAAGAGAAAGTTTACCCACTGAGCAGCACTATACACACACACACACACACACACACACACACCCCTGGAGATTACAATACAGGCCTTTGACTTAAGCTTCAATAGAAATGTATTTAGGGCATCTGGGTGACTCAGTTGGTTAAGGGTTCGACTCTCAATTACAGCAGAGCTCATGATCTTCGGGTCGTGAGATCCAGCCCTGCCCTGGGCTCCGCCCTCAGCAGGGAATCTGCTTGAGATTCTCTCTCTCCCTCCCCCTCTGCCTCTCGGCTACCTGTGCTGACACGCATTCTCTTTCTCTCTCTC
This sequence comes from Mustela erminea, assembly GCF_009829155.1. NCBI lineage: Eukaryota > Metazoa > Chordata > Mammalia > Carnivora > Mustelidae > Mustela > Mustela erminea. The sequence goes on from NC_045625.1 coordinate 74,830,573, forward strand.
TTCCTCCCTCTCTCTAAAGTAAATAAATAAATCTTAAAAATAAATAGATAGATAGATGAATTAACACACTCCATGACTGGGCATTGTTAGGTGCTAGAAGTTTGTGAGTAGAAAAATCCAGTAATGAAATTAACTGGGGGGCGCCTCGGTGGCTCAGTTGTTGGACGTCTGCCTTCAGCTCAGGTCGTGATCCCAGGGTCCTAGGATCAAGTCCTGTATTGGGCTCCTTGCTCCAAAAGGAATCTGCTTCTCTCTCTACCTCTGCCCGCCTCTCTGCCGGCTTGTGCGTGCTCTCTCTCTCTCTCTGACAAATAAATAAATAAATAAAACCTTAAAAAATAGAAAAAAGAAAAAAAAAGAAATTCCCTGGATTCCTGATCTAGTGCTCTTTTGCCAGGATGAAGTTTTTCCTAACTGGGGTTCTCCTGACTCTAACCTCTTTACGCTCTGACCTTACCTGTCATGTATTCAGGAAAGTGCATTATTTAGGAAAGTACATTACGTTCTTAATAAATGATTTTTTATGTTAAAAGGCCTTCAAGGATTCCTCTTTTTTTTAATGAGGCAGGATTCACATATAAAATTCAAATTTACAAAGTATAAAATTCGGTGGTTCTTATGATGTTCACCAATTTATTCAAACACAATGGCTATCTGACCTTAGAATACTTTCTTACTCAGTAAAGAAAGCCCATACCAGTTAGTGGTCAGTGCTATTAACCCCTCTCTCAGGCCCCAATAATCACTAATCTACTTTATAGATCTTTGGATTTGCCTATTCCAGACATTTCACATGAAGACTATCATATCAGATATGGCCTTTTCTGTCTTGCTTCTTTCATTTACCATGTTTTCAGGATGCATCAGTGTTGTACCATGTAAACAGACTTAACTCATTTTTATGACATCATAATATTCCATGGTATGGATATACCACATTTTATTTACCCATTCAGCAATTGATAGACATTTGGGCTGTATCCACTTTGGGATTACTGTAAACAATACTATGAATACTTGTGTACAATTTTTTGTGTGGGTGTCTGTTTGCATTTCTCTTGAGTATTGCCATAGAGCAGAATGGCTGTGTCATATGGTAAGTCTATTTTTAACCATTTAAGGAAATGCCAACCTATTTATTAAGGAGGCTGCTCCATTTTACAATCCCACCAGCAATGCATGGGAGTCCCAAACTCTCCACACCTTTTCCCACACTTGTTATTGCCCATCCCTTTATATATATATATATATATATATATATATATATATACACACACACACACACATATATACATATACACACACACATTCATATGTATTTATATGTATTTGTGTATATGTATGTATATATGTGTATATATGTATGTGTGTGTGCACACGCATATATATATATATTTAAACTTATTTTCCAGAGAGCGAGAGCATGCACAAGCAGGGGGAGCAGCAGAGGAAGGGGGAGAAGCAAACTCCCCTCTGAGCTGGGAACCCAACACGGGCTTGATGCCAGGACCTGGGATCATGACCTGAGCCAAAGGCAGACACTTAATGGACTGAGCCACCCAGGCACCCCTGTCCATCTTTTTGATTATGGAGTCTTTGTGGGTATGAAGCAGTGTCTCATTGTGACATATGATGTCTTTCCATTTATTGAGGTTTTCTTTACTTTCTCTCAATCATGTGTTTTTAAAATTCTCAGTGTACAATGGACATGCCCTCTCTGCAACAGCCCGGCAATTGACAACTCTGCCTTAGCCTTCACGTCCTGCTCACACAGAGCCTCGAGAGGAGCCAGAGGCAAGAGTTTAGGGCCATTTTAGTTTACTACTGAATGTGTGTGGAGGCCTCAGCATGCACAACACCTATACCAGCATGTGCCTTTAGGGATTCCCAAAAATATGCCAGAATTTTCCAAATCCCCAATGGATACCTCATTTCCCCAGTCTTCCTTTTTAATCATTTATTCTTTTTTCTACCCCAACTGTTATCCCCACCTAAGACAGCCTCAAAGCTCAACTATTGCCCCTAAATATTTTTGACAAATGACCTTGAAAAAAGACTTATTACTGAATGGGCTCTGAAAACAAAAAAGGAGCCTTGTGAGTGGGGGTACTCCAGGGAACCATGAGATAAGTCAAATAGTAATTCTTGAGTCGTGAGGCTTTGAAGGAACTCCAACTCCCAACTGTCCTCTCTGGTGGCTTCCAAGGTGTACATGTGCACTGTGTCTGTGGGCAGAGCTCCAAAGAGAGGAATGGAGACAAGGTAAGTTAAAATGCCACAGGTCACCAGTCTGAGATTTTACCTCAGTGTTCCTCAGATTGCTGCCAGAGTTTGGTTAATTCCAAGTGTTCTGAAAAGTTGATTCTGGCCATTCCCCCCGCCCCACCCCAGTCTTCTCATTGCTTTTTTGGAGGAGAGAATTTTTGGAAGTCCTTCCTCTATCATTTTTGCTCAAGTCATACCAAATATTCCTCTTTCTAACAAAAATCCAAATTCTTCAACTTGAGATCTCTCCCCGAATTGTATCCTACTGTCAAACTTACTTTCTCTTCCTTGTTTGCCTTCAATTAAATGAACACTCCACTCGGACCATATTGGTCTCCTTTCTGTTTCCTGAGTATATGAAGTTCATCTCTGCCGGAGGCTTTTTGTAGACTTTCTTCCTGCTCAGACTGTCCCTTGTCCTCCCCTCTGACCACAAAAATCCCACCCATCCATCCGTCCATCCATCCTCCCATCCATCTATCCATCCATCCAGTCCTGTTCCCCCAGGACTCCAGGCCACACAGGCTTCTTCCTTCTCTCTTCTGATGGAAGCTAAGACTCTGTGGTCATTGTATATCAGCTCACTTTATATTGCTGCATACCGCTCTTCTGTCATAAAAACCTAGCTTAGTTAGTAAACAAGAGTTTAAACTATTTGAGAATTTTACATTTCATACTTAAATTCTGATTACTCCACAGTAGGTGGCCAATAAATTTTAACTGACCTGAATCAGATAGAAGAAGACCAGGGTCCCTTAACATTGGTTCCACAGCTACCTCCCCACGTTTACTCTCCAATACCTGTTCTTCCTTAAATCCAATTTTTCTTCTGAGCACATATTAAATGTACTGGCATTCCTTCTCTGCAACAGAACGGAGGACTTTGAAGGAAGAGAATTACCCTAACTGGTTCTTTCCTGTAATGAGCTTCAGAAAACAGTAACATTAGACAGAACCTTGAAAAACATGCAACAGTGAATCTCCTGCAATTTTCCACACAAATATATATAGTAAATGGACAAGTATTTTGTTTAGCTCGATTTGACCCATGTGGCACATGGTTTACTTAATCTTGATTTTTTTTTTCTTAATTTCATTATGTGTGTCCAGGGATTTACTAATGATAGAGGAAATTCAAACCAATTCTCCAACGCATCCATTCTAATAAAGAATTTGTGAGTGTATGCATGCATGCATGTGTGTGTTTGTATGTACTTAATGCTCTGTGGAGTACCTAGTATATGCCAGTTAAATAAGAGATAATGAGTCATCATTATCAATCATCAATGAGAACAAATTCTCATCACTGAGATTCCCTGAGTCTGTCACATTCAAATCTCAAGTCTGATGTGGAAAGGGGGACAATTACTATAAGCCAACCATAGAGTGAGATACAGTAGTATAACTCACAATAACAGATTATACATATTTAAATTCTTATAACCAGATTATTTTACTTCTATAGACTCAATGTTTGTATCCTCCTAAAATTTACATGTTGAGATCCTAATCCCAAATATGATTGTATTTGGAAGAAGGACATTTGGGAGGTGATTATGTCATGAAGGTGAAGCCCTCATGAATGGGAATAGAGAGGGGTGCTTCGGTGGCTCAGTAGGTTGAGCATCTGACTTTTGATTTAGGTTCACGTCATGATCTCAGGGTCCTGAAATCAAGCCCCACACTAGGCTCCATGCTGGGCATGGAATCTGCTTGGGATTCTCTCTCTTCCTCTGCCCCTCCCCCAAGTCATAAAATCAATCAATCTATCAATCAGTATCTTTTAAAAAGAGAAAGAGACAGCACACAGAGATCCCTTGCCCCCTCTGACATATAAGGACACAGCAAAAAGAACCTTCTATAAGCTCTCACTAGACACCAAATTGGACTTCCAGCCTCCAGAGGTGTGAGAAATAACTTTGTTGTTCATAAGCTTCCTACTCTATGGTATTTTTATAGGAGCCCAAATGTACCAAGGTCTATATGTGCATTGCACAAATGATAATTAAATGTTGGTTGCTTTATACCCCCCAAAATAGGCTCTCATGGTGAATAAAAGAAAAATATAATGGACACTTAAGGCCACATATTAACAGCCTCATGAAATAAAACAGTGCTCTATAATAAACTTATTCAAGTTGCTCTTCCTAAGAGGTAGCAAGACCACTTCTCTCAAGTTCCTTTTTATTAGTTTTTAAAAACATCCACATGCCTTTGAAAGCTACACTTGAGTGGTTCAGATGAAATAGGACACCAGTGATCTTCAGCCATCCTTCAAGACTGCAATTTCCTAGTTTGAGAGATGATTCAGATAAAAACTTTTTACCCTGATAGATCAGATATTTCGTGAGAGTACTTTTTCCTATATTGAAGCACCAAAACTACTTCCATTTGCTTCCACCATTGTGATCTTGCCCCCCTCTCTGGTCTCAGGGGCAACTATTCACCTGATTCAGTGTACAACACATACTGGCCTTCACCTTCCTGCCGCCAGGCCTGTGCCCTCGGTGTCCACTCTGCCTTACAGGCTCCTCCTTCAAGTTCCTGCAAGGCGTGCTGATTCCACACTATAGGCCTCTGCTCCGGTGTTAGGAAGGGATCCCCTGACTACCTATTTACAATTATAACCACTCCACCTTCAACACTGCCATTCCCAATTCTCTGACTTAATTTTCCCTTAGCAATCACCACTGACTAAACACAATATATTTTTATTATCTACCTATTGGTTATATGCTCTCCACAACCAGAATGTAAGCTGTACAAGATTAGGGACTTGGGTCTCTCTTGTTCAGTGCTTGATCCCCAGCATCTGTGGAGTGCCTCTCACAGAGTAGGTGCCTGGAATATACTGGAATGAATGAACTAACATATACACAAAATGACTGTAGTTCTAGGATAGGAAGGTATACACTGGTGGTACTCAACATTAACACAAATGCCTTTAAAGGCAAGGCAGGAAAAGCAAATATAAGAACAACACAATAGGGAACAGTTGATGAGGACATGACAGACAGCGCTGGCATGAAAGGACATGGCACCTCTACTCTCCTAAACCCTACTGGAATTTAAAAAGAAAAAACAAAACAAAACAAAAGCAAACAAACAAACAAAAAGCCTTCCACAAGCCAGGCACTGAGGAAAAGTAGCTATTAATTTAGAAGTCTCAATTCTCCTTCAAGAGTGAAAGGAGATTGGTGGGGATGTGGAGAAAGGGAAATCCTTCTACACTGTTGGTGGGAATGCAAGCTGGTGCTGCCACTCTGGAGAACAGTATGGAGGTTCCTCAAAAAGTTGAAAATGGAGCTACCCTACGCAACCCAGCAATCACACTACTGGGTATTTACCCTAAAGATATGAATGCAGTGATCTGAAGGGACATGAACACCCGAATGTTTATAGCAGCAATGTCCACAATAGCCAAACTATGGAAAGTGCCCAGATGTCCACTGAAAGATGAATGGATAAAGAAGATGTGGTATGTATGTATATATATATATATGGGAATACTAAGAAGCCATCAAAAAAATGAAATCTTGCCATTTGCAATGACATGAATGGAGCTAGAGGGTATTATGCTAAATGAAATAAGTCGATCAGAGAAAGACAGCCATCATATGATCTCTCTAATATGAGGAATCTGAAAGGCAGGGCAGGCGGTCGTGGAAGGGAGGGAGGGAAAAAAATGAAACAAGATGGGACCAGGAAGGGAGACAAACTATAAGAGACTATTAACTTCAGGAAACAAACTGAGGGTTACTGGGAGGTGGCCAAGGAGGGATAAGGTGGCTGGGTGATGGACATTGAAGAGGGTATGTGCTATGGTAAGTACTATGAATTGTGTAAGACTAATGATTCACAGACCTGTACCCCTGAAGCAAATAATACATTATATGTTAATTTTTAAAAAGAGTGAAAGGAGAACAAAATCCTTTCATTCAAAATATAAGAGAATTTCCTACTCACAGATGTTTCCTTCCTGAGAAAAATATGAAAGGATGTACATAAGGAAGAAGAAAACAGGTCTTCAACATATGGGGCAGGATGTAGGAAGCAACACTTAGCAAAAAAAAATGGTAAAGGAGTCAAAAACTTAGGAGGAAAAGATGGTAAAAAATAATATTGACTAATTAAAGTAGTTTTTCTTAAAGTAAAATTAAACTAGATAGAAATAATATGAAAGAATGCAGGGAAGATATTGGAATTGAAGCATTCCAATATCCTGTGATTTTCAAGGAAGAAGAGAGATATTCATTAATTCTAGGCTTCAGTATGTGAGAATTCTTTCATCAGTAGAAATAGAACATACAGAACAAAGAATTAAATTGGATAACTAAAATATGAGAAGAAAGGATTTAAAAATCAACAAAATTATTGTAAGTAAAGAAAACAAAGTTACTACATCCTAGAATAAATCCAAACATATCAGTAATTGCTATTAAAGTAAACAGAATCAGAATAAACTCACCAGTCCAAAGAAAGAGATGCTGAGATTAGATTTGTTTAATCTTGCTGACTTCATGTTAAGTGCATACCTTGGGATGGGAAGGAAGAGGCTATTAATATGAGTGAGAACTTTCTGAAGTGATAGAGATTTTCTATATTCATCTGAGTGGTGGCCACACAGGCATATACATAAGAATCTGGGAGCTTTACACTTCAGATTTGCACATTTACCTGCATATAGATTTTTAAATAAACCATGTGACCATTAAATATAGAGAAAGTTAAATATCGAATACACTCAAGATTAATATCAATTTCAACCTATCTGATTTCTGTAAGTATTTTCAAGATAATACATTTTATTCTGAATCTTCCTTGTACAAATTTTCCAGTTCTCAGCAGCCAGGATTTAAAAGCTTTTGTGCAAAATTGTGTGTGTGTGTGTCCCTCTAAAACAGTACAAAGAAGTACATGGAATTTAGAAAAAGTGATGGGAAAGCTCATTTTCAATGGGGAGTTTCCCAGGAGGAGGTAGTTTTAGAAATAAGTCATGAAATATATCTGAGATATAGGCCAGCCATATGTGACAGGGAAAGTGAAGACAACGCCAAATGGAGTATCCCTTATGAGCAAAAGTGAAGGTGAGAATACCAGGAGAAGACTGGAACCAAGGTGGTTGGAAGTGGGCCAAGAAATGTGTTCCAGGAGAGGGCACTGCAAGAACAAATGAGCAAAGGAAAAACTGCTTTAACAGCTGGATGGAAAGGAGGGAGCAAGAAAGGGAACAGCGAACCCTAGAAAGTTTCAGAGCAAGGCAGAAATCCGGTCTGCAGCAGGGTGCAGTGGTTGGGGAAGGTGTGAGGAGATACCATGGCAAATGGCCCACTATTGACCTTGAACCTGGGCTTGGGAGCCTTGCAACAGTTGGCAGACCATCAGAAAAAAACAACTTTCTCTGCTCAGTTCACTGCAGAAGTTCAGAAAAGAAAACAGGTACCAGGCTCATGTAAATATACTTTCTGTGCATATCTAAACAGGTGTGCAAGCTGAGGAAGTTCTCTTGAGTCCTGAAAAAAGTGAGTATGGGCAGCCAGTGAGACAAACAAGCCTCTGCAGCTACTGGAAGCCCAGATGTCAGCCACCAATCTCAGGTCATCACTTTATTTTTAAGAACCTCACAACTAAGGGGCAAAATGTGACACCTGGGGCCCACCCTAGACAGAAAACTGAACTGGAGCCCCTTTATGAAGCTAGACTCCAAAGAGCCCCAACGACTAGAAAAGAGCTCACTAATCTAAAAAAGTCTGGCTTGCAGAGGGAATTTGTAACCACAGGCTAGGCCTCCCAATTTTTGTGTGGTCAAAAGAATCTGAAACTGAGAACTTATGCTTGATCCAAGATGAGAATGTCCCTAAATGTCCAGCAAAATCATCTACCAAGCCAGCCCCAACAAATACTCTCTAGATTACAACCCAAACTCACAATCAAATTCACAAAACTTGTAAAATAAAAACCAAAGACAAGAGTCAACAGAGACAACAATCAATAGAAGCAAACTCAGAAAGACTTCAAATATGGGAATTTCAAATATAAAACATACTGAATGCTTAATATATATAATATGTTCAAAGAAATTAAAGAATTAAAAGACATGATACAGCATTCTGGGTTAAGATGGCCAACTGAATATACACATCTAATTTTGTTTCCTTTCAGAACCCAAATCACACTATAGAATCCTTAAAAATCTAAGGAACTAGCAGCACCACCTACTTCTGTAACTGGAAGGTGAGCATTAGGGAGGGAACAGAAGGTCATAAGGAAAAGGACTGTGTGATACTTGGTCGAAAATCAATTAGGTCCTAGATCTCTACTTGTTTCCTACATCACCAGGTAAGTGCTCTTCAACAACCCTGATAAGAAGTCTCCAAATTTATTCTCTGTGTAAACAAAGAGTCTCTGGACTGAGGGATGCCATGCACAGTTGTGGGCCTGGGTACTGCATCCAATGTATAGAGATTATATACCCTATGCATGTACTACAGAGACCTTTAGCCTCCTTCCACTGGCTACTAGCACTATGCCTCAGGAACATCAGCCACCAGACCCTTATCTAACAGACAGATCTAACAGTTTTCGTGGCAACTTGAACCACCTAGAAGACCAGAAGAAAGACATTAAGGGATCCATAGCTAACAATTCACCTACCTCATCCCTTGGGAAAAGCTCAAAGTCAGTGAGTTCTCCATTCCCCACACGTTTAGAGCTTCTAATGCATTTTTCAGTCCCACACTATGAATCATGAGCAAGCAACCAAGGATTAACAGGTATCAAGGGAAAACTTTAAAATGGAAGAAGAGACCATTAAAATAAACAATATAGAGGAAATGGGGAGTTTGCAGAAAAAAAATAAATGTAAAATTTAAAAGCTATCACTAATACCCCCAAAGAGGTAAGAGAAACTGTTGAATTCATGATAGAGACCTCTAACAAGAAATTGAAAGAATTCTCAGAAAAATTTTGCAAAACTTTACATATTAAAGGAACAAGAGTTAATCACTAATTAGTCTTACATTACCATCCCCCACCCCCAGATTTTTAAATGTTATGGATTCTTACAACTCAAGATAAAGAGACTCATATCCATTCCATAAATGTCAAATGCAGGAAAGATTAGGATAGAATATCTTGATTTGCCTGGACAGTCCCTGGTATATTATATGGACACCCTACTGATGGGGCAATGTAGTGCTTGCAAGGATGATTACCACAGAATCCAGTCCCAAACCCAACCACTGGCCCTTCCATAAGGATCGTTCTCTTCCCCTTGGGGGATCGTGATTCTGTAACCAGAAGTCTTAGACTTCTTTCATAACTGTGCCCTTTATCAATTATTAACAATGAAAATCATAGGCTCAAATTATAAAAACCTCAGGACAAGTTCACAAACTCAAAACATGTTGTCTCAAAAAAGACTCATTAACCTCTGAAGAACAAATATCACAAATATCGCAAATCTTGGGCCCACCATCGGGGCCAAGATGTCCCAGATGCCCTCTGCTCAAGGAGAACTGTGAGAATGTGTGTGAAGAGCCCAGCCCTGGGACCAGCCCCTAGACCTCACTCAAGCTATGTTGTTCCCTCCTTACACAGAACGCAGATCACACCAGTTCCGGAACCTTCCCCATGGCACAGAGGGTGAACTGCACTCTAGCTGCCTTGCACATACCTAAAAATCCTCCTGTGGGAAATTCCAAGCCTCCCAATATTCGCACAGCTCATGAGAGGAGGCCGGGCTCATCCCAGGGTAAGAGCCTTTCTCTCTCACCTGCTGGAGAAGCCCCGGGTCTCCACGCAGAGCCTTTCACCTCAGTCTATGTAAGCCAAGTCTAAATTCAATTACTATAAAATTAACTAAGCATTAAACAAAAAAATCCCAACCTGGTAGTCGTCACTGCTAATTAACTGGTTCCCGCTCGCTGCTGCGGCCTGCCTTTCACCAGTGCGCTGACAAGGAGAGCTGTCTAGCACTCACCCGTGGGGTGGGCTTGAGATGCGGGGACTTGATTTGAACTGACAAGACACAGCCAGCTAATATCAGAGCCCTCTTTAGGCAACCCACATGACGCTGGAGGAGAACTCACAGAAGGCGCAAGGCAGTGGAGACAGACTGGCCTACACACAGAACAGAGACTGGTTAGGGTTGGAGTTGGGGCGAGGGTGGGGTGGTCAGAAAGGAAGAGGGGCACAGATGTGTTTGGGCAGTGTGCAATTCAGAATCACCTTGAGACACTCACCATTAGCCAGTAAATACTGATTTGTCTATGGATAATTATAGACAAATGGATAAATTTCATACAATAGAAAAGAATATCCTTTCATTTCCATCACTGGTTTTTTGTTTTACTTTGTTTTCTTAAAGAACTTCTGAAATTCTATCTCCAAGAAACCAATGTGCTTAAAGCTTATTAAGAAAGGTTTTTTCTTGCCCAGCTCTGAACATACCAGCCCCAGGTTCCCCATTCCTCACCCCTTGCAAAACGGAAGGGGCATATCTACTGACTTAACTTGAGTAGATGTGTACAGGTCTGTCTCTGTCTGTCAGAGATCAGAGGGCAGTGGTCACATCTCCATAACTTACTTAATGCGGTAACCACAGGCCAAGAGGAAGAGGCCTGTTTCAGGCAGCATTCTGTTGGGGGGCAGGGGGCAGTGTTCATTCAAGCTGTAGGGCAACTCATCATTTGGGTCCACCTTGCCCAAAATAACTATCTTGGACTGCACAAGTGGGATTCTTTTCACATGAGCTTCCTGAAGATAGCTCCAAGGATTTGCTAATAAGAATTACATTCAACTTAAAAAAGAATAGTTTAATTCTTAATTTAAAAAATAGTTTAATGGTTAAGTAATTGCCAATATTGTACAGATAAAACTAGTAGTTAGATCTTATATTAAAGAATAAGCCCTCCACAAAATGGTGACCACAAAATATCTCTTTTTGACACCATTCAGTTGCAATGAAAAAGATTCTGGAATTACCTCTCCAGGTTCTTGTCACCAGAAAACAAATTCCATACTGTTATTTCAGAATCTTGTCCCCACCCAGCATCCTTTGCACAAAAGAACAAAATAACCGTCTATTAACGACCCAATAGTAATGACCTGCATGGTTGTAGGGAACATACAGGACTGTGAGTTTTTGTTTCAGGGAGAATGAGTCAATCTTTCCACGTCCTTGTCTGTGGGGAAAACACAAATTGGATAAAAAACTTTCTGAATAAGGTGGTGATGGTGCTTTCCGAAACAAACTGAAGCAGCAGTAAGGAAATATCCATGATATGGGCTCCAGAACCTTCTGTGCAAATTTCCATTGACTTTGCAAGTAAGGGATTCAGATCTTAGGCCAGGGGTCTAAGGAGAGATGTCCTGGGGTCAGCATCCTCCGAGAGACAGGGGGATGTGAATGGCCCCTTCTTGAGTCTGAGCAGTGAGTGGTCCCAGCCATGAGGAGTCTCAGAGATCAACTTGTGGCCCATGTGTGTTTCTTTTCACCCACATTTTTTAATTGAGTGCCAACCCTGTAAATAGCAGATTTCACTGCACGCCTCCTTTCAATGACATACCCAGTAGCTCTTGAAAATTAAGAGATCGATGACAATACTCCCATTATTTTCCCTGGCCATAGCCACCAGCTCCTGAAGATGGGACACGGACCCCCCCATATCACCACAGACAACAGCCCCCTTATTACCTCACACTGGACTGACTCCTCCATTCACACCGCCTGCCAGCCTCCAGCAGGAACTGGAAATTGTGGCCCCTGGCTATGAACTTCTCTGCATCAAAATCTTTGAGAGCTAAGATCAAAATAAAGGTTTTCAAAGGTGAAGAAAAAAAAAAAAATCATAGACGTTCTCTGCTAAAAGCCTCACCACCATCTCCTTGTCACTGCTGGGGCCATTGTTTCTATCCTCTAATACTCATCCTAGCTCAGTGGATACTCAAGAAAATTCGGTAAGATTTATATACATAAACTACCCACTCGTAGGCCTAGTATGTGACAGAAATAGATGTCAAATGATTATTCATTCCCCTCTCCTTCCTAGGAAACTTGCCTGGGTCTCTTAATGTTTGAGGAAGTTAGCTTTGTTTTGTTTTGATTTGTTTTTTCTGCTTTACTTCTTTACCCACCAAGGGGAATAATATGAATTACTTTCTAAAAACGGGGGCCAGGGGTGCCTGCATCGCTCAGTAAGTTAAGCATCTGACTCGATTTGGGCTCTGATCTCAATCTCAGTATCATGAGATGGAGACCCATCTCAGGCTCTGAGTTCGGCGGACAGTCTGCTTGAGATTCTCTCCCTCAATAAATAAATCTAAAAATAAATTAAAAATAAAAAGTAATAAAAACAGGGGCCAACTCCAGTCCATAACATTAATTCTAATGTGTTCTCCTTGCCCAGCCCTGAGTTCCTTCCCGGCTCCTGCTGTGCTTTTTTCTCTACTGCTTTTAGCATGGGACACTCTGTTCCCCTCTGCAGCTGTACAAACTAGGGATGGCAGATTCAAATGCCTTCAAGACTCAAAGAAACCATATAAATCTGTGAAATCACTGAGCTTAAGACAACAGCAAGACATTAGCCCTGGCCATAAACACATAATTAGGGAAAGAAGTGTTATTCTGAATGAACCAACTAACTAGTCTACTGTTGCATTAGACCAGGTGGCCACCAATTTGCAGAAGGTATTTCAAAATCACAGAAGTAAGATCTGGATTTCAATCCCAAGTCTGAATTGGTTGATTTCCCAGCTTTTTTGTGCACCCTGATCAGTTCTATTTAACATGAGCCCCATTATATGCACATGTTTGTGATTATAAATCATATTCATTTACCACTGCACTAATGAATTCTGAACATGCATCATATATACAAGGAAACCAAATGGCACGGATGCTGATGTATCACTTGTAATCCCTCTTCAGGACTGAAAGGCGCCCCAGCCACTGGATAGAGCCTCCTTGTGTGAAGTCACACCCCCTCCCAGGGGCAGCCTGCATTCTTGACTGGTCACTTAATGAGTAAAAAGGGCCAGAGCTCTCACAATAACTGGGATAACTCTGAGTCTTGCCCAACTTCAGAGTTCCCTGTGGGTTAGTAGGGGTATTCTCTGTGAGTGAACCATAACCCAGCTTCTCCCGCCTGTCCCTTCCAGACCCTTCTTCCTTCATCTCCTCTACAGGAATTAATCCTGAGAGCACACCTAATACATTCCTTGCATGTTAAACTCCATTTCAAAGAGGGCATAGCTAGAAGGTCTGACATTTTCTTCTCCCACCACAGTGGGCTGTCCTACAAACCCCTTGGGTTCTTATCATCCCATTTGGAAGAACAACGCTCAAAGTCAGTGCTACCTGATAGAACATTCTGGAATCATTGAACTGTCCAACATGGCAGCTACTAGTCAGCCGCACGTGAGCATTTGAATGTGAGCAGTACAACTGAGAAAGTGAACTTAATTTTAATCAATTTAAATAACTACATAAGGGCGCCTGGGTGGCTCAGTGGGTTAAGCCACTGCCTTCGGCTCAGGTCATGATCTCAGGGTCCTGGGATCAAGTCCCGCATAGGGCTCTCTGCTCAGCGGGGGGCCTGCTTCTCTTCCTCTCTCTCTGCCTGCCTCTCTGCCTACTTGTGATCTCTCTCTGTCAAATAAATAAATAAAATCTTAAAATAAAAATAAAAATAAATAAATAACTACATAAGACTCGGAGCAACCAGCACTGGTATAAACTATTTGTAACCCAGTTGGGCAAACAGAAGGGGTCCAGAGCTGTTACTCCTCTTTTCACTGAGAAAACAAATGTGCAGCAATAAAGAAAATATATACGCAAGGAGCCATTTAATCCCCATAAGATGTTTAAGAAAAAAGAAAAAATAACTTCATCCTCTTGTCAGAGGAAATATTCAGGAGCACCTCCCCACACCATTTCCTGGAACTGTCATCATCAGTTAGCCAGGGCAGGTGCTCAAGGGGCTGGCACAAGGCCTGCCAGCTGCTTCCGTTTGTCCAGTTCAGTCCTGATGTGAGTGAACGTCTCTCCCTCAGTCGGTTTTCTTCCCGGGAACACTAAACCTCCATTTAAAATATCTGACGAAGGATCAGCAGCTCCCACCCTAGAAAAACCCCCACACTGCCCGGGGGTCTGTCATTAGCAACAGTGTGACCATTGGATGGGAAACAAGGCAAGACCTCCACACTTCTGGAATCCAAATCAAGTTGCCAGATAACTTTAATGAACAGCATCCCTAAGTCAGGCATGCCTAGAGAAAAGAGTTCCATTTCTAGGAGAAACACTTCTTCGCTCCGGACACAGCCCCTCCCCTCCTGTCTGAGATGATTTTCTGGGCTGTGATAATCACAAGCAAATGGCAGATAGGCCCAGGCCTAGGAGACAACTCCCATGCCCCGGGAGCCGTTGGAGCGGTGGGAAGTGTTAATGCATTATCTACTCCTCCGGAGAAAGGTTCAAGTTTGGGCTTGAATCACAAGTGAAAATGAGGTCGGCGGCCTGGATATCGCCTCTTGTGGACATTTATCCACAGTATAGAAGCCTCGCCCAGCTGGTGGTCTCAGCTCATCAAAGCAGAGAGACAAGAGGAAAATGGGGGGGGGGTCAGACACCCCAGAGTGCTTTAGAAGTGGAACACTGGCTTGGTTTCCCTTAAAACGGCAATTAAACTATGCATGAGTGAAAATGCCTCTTAGAGGGAGCCCGCTACCCACAAGCTTCGCATTTTCCTTTCTCAAAAAGGCCTTGCCCCTGATGTGTCTGTGCCTCCTTGCAGCACGGCCCTCGGTCTGTGATGCCCTCAGTCCTCCTCTCCTGCGTGCCTCCCATGCACCAGGCCATGCTTCACACAACAACCGTTTCTCAAAGTTGTACAGAAGAGACACGCAGTCCCTGCCTGGTGGAGGTGATAATCTGATAGCGGAAACAGACACTAAACCAAAACCTTGGTTAAGGAGGAGAGAAGAGGCAATGAGAGGGAGGTACAGGGAAGACCCGACCTAGTGCAGGGGTTCAAAGTAGCTTTTTTAGAGATTTTTATGCAGCTACTCACTCAGTCCCATACCCCTAATATGAAGTTCAATTCATCTCATTGTTGATCAGTATCCTAAGCAAACCATCACAATACTTCCTGCTGCATCCAGTTTCCCAGTGCCATGGCTATCCAGTCCCTTCAGCATCGTAACTGTCCGTTTATACATGTGGTTGTCACAGGGTTGTCCACGAACATTCCATTGCTGCTTCCTTCCAGGGCACATTTTTTTTTTAATTTGTTTAAACTTATTTACTTGACAGAGAGAAAGAGAGATCACAAGTAGGCAGAGAGGCAGGCAGAGAGAGAGAGGGGGAAGCAGGCCCCCTGCTGAGCAGAGAGCCCGATTCGGGACTCGATCCCAGGACCCTGAGATCATGACCTGAGCTGAAGGTAGAGGCATAACCCACTGAGCCACCCAGGCACCCCCAGGGCACATTTTAAGATCAGACTTTCCACTCTTCCTTAGAGACTGGCTGAAACAGTAAAGTATGAGCAAAAAATGGCATGTGTCACCTGGGGTGGAAGCTTGAAAAATCCGTGTGCAACTGACTGGGGTCCTTTCCCCCATCCCAGAGACCCATTGAGGGTCACGCAATGAGATGAAGTCCCTGAACCTGGGAATCGGTTGATTGTCATCCTTGCCTCCCCAGATGAAATCTGAAACTGGCCCTCTGTACAGAGGCCAAGGAGAGATCAAAGAAGAGGCAGGTCAGTGGCAATCCAACAAGCAAGGGAACTTGCATATAAGGCTGGTCGCAGGCGACCACAAGACAGATCACAAGACAGAGATCATCCAACAGAGCCCCCCTGCTGACTTTACTAGAAGTAAAGTATGAACACAAAATAAATAATGGTTGTGTTAAGTCACTGCTATTTGGAGGTCGTTACTGTCCCATAACTCAGTCTAGCTGACTATTACAATTTGTAACTTCCCATTGGACTGTGAGCTCCTTAAAAACAGAAGTTGCTTAAGGGTGCCTGAGTTGCTCAGTAGGTTAGGCGCCCAAATCTTGATCTGAGCATCTGAGCTCAGGTCTTGATCTCTGGACTGTGAGTTCAAGCCCTGATATCAGGCTCCACACCAGGTATGGAGCTCACTTTAAAAAAAAAAATTATTTAAAAAAATTTGCTTGCCTATCTTTGTATCTTCTGCACCCAGCACATGGTACATGCTCAGATGTTTACCAAATTAACGCACAAAAGGAACTTAGAATTTTTTTTAATCAACATAATGGACACTCAGTTTAGATGTTATTTTTAAAAGGATGAAATGATCATAAAATTGGTCACTACAGACTGCCAAAATAGGAAATGATCACTGTAGAATCAATGGAAGGAACATCACTGACTAGGACATAGATAATGTAGCACATGCTATGAATATACAATAATGGTTACGAAAATAGCCCAGTTACTTGCTTAAAATGTGGACTTACGCTGAATTCAAATAAGAGCAGAGTGAAGAAAGTTTAATAACATCCTGGATCCCATCCATTATTTTTATAATCGCATCTCTATCAAACTGACACTAGGGGGAATTAGCTTCATATTCACAAACCAAAGAGAAAAGATCAGTAATTAGGGGAAAAGCACCGACTCCCCAAGGGTTTTAAATTTGGAATCTACTCAATTACTTCCTCTTGAAAAAGTATATCCATTTTTTGGACGTAGTTTTCAAGCTCCTGAGCCATCCTATTTATAATACTTTATCTTCAGATACTTTTTTTCATTGTATCTTTCATGGAATACATTTCCAATTTCCTGCTTAATTCCCTGTCTACACCCGTGGGTATTGGTGGCTATGCATTTTAGGGTTGGAACATATGTGAAGTAATAATGCAGCACTATATTCCTCCAAATAATTAAGAAACCAGTATTTGTTCCTCAGAGCACCTTATATTACCCATTCATTTGAAAAGAGATCCTTTGCTGAGGGGATAAAAGCAGAACCTGCTCTAAGTTTAGAAAGGTGTGTCCTTTTCCAGACTAGCCCTATGAGAAGTCCTAGATGATATTCCCCTTTAATATAATTTCAACTTACATATCATTGAGGGATACAAATCACTGTGAATTCTAATTAAAAGGTTATTATTCAAGCCAGTGTTAAAGGTAGGCTAATTGCTATAACAAACAGATCTAAACAGGTCATGTTCGAGAAAACAGAAATTTATTTCTTGCTAACTTAACAGTCCTGGATGAGCATTGAGGCATTTTCTGTATGCAGGAATCACTCCAGATGGTCCTTCCAAAGTTCCTTCTATCATCCCATTGACCTCTACCCTATCCATATACAGCCAGTAGGAAGGAAAAAGCATGGGGTAGTACCCTGGAGGATTTTTATGGGACAAACCTGGAAGGAACACACAGCCTTCCATTACTATTACTATTGGAACTCAGTCCAATCATCTCATCTAATGCAAGGGAGTCTGTCCAGGAAAAAGAAACAACAGACTTGGGGAACATTACAATCCTTGCCACAACTCAACTTTGGGTTGATAAGTAAATACGAGGGAGGTATGAGGAAACAGAAGAAAGAGACAGATAGGAATTAGTTGGTTGCTTTGTTGCTCATTTGGTTGATAGGTTCTAGCTACATCATCAGTGTGACATGATGGTATATCTGAGCAAGTTGGGTCATTTACCATTTCCTTCCCATAATAAGGCACTAGGAGGTGGGTAACACCATGCAATTGGGGTAGGGCTATCCAAATGTTAGTCAAGCAGTTCTCAGAGTGTATTCTATAGACATCGAGGGGTCCCCAAGACCCTTTCAGGGGGACTGAGGAAGTCATGAACATTTTCATAATATTAAAACATTATTTGCCTTCTTTAATTATGTAGACATTTGCACTGATGGTACCAAAATCAATGGTAGTAAAACAGCTGCCATTTTAGCATAAATCAATGTGTGCGCTCACATTAAAAGGCAGGGTGGGGAGAATATGTATGTGTGGCATGTAGAATAGCTTCACTTAATCCTTGTTGAAATAGTAGAAATTATTTTTCCTAAATCTCAACTTTATTTTCTTTAAACTCAATGAGCCCACATATAATACAACATTAGTTTCAGATGTAGAGTTCAGTAATTCATCAGTTGCATATAACACCCAGTGCTCATCATATCATGGGCCCTCCTTAACAGCTACCACCCAGTTACCCCATTCCCCCCATCTACCTCCCCTCCAGCAACCCTCAGTTTCTTTCTCATAGTTAAGAGTCTCTCATGGTTTGTCTCCCTCTTTGATTTCTTCTCATTCAGTCTTCCCTCCCTTCCCCTATGATCCTCTGAACTGGTTCTTTTATTCCCCATATGAATGAACCCATATACTAATTGTCTTTCTCTGATTGACATATTTCACTCAGCAGAATATCCTCCAGTTCCATCCATGTTGATGTAAATGATAATATTTCATCCTTTCTGATGGCTGAGTAATATTCCATTGTACATATATACACCACATCTTCTTTATCCATTCATCTGTCAATGGACATCTCAGCTCTTTCCATAGTTTGGCTACTGTGGACGTTGCTGCTGTAAACATTGGGGTTCAGGTGCTCCTTCAGATCACTCTATTTGTATCTTTGGAGAAAATACCTAGTTGTGCATACTGTTTTCCAGACTGGTTGCACCAGCTTGCATTCCCACCAACAGTGTAGGTGGGTTTCCTTTTCTCCACATCCTCACCAACATTTGTTTCCTGACTTGTTCATTTTAGCCATTCTGGGTGGTGTGAGGGGGTGTCTCATTGTGGTTTTGATTTGTATTTTCCTGATGCCAAGTGATGTGGAGCATTTTTTCATGTGTCTGTTGACCAACTAAATCTCAACTCTTGAGTACACAACTCTTTAATATTCTATGTGACAAACTGGAAGTATATATCAAGTACTTCTGCCACATGCCCAAGTATAGGCTTGTCTCAAACAAAACCACATGTGCAATTGTTTAAATTTCACCAGCCACTTTTTTTTTTAATGAAACAAGATTTTTACTTGAAAGAATGGCTGACAGTCCTATGACAGTTACTCAAACGTGGCTATACTGGCAGACATTTTATTGAAAATTAGCGAAGGGAGCCTGTAGCTTCAAGTAAAACAGATGATAGTATTTATTGCCAATGAAACAATTTGAGCTTTCAAGTGAAAATTAGAATTTTGAAAAACTTACATATACCACGTTGAGCTTAACAGGTTCCAATACTCAGAGATTTCTGATAAAATCAGTGATGATATTAATGAAGGTGATTTTTAAAAAATTTTTTGAATGATGAACTGTGTCAATATTTGGAAGATCTCATAACCCAGTAAACCAAACAAGCAAATATTCCAAAATCATACATGGGTGAAAGATTTAATCAAAGTGGAAGTCAGACTAATCAATTTTAATGTAACTGCCTCAGAGAAGTTCATTAATATGATTTCAGATTCCACATAACTTTAAAGACTTTAAACCATTTTTCAAGTTTTGGTATAGCGTCCAAAAATAATATCCATGATTAGCTGAAAATGCCATTAAAATGTTTCTCCCTTTTCCAACTATTTATCTGTGTGAGGTCTATGTTTCTTTTTCATGTATTTCAACAAGAGTAACACTGCAACAGATTGAATGCAGAAGTAGATATGGAGATTTGCAAAAATGTAATATGATTACACTCTCCTCATCTATGACACTGTTTGCAGTTAATGTAAGATTCAAGACTGGAAATTCTGAAACAAAGCTGACTCCAAGACTTTCAGATCCAAAGTTGTGGACTATATCTCTTAGTTCAAAATCTCAGGGCCAAGAGCACACCACAACAGTTTTCCCCAAGTTGACATGAACTGACTGGCAGGGACCAGCATGCTTAGCCAGCTTATAATCTACATAACTACCAGGTCTACAGGGATGTCCTGACAGACTGCTAAAATTCAAGTACATTACGTCCAGGACATTCCCTTGATCTAGAAGTGTCCTGTCCTGTATTAAAAGAAGCTCTCTTCAATTAGCCTGAAATGACCAGTTCTCTAGGACCCAAACTGGCTCATTGTAGTAATTGGTCTTTCATCTAAACAAATCACAATTCATCTGCTTCAACTTTGTTTTTGTAATCTGAGAAATAACTCCATAAAACTCAACCCATGCTTTTTAACTAATTTGAAAAACTAACGGTATTGAAAGTATTCAGTTAATCAATCTGATGTCTTAAGCGCCTCCTTAGTGTGTGGCACTTTGCTAAGCAGTGCAGATGTAAAATGAACATGGTTATAACTATGGTGTTAGAGTTTATTTGATTATGGTGCTCTCTCTCAGATCTGACAGTCTGGCAGGAAAAATAGGCAATACATAAGAAGATAATATAAAATATAATGGTACAAGTTAATAGGTACAAGTTTGATGTTCTGGAAGCACATTTGAAAAGCCCCCAGATCCTAAAGAAGGATAAAATGGAAAGAGTCATCATGTAGGGCTTCCTGGAAGAAAAGGACTTTCAGCTAATACCCCAAGGATGAATTGGGGTAGGGGGGAGGAATCATCCAAGCAAAGGGAGAAACAATGTTTTAGGCAGAGGACACAGCTGTGAATGTCTCTTCTCCCCCAGTTATGACCTAAATCTCTCCCCCTGTTCCTAGCAAAAATCCAAAAGGTATTTTTGGTCATCATGTTCCTTGGCCCCCTCATATATTTGACCCTCCTTCTTTCTTGCAACACTGACTTCTGTTAGCTTCTGTGACATCACACCACTTGTCTTCTCATCACACTGGCTTTTCATGTTTTATAATCCCACCCTCTCCTTTTCCATCTAATGTTGACTCTCCCGAAGTCTTGACCCTGTGCCCTCTTGTCTTCATACCCTATGTGCTCCCCCAGATTAACTGCATCAAAGTCCACAGCTTCAGTTATGACTTATGCAAGCTGTCTTAACAGTGCATGTCCCCAGCCTCGGCCTTCCCTCTGAGCTGTAGAACAGTGCCCCTTCCTGCCCACATGACCTCTCTACGTGTACAGCTGGGAGCCTCCTCAGACTCTGCCCAACACCAAACTCACGAACCCACTCTTATCTTCTTCCACGATCTCCTCTCCATAGAGGGTCTTCACCACCACCCAGCTACCCAGCCCAACATCTGGGAGCTTCCTTTTACATGCCCTTCTTTCTCCTACTTCCTGTCTAATACACCACCAAGCGCCATGAACTTTACCTCCCAAATGGTTCTCAAAACAGCTCACATGTCTCCACATCCTCTACAGCCACCCTAAGAGAGTTGCCCGGATTCCTCTAACAGCCCTCCAAATGCCTGATTCACACTTTCAGCCTCCCTCTCCCAATTTACTCTATAGACTCAATGATCCTTTCCAGTTTACTCTGCTGCCCCAAACTGAAAATGCTTTAGTGACTTTCAACCTGCTTTTTGTACCAAGACAAACATTCCTTACCAAAGCCCCGTGTGATCAGAATCAATCCTGCCTCGCAGACTCACCCCTGCCCACTCCAGCCACATGGACTCCCTTCCAATTCATCATCACTGTATGGATTACTTATTGACCAGAGCTTTGCAAACCTTGTTCCTCATGTTGGGAATACCCTTGCTTCCCCTTCTTCCCCTAGTTAATTCCTATTCATCATCTTCATTTCAGCAGGGAAGGTTGTGATCTGGTAGACAAGGTCACATGTGTGCCTAGGACTGTATTCTTTATCCCTGTTATAATGTTATAGCGCACTTAATTATTTCATAGCCATTTGATTAATTACTATCTCTCCTTATAAAGACCATAACTTTCCTGCTTTTATCCTCCTTTATCTCCTCCAATGCCAAACCGGGGCTGGGCTTGGTGAAGATATTTTTTGAATGAGTTAACATAGTGTGTGCAAAGGCTCAGGGGGAGCAGCAAGCCCATGCCTGAGGCTGGAAAGATTTCAGTAAGGCAGGACCCTCCAGGAAAACAACTAAGGATTGCAGGAGAAGGTGGGTAGAGTCAAGCCTAGAGAGGCTGGAGGGGGGCAGGGCAGAGATTGGTCATGAATGCTGAGATGCAAAGTCCCAGCAGGGTCTTGACAAGAGAGTGACATAATGAACTCTACATCACTTTGTTGTCACCCGAGAAGACTACACAGAAAAAAGCAACTCTAAAGACAGAGGGCTTCAGCTCTTTCATAGTCTGGAAGGTAACGACCAACTGGGAAATATAGACTAATAGTGGTGACTGGAAGCGTGGAGAATTTTAGATTGATGTGAACAACAGAGATTGAGGAGGCCTCAACAAGACCACGATGCCTCTTCTCTTTCAAAGATTCCACCATCACCAACCATTTTCAACACCCTGGACTGTGTCTCTTCCAGCCCCAGAGACTTGAATTCACTGAAAGCAGTCAGCTTTATCATCTCATATTTCCTCTGGAACCTGTGGGCCTTTGTAGATCATGAAATCTGACAGTGATCACAGAAGCAAGGTTCTGCTAGTTCTGCTAGTTGGCTAGTTCCCTGCCATGTGCTAGTATCATACCATCTGCACGAATCATTGTTTTCATCATAGCTGTTCAATGTCCTTTCCATTTTTTTAATTGTCTATAGCCTTCTTCAAATATGTGAACTCATTCTAATAGCATTCGGAAGGATTCACACCATTACAAATAGACATTTTATTACAATAGGTGCTCTTCTAAATTCACCTCTGGTGAGAAATTTCATCTTTCATCTAACATTTTCTCACACCAGAGCTCATCGGAGAGTACCCTTCATTCAGTCTTGAACCACTGATTTAGCATCTGCTTTGTGCTAGACATTTTCTAGTGGATATGAATAAGATGACAAAGAATAGAAATCTTATACCTCAACAAGGCATGGCCTAGTGGAAAAGGCAGCAAAAGAACGAGGCACATTTAAAGGTTGCCTAATATATATACTGATGATCTATAAACACATTTTTTTTTAGAAGCCCCAAGATCTCTCCTGAGGTTGTGGGGAATGTTTCCTTTAAGAGGGGATCTCATAAGACTTTTGATCTGAATCTTAAATTTGAGTCAAGTTTGACACACAAAGAACATGTGAGAGGCAGAGAAGTGAGACTGGCACATGAGAATTCATGGGATGCTCCAATAATGTGACATGATTCGATTTGCCTTTTTTTTTTTTTTTAATAGGAAAACAGCTCTGGCAGTCTTACTGGCTTCCTTAGCTCCTTCTCGCTTTGCATCCTCTTTGGTATCATTTAAGATTCCACTGTGAAATTCTTTTAGAATCTCTCTCTGCAGTCTTCCCTTTTAGGAAAGAGCTAGTAGAAACGACAGGATATAACCTATTCTACACTTGTTTCACTACACTAACCAGGGCGACTTCTGCGGGGTTTCATAGACGCGTCCTGAGCTAATCGATGCAGGCATCAGGAGGGAGTCTGTAAATCTAGCAACGTGTCTTCCAACAAGACAACTCTTCATGTCTGAAAAAGGTTGCTCTTTGCTCATCAATTTCTAAATCTACTTCAGAAGAAATTACAGCAACTCAAAAGATGCCAACATACTAACATAAATCATGACACCCCCATGTGTCATATATTCCATTAAGGGAAATGTGATCTTTGTTTTCATTACTTAATTGCAAGCAAAGTCCTCTGTGTTTCTCTTCCATCCTCATGTCTCTCTAAAAGAACAAGAAAAGAAAAGCCACCTGGTCATCAAGTCCTCATATGAGAATTAGCCATGACTTCTGCCTCCAGGAGGAATCTAGACCTTTCCACTCTGGCCAAGTGAGTGTCTGCGTTTTGTTCTTGGCTTAGCATGAATTTCTCCAGTCCCCACTCTAGACCCCTTGCTATTTGTTGCCATTTCTCCTACATATCCCCCAGCTTCTGCTGGGGAGGAAGTACCGTCATGCACAGCCACATGGTTCTCACTTTAAACACCAGGGGATCGCTTCGTTCTCTCCTCTACAAGAAACATATACCTGACCCCCAGCATCGGAAACCAAGGATTTCTTCAAGAACGCAAGGAGAAAAATACACCTTAATGAGACCAACAGCTCATCAGCAACTGTCTCCGGGGAAACCCATAAATAGGCTCCCACTGCATCAATCTCATTAGTGATGATGGGGGGAGGAGGGGAGAAAAAAAGGAACTCAGATAGGAAAAGGGTCCACGTCAGTTTTCTGCCTCTGCCAGAAAAAGACAGGCCTTTTTAAAGCGTCAAATGGTCCCTGCTAGAACTGTCATCCCCGGATTACAGATGGCAGTACCAGAGCACCACGGAACGGACAGAAACTCCCCAAGCTTGCACCCAGCCAGCTCCCTGGGAATAGCATGCTGCCTGTCAGCCGCATCCCTGCCCGCGGAGCAGAGCAGCCGGGTGAGGCCAGCTCGCCCGCCGCCTGACAGCACCCTCTCCAGAGGCTCCGTATTATTACAGTCTGCCCTTCTGCCGGCATGGAATTAACTTGTTCCGACTGTGTGACAGTTCTGACGACGACACAGTTGGAGGCAAGGAGCTGGGTCACACGCAGCTACACGCATGGGCTGTCACTAACTGTGCCACTAAAACCAGACAAAAACCTTGTCAAGGGAGATCAGCTCCTCTGGAGGCAGAGGTAAGGGACTCGACTCCCGACCTGCTTGTGAGGGTTTTGTTCCGTTCAAGGACAGTATCAGCTGACAAAAGGACGTGATGTTTCAGGGGAGACCCAATCAACACTGGCAAGTGGAAAGAGGCAGAGAGGCAGAAAGAGGGAAAAAAATGCACCCGGACAAATGCGAGAATGCTGAAGGAGAGGGGCCGCCAGAAGGTGGCAAGAGACCTCAGCGTCCTCACTCTGGAAAAGTCAATGATCTAAATCAAATCACGCCTATGTCATGGTCCCAAAGCCTCCAGCAAGAAACGAAAGCCATCAGCCTTGGTTTTACCAAGTTCAGTCTCTGCCGTGGGCTTGACACCATCCAAAGGCTGGTGAAGGCTCCAGAAACATAACAAGCTACTGCTAACTTTAGTGACCTTAATCACTTAGCCGTTGGAGAAGACCTGTTTCCTAGAAATATAGAATGGGGTCAACACAGTGCTCTTGCCCCGGGCCTGAATGCCCAGGCAGAATCGGAATCAGAGGATCTGGAGTCCACCTCCAAGAGACAGGAACTCAAGACAACAGAGTAGGGAGAAGCCCCGGAGAAGTTCCTCAGCAGGAACGACCTTGGGCTGCCAAAGGTCAGGAATCCAGCTACTCTTTCCTCTCTTCTGGGCTGTCTGTGAGGCAGGGTCTTCCCGGATCTACGCTGAGAATCAGGGAGCCTGCCTGTCCTTCTGTCCCAGTGGTGTTCTCCTCAACTTGCCTGCTCCCAGCAGTCCTCAGACTCTAAGACCCGACAAACTGGTTTATTCTTCCGTCTCCTCCATCCCCGACCCAACTCCAAGGTACAAAAGTCAGTGGTAACAACCACCTCAATACCCATCCCTAAAGGGACACACTTTGGAGCTGTAAATATTTACTCACAACTGGTACATTTGTCGGTTGTGTGCACTTAGCTCATTGAGTCTCTGTCTCTGTTTCCTTAAGTGCAAGGATTGATGGAAAAAAGAAAGAGAGGAATTCCACAGAAGTGCCCTGCCTGGTGTCTGGTATTTGGTAGATGTACATGTTGGTTTGTTTTCATTCTCCGATAGCAACAGGGAATACGTACTTGAGTGTAAAGTTCTGTGTAACGTCTCTTAAGACTTTAACGAGGACCCTAGGTTCTCTTTATTCACGAATTCCATGTTTATGAATTTACCTACTCACTAAAGTTTATTTGTAACCCCCAGATCAAAGCTTGGGGCACTTCTGTGCTCATTTGCGGACGTACTGAGAGTGAAAAAAAATGGGGTCACCCAGTGCACACATTCCCAGCTGAGGCAGAACCTGTGAGCCTCCACCTTTGTGTTTTAACACTCATGCTGTAAACAAGTGTCCTTTTCACCATTTACTTAGTGTAATCTCTTTCACATTTTTGGTGGGTTTTTTTTTTTTTTTTTGTAATGTCTTTGTTTAAAATGGTCCCCAAGTAAAAGACAGTCTTTTCCGTAAGCGGTGTTGGGAAAACTGGACAGCTACATGCAAAAGAATGAAACTGGACCACTTTCTTACACCATAGACAGGAATTAACTCAAAATGAACTAAGGACTTGAATATAAGACCAGAAACCATAAAAGTCCTAGAAGAAGACATGGGCAGTAAGCTACTGGCCCCTGATGTTATATTTTTTTTTTTGTTCTGCCTTTTCAGGCAAGGGCAACAAAAGCAAAAATCAACAAATGGGAGTAAATCAAATTAAAAAGCTTTTGCACAGTGAAGGCAATGGTCAACAAAACAGAAAGGCAACCTGCTAAATGGAAGATGTTTACAAATGGTTTACCTGGTAAGGAGTCAACATCCAAAATATATAAAGAACTCACACAACTCAATATCAAACAAACAATGCAATTAAAAAATGGGCACAGGGCCTGAATAAACAATTCTCCAAAGACATACAGATGGCCAACACATGAAAAGATACTCAGAATTACCAGTCATCAGGGAAATGCATTGAAACCACAGTGAGATATCACGTCACACCTGTCAGAATGGCTATTACCAAATAGACACTAACAAGAGTTGGCAAGGATATAGAGAGAAGGGAACATTTATGCACTGTTGGTGAGAATGCAAAATGACACAGCCACTATAGAAACCTATATGGAGGGTCCTCAAAAAATTAAAAAATAGAACTGTCATATAATCCAGCAATTCCATTTCTGGATATTCATTAAAAAAAGGAAAATTTTAATTCAAAAAGATATGCAGTCTGTTATGCTCACTGCAGCATTTTATACAATAACTGAGATACGGAAGCAACCTAAGTGTCATCCACAAATGAATGAAAAATGAACATGTGGTATACGTACACAATGGAATATTATTCATCCATTAAAGAAATAAAATCTTAATATTTGCAACATCTAGGGATTTAGAGGGTTTGTGCTAAGTGAAGTAAGTCAGAGAAAGACAAATATCATGAGATTTCACTTACCTGTGGAATAAGAAAACAAAACAAACAGACTCACATACAGAGGACAATCTGATGTATGCCAGAGGGGAATAGGGGATAAGCAAAATAGGGGAAAGGGATTAACAGCCACACACTTAAAATGGTAAAATAAGTAAGACACAAAGATACAACATAAAACATAATACCTTAGTATGTAAAAACTTTGTATGGTGACAGATGGTAGCTTGATTTATCATGAGGACACTCTAATATATATAAATGTTTGATCACTGTGTAATACATCTGAAATGGGATACTGATCTTTGCTTTTTTTTAAGAGTTTATTTATTTATTTGAGAGAGCAGCATGAGCCAGGTGAGGGGCAGAGGGAGAAGCAAACTCTTGCTGAGCAGAGATCGTGACCCAGCCAAAGGCAGACGCCCAACTGACTGAGCCACCCAGGCACCGCTGAAATAGAATACTGTATGTCAACTACACTTTAGTAAAAAATAATAATAATAAATTAAAACGGACCCAAGCTTAGTGCTGAAGTGCTTTCTAGTGTTCTTAAGTGAAAGAAAGCTGTGACATGTCTTATAGAGAAAACACACGTATTAGACAGGCTTTGTTCAGGCATGAGTTATGGTGCCACTGGGCATGAGTTCAATGTTAACAAACAATATATATTAAATTAGGCATCCTTAACAGAAACCCAGATAAAATAAATGAATTGATCAGGTCACAAAAACGTGAAACAGAGGCTCAAAGGAACCCCACACTGTATTTCCCTTAGGAGCAGCTCAGCACTTGCTAATTTAATGTTCAAAGCAACTTTATAGAACATAACTACCAAGAACAAAGAGAATCAACATACATCCTTTTCTCATTTAATTTCCACACCCATCCTTTGAGGTGAGGGTGTACTCAGAAGGTCATTTACTGCATTAAGAAAAAGTCACGAACTTGGTAGGAATAGTGAAGCATGTTAGGGCAAAAAGAGGCTTGGCAGAGGAGAGAGGTGGGGACGGGCAATGGCGATAGAGAGGATCTGTCCACTGGAAAGTGAGGGGCTTAACTTCATCAAAGCACTGGTGAATACTGAACCGTCTGGAGGCATTTACATTTCTTTAGGGCCCCTCGATATTAGTCACAAGTCATTTGAGATGACAGGATGGGTTCCATCAGTGCTTCTTTCCCTCAGATCTCCTCTAAAGAACTTAAGCACTCACAGGGCACTTGTCTATAATTAGCAAGATACCACGGGATACCCTAAATCGGGGATGAATTTCTAAAACTAGAATCTGATGACACATCAATAATATCACGTTTTTTTTTTTTTTCCATTTAGTCAACCTCTCAGCTAATTCAGGCAAGAAGGATGAAAAAATTCAATGTGTCTCTAGCTGGACATCAGCTTTTCCTGTCATTTTCTACCCTGAACACAAACTCTCTTGGACCATGTAGGAATTCAGACAACTCTAAATAAAACTATTATTTCAGGGAAATTTAGAATCAGGGCTTTGGAGACAGGAAGAGAACTTGCTAGCCATCCAGTTCAATTTCCTGTACTTCAAATGAGAGCTTTGAAGCTCTGGGAGTTAATGTGACAAATTGGGGACCATGGCCTCTTTTTTCCCAATGCCCAGTTGAGTGGACTTTCCACATCTATAGTAATCATATGTGCAGATTTTCCAGGAGAAATTTGATTTCTGAAAATGTTTGCTCCCATCATTGTTCTAAGAGGATTTGTACTTGTTAGTTTCTAGACCCTGAATTTGGGGTCAAACAATATGGTCACAATTATTGTCCCATAATTTGTCTAATGGATAACTAATTCTCATTCCCCTATAGCTACTCATCCAGGCTTGTGGCTTCTATTGTCACATCTGTTTGGGTAATCCCAAATCAAGGAAGAAACTTAAGGCATTTTAGATCATAAAGTAGCCTGATGGGTCATTTATAGCAAATTCCTGAATCTTACTGGAAATGGTGAACTTGAGTCTCCAAGAGGCCAAATCATGACCAAAATCAAACAGCTGGCAAGAGATAGAGCCAGAATATAACCTAGTTCTCCAACAACTATTACCAAAGTACAAAGAAGTTGGTTAACATGCCTGCTAGTTCATCATCATGATGGACATAAATATTGTAAGAACCTCAGAAGATGCATTACAAATATATTCACACAAAACAATGGTGATGATTAAGACCTTTGGCTGTGTCCCCATTGAGAGGCTGGAGGCTCTCGTTTCCTTACTAGAACAATATTTATTGGCCTATATCATCATGAAAAATGATTGCCCTGAACACCTACCTGCAGAAACAACCATGAAAACATTTCCCAAGATTTATGTAGTAAAAGGAATACCCTGAACAAAACACAAATACCTGGTCTACATTTTATTAGCACTTTAAAGTCAATTATCGCTTCACACCAGAAGTGAAAGCAATGACATTGTCAGGCTCTCAGCAATAAACCTACACAATTCCAGCTCTTTGGTCACTCAGAGAACCTCCTCAAGCTGCCAGAGGCCAGCACATCACTTTGGGAAAACAATTGTTCTAAAAGATTAAGAAGGCAAACAGTAATTTGTTCTGCATGAATCTGTGCCATTAAAAAAAAAGTATTGTTTAAGAGGCACATGGGTTTATAAATTAGTGGGTGTTGAGCAATGGAAGGGCATGGGACTAACATCATACTGCCTTCCTTCCAGAGGATGTGCTAGTAACTGAGATTTTTATCTATTCATACAATATAGCTGAGTCAATACAAAAACCACTTTGCTGAGCTCCCCAACCCACAACTTGTGTCCTTCAAAAGCCATCCTACATTTCTTTGCCATACATGTCTTCATGAAACATTAATCATTCCAGCCCCTGCTCAAAACCTTCAATGACCAGAGGAAAACCAGAGCTAGGATGTGCCGTTTGGATCTTGCCATGGAAAGATTCCTTACGTTGATGGTTTGGGTGATGACCTATGACCTAATGTCACAAGAAGACAGAAACCACATTGGAAGGTATTTTCCTAGTACAGTCAAAAAAAAAGCCACATGGGTTATAGGTGGATCCACTGTATGCTTCAGTTTTCTTGGTGTATCCCAGTTTGTGCCTGTTATCACAACTAATATCATCTTTACCAGCTCTCAACTATGTCCTAGTTTGGATAATAAATCTTATGAGAATCCTAGTTATAAGTATTACAATGCCACATGCCTTCCACCAACATCAACATTTTTTTTAAAGTAGGCTCCATGCCAAGGGTAGAGCCCAATGTGGGAGCTCGAATTCACAACCTTGAGATCAAGGCCTGAGCTCACATCAAGAGTCAGACGTTCAACTGAGACACCCAGGCACTCCACATCACCTTTTTTTTTTTAAACCAGAAGTTATAGACACTGCAAGGAAGCCCTCAGTACAGCTTATTAGTCATCCGATCTCATCTTCCAGCCACACTGTATCCTCGGCACAAGAGTGAGGAAGAACATCACTAGCATTGGCGGGATATATCAGCTAGATGATGCAAACTGTATCCCCTCTCCTGAGGTTGTTTATTACCTTTTCCTTGGGTATCCTGGCATCTTGTGATTATCCACCTGAAACCACAGAAGGATTCAGGCTTTACCAGATCTCCTACTGCTTGGCTGCCTCCTGCATGCCCAGCATCTCTAAGTCAACTACTAACACCCAGAATTACGCTAGTCCCATGTATTTGCCTGGGGAGAAGTACAAGCTTTCTGCCACATAGAGAAATGAGATGTCACAGGAGACCCTGGCAAAGAGATTTTTCTTTAATTATAGGTTAAAACGTGTTACCTTGCTTAATCCTGAAATAGTTAAACTCCAAGTCCCTGATATTTCAGTGGAGGACCCCAAACACAGTCCCTATGCATTCCTACTGAAGTTCCTCTAACAAAAATTAGTTTCAAAAGTAATTTTTCCCTGTTTTGAAAATGATTTATAAATCGACATTCATAATCCTATCATCACACATCTATTAATGTCTTGTGTATTCCCTTCCAATCTTTGTCATGTGTATATTTCCAGTCTGAATTACAGTATACATATAATTTTCTATCTTGCTTTGATCAAAACCACTCTTTCAAGTTGTTACATAGAATTACTAATTATAATTATAGACACTTCACAGTGTTTTTTTGAATTGATACATTACAATTTAATGATTCCCCTGTTTTTAGTTTTTATTCCTTTTTCTACTAGTTCAAGGCGTTTTGTCAAGCACAGGGAATAGTAAAGTTAACAAAATAAATGCTTTTATGCTGTAAAAAATTGGGGACTCTGTGAAAACTAAATTTGAATTCTTGTCATATTTTTGAATAGCTCTGGTATTCTCTTCATGTGTTAGTCACACACTTGAAAATAAAGAGGATGAGAAAGGGAGGAAGAGAAAACAAAACAGGCAGAAAAACAAAGGGAGGAAGGGAGAAGAAGAAAGACAGTGGGACAAGGGGAAGGAAAGGACTTATAATTACAAGGATAAATTGAGGGTCTTCTGTTCTGACATTTGCTTCATGTAAATGATGGAAATACCATACCAATTCATTTGAATACATGTCAAGTCTCTCCATGAATTATAATAAATGTCAGCATCATTCTAATATTTAAAAACAAAAGCTATCTATAATTCAGACATGACCCTTTCCCTATCGTCTACTCCATCATGTATAATATCCATTGCCTGGCCTTTAAGGCCTTATATACTCTAGCTCACCACAGCCAAACCAATTTTTCTCCACACAAACCTCATCTCTAGTCAGGACTCCTTACTGGGAAACACAGACGCTGCAGCTTCAGTCAGGGAGGAGTAGCTTGGGTCAGAATAAATCTCCTATGGCTGAGAATTTTAACCTTTGGACAAAATTTTAAGAAAAACTATTTGAAGGCACTGGAGAATAACTAAAAAGTATGCATAAATTGGAGGATAGTACCCTTGGGGGGGGGCGGGGAATGAACTAGGTAAGATCACTTATAAAGCTTTTTAAAAACAAAAGATTTTTTTTAAAGGATTTTATTTATTTATTTGACAAAGAGAGACCACAAGTAGACAGAGAGGCAGGCAGAGAGAGAGAGTGGGGAAGCAGGCTCCCTGCTGAGCAGAGAGCCCGATGTGGGGCTCAATCCCATGACCCTGAGATCATGACCCGAGCCGAAGGCAGTAGCCCAACCCACTGAGCCACCCAGGTGTCCCCTAAAAACAAAAGGTTTTATTTATTTATTTGATAGAGAGAGACTGAGCGAGCATGGGGCAGGGGAAGCAGAGGGAGAAACAGACTCCCTGCTGAGTAGGGAGACTAACATGGGGCTCAATCCCAGAACCCCGGGATCATGACCTGAGCCAAAGGCAGCTGCTTAACTAACTGAGCCACCCAAACAACCCTGTAGCTTTTCTCTTAAGAAAATTCCCCAGTTCAAGGGATGCTAGACAGCTAAATTCAAGCAAAACTCAAGTCTTACTGGCTTAGAATGGGGACAAAGTTCAGGACCTCTAGAGCAGCTGGAGATTAAGAAAGGAAATCCGTAAGTGAAGGAGCCAAAAGAAGGAACCTCCAAATCTGATATATAGACCTCCCTCAAATCTTTGACTGAGTGTAGACTACAACTGCTTAAGGAAAACTGCAAGGAACCCAAAAGAAAACAATAGTTGCAAGGCTGAGAGAGATGAGCTGAAATGTTTGGAGCTGCCTACTGTAGAGCAGGAAGAGTTTGAAGTTTAAGTGTTTCCCAGTTAGACAGTTTTGCTAAACACCTTGGGCTTTCCAATGAAACCTCAGAAAGACATATTTTAGGATTAAAGTGTATGTCTCTGAAATAAAGTCTTCATTCTATTTACACTAAGAGCAAAATCAAACAGACCCCCCCCCCTTTAATAAAACCACGCCTCCATAAGTTCAAGGGGATCAGTCAGTAACTTAACTGGCTGGAAGAACGGAAATCAATAGTCTTAAGTGTAAGATAAAAGAATCCAGAGGGGGTGCCTGGGTGGCTCAGTGGGTTAAAGCCTCTGCCTTTGGCTCAGGTCATGATCCCAGGGTCTTGGGATCAAGCCCCACATTGGGCTCTCTGCTCCGCAGGGAGCCTGCTTCCTCCTCTCTCTCTGCCTGCCTCTCTGCCTACTTGTGATCTCTGTCTGTCAAGTAAATAAATCTTTAAAAAAAAAAAATGAATCCAGAGATTTTACAATGGATTACTTATAATGTCCAGTATACAGTAAACAGTAGACATGAAAACAGGAAAATGTGACCCACCATCAAAAGAAAAGACAGTCTATAGAAATTAACCCCAAGGTGACTTGAAGTTTGGAATTAGCAGACAAGCAGTAAAGCAGCTATTTGAAGTATGTTCAAAGATTTAAGGGGCACCTGGGTGGCTCGGTCGGTTAAGTGCATGCTTTTCCACTCAGGTCATGATCCCAGGGTCCAGAGATCAAGCGCTGAGTAGGGCTCCCTGCTCGGCGGGGAGTCTGCCTGTCCTTCTCCCTCTTCCTCTCCTCCCACTCATGCTGTCTCTCAAATAAATAAGATCTTTTTTAAAAGATTTAAAGGAAAAATTTGTCAGAACGACTATAACAGTTAAAGAATATCAACAGAGAAATAGAAAAAATTTTTTTAAAGGAACCAAAGGGAAACACTAGAACTAAAAAGGTAAATAGATGACACTTTATAATTCACTGAAAGTGTTTAACAACAGATTGGAAGCTACAAAAGAAAGAGTCAGTGAACTTAAATCATAATAAATGATTCAATATGAAGAACAGAGAGAATTAAGATCCAAATATAAGCAGATCTTCAGTGACCTGTGGGGCATTATTAAGCTCTATAATACAGTAGTACAGGAAAAAAAAATGTGGAGAACAAAATATGTGAAGAAATAATCACTGAAAGTTTCCAAAATATGACGAAAAAGATTTACTGTTCAGAGAGCTCATTGAATTCCAAGCAGATTCATTAACAAAAAACAAAAACAAAAAAACAACACCAACAACAAAAACTCACACATCTGGAAACATCGTAGCTCAATTGTTGGAAACCAAAAGTAAAAAGACAATCATAACAGCATTTTGAAGGGGGAAAGAAGACATGTTAGATGCAAGAAAACAACAATAAAAATGAAATTTAAGCTCTTGTCAGTAGCAGTTGAGATCAGGAATCAATAGAGTATTTTCTTTTTAACTGCAGAATTAGTGAACCTAGAATTCTCTATCAAGTGAAAATATTCTTTAGATTCCTTTTATTTCATGATACTGAGAACAGGATGTAATATTCATCACCAGAAATACTAAATTATAAGAAATGCTAAAGAAAATTCTTTGGACTGAAGAGAAATGAAAGCAAGTATAAACTCAGATTGACAGAAGTAAATAAAGAGGACCAAGAATGATAAATATGGGTACAATTATAAAGAATCACATCTTCTCTTAATTTTCTGGAGGGAGTGTTAGAATTTTTTCTTATGTAGGTGCACAATTTAACAGTTTATCATGAAGTTTAATACACATCTAATCTATAAACCTACAACCCCTTATCTAGGTATTTACCTAAGAACTATGAAAATATATGTCCCCCCAAAACTGAATTGTTCATTATTCATAACTCATAACAGCTGAAAAGTGGAAGCAATCCAAATGTCCATGAAGCAGAAAACAGATAAAATCATGGTATATTCCATAAAGTCTGTCCTATTATTTTCCATTATTAGCAATGAGCTTGGTCGTACAGGTCATACAGCAAGGCCATATGGCCAAGAAGGGTCCAGTAAGTAGAGTGAAACCCAGAGACACCTGATCTGGGACCTGAGCTCTTAAGCACTACACTATTCTTCTAATAGGGAGAAAGAGTGTAAGACTAAGTCATTTCACACAGGAAGATATGTAGCAAGTCATGGACAAGAGTGCACAGAGCGGTAGCATGAGATATTTGATTAGAAAGTTGGGTACAGGGGCACCTGGGTGGCTCAGTGGGTTAAGCCGCTGCCTTGGGCTCAGGTCATGATCTCAGGGTCCTGGGATCGAGTCCCGCATCGGGCTGTCTGCTCTGCAGAGAGCCTGCTTCCTCCTTTCCTCTCTCTCTGCCTACTTGTGATCTCTCTCTCTGTGTCAAATAAATAAATAAAATCTAAAGAAAGAAAGAAATAAAAGAAAAGAAAAGAAAAGAAAAGAAAAGAAAAGAAAGTTGGGAACAAAGGATTTTAAAGACCTAAAGAAAGTTGGGAACAAAGGATTTTAAAGACCAGACTCAAATTTTTGGAATTTTTCCTCCATGTCCTAAGTATACTCTGACTGGAAGCTCTTCTCTGACAGCTTTTGGAAGTCAGCAAATCATTTTCTAAGACATTCTTAATTACTATAGTTAGGAAACTTATAATGATGCAGCTATTCAACTGTCTGTGGGAGAGCACTCTACGTCCCTCCTCTTCCTCTTCCTCCCTCCTCCTTTTTGATCACAACCATACCTGTTGCATGGTTAAGGCATGCAACAAAAAAGGCCTCTCTGTGACCAGTCTCTGCTCTGATGAACTGTGATTGGTCCAGGTCATTGAGTTTTGTGGTCAAAACATCAGTGGTCCTATCATCCATATACCATCAAGAGAGGTTTAGGTAAATGAAAGACACTCATCATTTGGAAAACAAACTCATCTCTACTTTGTAAAGCACCCTCAAGGCTAACTCAATTCTTCCTCATCCTCAGCCTCTCTGAATTTCACTTGATCTAACCCCCATCCCACTACCAAGAGATGAGAAAATGTTCCCTAAGGGGTCTACCCATTCCCTGGAGATAATGGAACAATGGCCAACCATTACTCTAGTTTTATTTCCCCATTTGAAGGTTTACAATGGAGTTCAACTATGAAAGAGATAAATTATTCTAAAGTTTAGTCAAAAAGAAAATACCAGTATATTCATCATAACTATGATAATAATTAACAAATGTCCAATAGTAGTCATCTGTGCCTCATACACAATGCTAAAGTTGAAGGGTATGCCTTAGTGAATTCTTTAGACCAATCTCATCCCACTCTCAATTTGCAAAAATAATTATACATTTTTGAATTCAAAGCTTTGGGTGCTATTGTTGACTGAAGCCCTTGAAATGTGCACTGATTACAGTGCCAATGTAATGTACATTAGCTGAGAACTCAAGTACTATACAATAACCTTAAATCAGAGAGAGTTATAAGAGGCTAATAATGAAGATGAAGTAATGCTGAAAGTACTAGCCTTTTATTCTGAATTCAAGAAATGCATTAGAAAATATGTTTTAAGAATGGGTCATAGAGAACGTAAATGCAATGTGGAAGAAAGGAAAGAGGAAAAAAATCTCTGTTGGGCTGGAGAAAGAGAAATGGAGTGAGAGAGAGGGAGGGTGAGGTTGTGCCTTAAAAGAATATGCTTAATTTAGAGAATAGAAAGTGAACAGACTCTGAAACAAAAGTACCAACCATTCAGATGTAGTGACAATGATTTCCACTACCACCATGAAGATCCTGTCTGTATTTCTAAGAAACAGCATTTGAATCTGAGGACACATTTGTATAAAAGTCAACACTGCATTCCTATGCTACGCTCTCAGAGACCAACCCATCTTCTGTGTTGTTTAATTTCCAACAGCCCACAATAACCTATCTGAAGGTTATGATTAAACATTTTTAAATAAACCAGTATGGAAAATAAGCCATGAAATCATTTAGGAGCAAAACATAGCATAAGGCATGAAGAACTATCAGTCCACAAATCTTATGTCCTGTGATCTTAGTTAAATGACAAGTTAGATTACAAATTTGGCTGCAGGCTCCCTAACTTCTCAAACAAAGAGGGAAAACATGGTTATAACCATGGTTCTCAAACTTTTTGGTCTCAAGCTCTTTACACTTATTAGTGGACTCCAAGAGCTTTTCTGGTGGAGCTATATGTTAATGTCTGTTGATATTTATATTAGCAATTAAAATCTAAAACATTTATGAACTTCTTTTAAAATAAACCTATGACATAATAACAAATTACACTCACTGAAAGTAAATATATTTTCTCAAAAAAAAAATAGAAGATTGTCATTTACATTTTTACAAATCCTGTTAGTATCTGGCTTAATAGAACACAGCTGGTTTCTCCTATCTGCTTTTGCATTCAGACCCTACATTTGTGTAACTCCTGGGAAATGCCACTATACACCCCTAAGAGAAGAAGCATACAAAAGTCAAATCAAATCTGCATATTACCAGGAACATGGTTTTTGTACCTTGGGAACCCCTGTGGATTCCTGAACAACACTCTGAGAACCACCAAGTTATAGGAAATACAGGTCTTTTAAGACAAAAGCAAAGACTGTTCAAGAGGTATATGGCCTTTTGAAGGAGAAACTCAGAGAGAAAAAACCTGTTCCTTTGAGTAATAAAAGGAGTAACATGTAATATGGTCTACTACATGCTCAACACCTTCCCAATCCCAATCACCAGTAAGTGGTATAGGATTGGCCATTCAGAAAGGGGATATAAACACATTCCTTATTTCCCATAATTTATAGCTCCTGGACATGATGTGAGTTAATGAAATCAATACTTCCTATAATTGATGCCAAGTGCGTTTTGTAATTATGTTTTGTGGTCTGTAATTTTTATGAGCTTGGTCCCTAAAACAATTAATAATCCCATAAAAATACTTTCGACATTTTTTTTTCATTTAAAGTCCTTCATATATCCACATTGTGAAGAAGGATACAATAGCACTAAGTTTTATGATTTTTCGATACCTAAATAAGAATATTTCTTCTACCTCCGAACTACTCTATTACACTATTTATAAATCTAAAATAATTGTGTAACAATTTAAAGAATCATGGGGTCAGATGCATCTGTGTTTGAATCTTAGTTCTACCCCTTCTTAGTTCAATAACCTTGAACACTTTTATTTTATTGAGCCTTGATGCCCTCATATATAAAATTAGAGTAATAAGAGCAGCCACCTTGTTAAGTCATTGTGAGATTAAGAGGTAATACAGATAAAAACATCCACACTAGTTCTTGGCACTTAAAAAACACTGGAGATGTTAGTTATTAGTAACTATAATTATTAGAGAATTTCTCTCTATAATAAATTATAATTATTACAGAATTTCTTCCCCACCCAGAATCACTCTGCTGGGTTCATGGTCTAGAGCACACAATGGACCTAAAAAGAAGGTGAGAGGTGATAGAGGAATGTAGACTAGCAGAAGAGAAGAACAGGCAACACACAGACATAGAGCTAGGAGAATGGGACTGGACCAGATCTGGGGGGCACTAGCAAAGGAATCCAGCTAACATGGAATTCCGGTGTTTCTATTTATTATGAACCTCTAATGATTAATGAATTTTATTGATGGACCACTTACACCTAACATATTGCCATGTGGTTCTCCTAAGGGTTGTGCTGTGGACGCCCAACCACCCCAGGTGTTAGTTTAAGCATTACCGGTAATAGTCATCCCTCTTTGCAGCAATTCGTTTAGAAATTAGAAATTCTTAATTAGAATTCTAATTAATTCTTAATTAGAAATTCTGGCTTAGGTCCCATGAAAAAAAATCAGCTATAAGAGGAAGAGGTATAATAGTATGGATTTTCATTCAGTAAATATTTACTACTAACTCCCTCCACTGTCAGTAGAGTTTACTTCTCCATCCATTTGCATTGGGCTTGGTTGTGTATTTTGATTTTGTCCAGTAGCATGTTAGTGGAAGGTAAGTCACAAGACTTAAATGTGCTTGCACAATAAGACTGGGCTCTTGCTCTCAGGTGATCTGCCATCAGCTGTCCTTCTTAGTTTCTGTCCTTCTGCTATGGCCCCCAAACACGTACCTGTGAAGCTGACCTGAAACCAGCCCACAGCCTAGAGCTATTTGCTGCAGGTCCTGCAGACTGAAGCAGATTTGCCCAGCATACTACAGCCAAATCACAGCCCACCTTGGAGGACACAGATGCATACTTTTTATATACTACAGAGTTTGGGGATACTTGTTACTTAGCATTATTGTTGCAATAGCTGACTAACACAAATGGTAAGGCAGAGTATCTGGGAAAGATTTTTCTAACTCTGAAAAAGGGATCCACCAGAAGGGAATTCTGGATGTGCATCAGGGACCTGTTGCAGCCATCCTGTAACCATGAGGAAGCCAGCTTCACACTGAGGAAGCCCAGTCCTCATTATCATTGATCACACTGAGCACATTACTAAATACCCATGGTTTTTAACCTGTGTTATTCAATATTAATTGCTTTAACGTTCAGGCCAGTTAAAACACTTCTTGGGGTGCCTGTGTGGCTCAGTTTGTTAAGTGTCCAGTGACTCTTGATTTCAGCTTGGTTCATGATCTCAGGATCATGAGATCGAGCCCAGCGTTGGGTTCTATACTGGACATGGAGCCTGCTTGAGATTCTCTCTCTCTCTCCCTGTCCTTTCCCCCTTGTGCCTCCACTAGTGCACACTCTCTGTCAAAGAAAAATAAAACAGTTTTCTACTTAAAGAATCTCCTGCTATTTTTGTTTCATTTAAGGAAAGAATTGTCACACAATGCAAATACAGTGTAAATACACAAAGCTGACAGGAAAAAGAACACAGTCATTAACTAATACCTTAGAATTCTACGCCTTCAAGAAGGGTGTCTTGAGATCTGTGGAGGTCAGTCCTGATATTCTTTTCCTGTGAAGCAATTGCTGTGTTTCTGACACAAAAATGATGTGGGTGCTCATGAGCATATGGGAGACCAAGCTACTTTATGTAGTAAGAATTTTTCACACAGGGACGCCTGGGTGGCTCAGTTGGTTAAGCAGCTGCCTTCAGCTCAGGTCATAATCCCAGCATCCTGGGATCGAGTCCCACTTTGGGCTCCTTGCTTGGCAGGGAGCCTGCTTGTCCCTCTGCCTCTACCTGCCATTCTGTCTGCCTGTGCTTGCTCTCTCTCCCTCTCTCTCTCTCTGACAAATAAATAAAATCTCAAAAAAAAAAAAAAAAAAGAATTTTTCTCACAGCAGTTGTCACTTAGAACTAAGGCATCTGATGCATTTGTGGGGTAATCGAAGGATTGGGGCCTAGGCTCATTGCTGAACCTCTGTACTCTTCCTCGTCTGTTAAATGCGGTCCCTTTTTACTGGAGTCTGTAGCAGCTCAGAAAACACTATAAAACTACTCTATAAAATGAGTTTTCCTGTGGGATTCTTGCCCAGTAACATCACACACATTCAGGCCTTCCGTGGGTCTCTGGGCATCCAAGATCTCAACCCAGCTGGGCTTGCACCAAAGCAGTTTATTTGAACTTCCATGCAATCCCCACAGACTTCTGACTCCCTTATTCATCCTTGCCTGTCCCAAGCCTTGAAACCTGAGGTCAAATGATGAGGGGAGGGGACACGCCCCCTTTCCTACTCCATGTTGGTCTTTGTCACCTGAGCCCAGCTGAGACATTCGCACATATACATACTGACAAAGTAAATTGCAAGACAATTTTTCTTCAAAAGACCAACTATCCAGTTTGTAGAAATTAATATTCAATTCTGTACATTATATTTAGCATAGAAGATATGTTCATTCAACTAAGAAACTTTGGGAAATAGTTATAGCATAGCATCTTCTCTCATTGAGAAGCTCTCGTCGTTGAAGAAAAAATCGGTTTTGCTAAGGTTTGGCCTGGAGAAGGAAAAGAAAGATCCCTGGACTTGCCCTCATTGACTATTCACTCCTTCTGCCAAAACACCCTGATGTTGTAATTCCATAACTCAGGGTCCAAGGCATTCGGGGTACCCTGGCTCTCTTTTATTCTCTGATCCTAACTGCTACCTTTCAGCTTCTGGGACCAGTGGAATGCAAGCTAGCAAAATATCAGGAGGTCTGCTGCTACCGGTCTCATCCTACTGCACTGATAGGGGGAAGGACCTTGAAATCAAATCATCCCACCCATATTCAGGCAGCAATTACTGCTGACAGTTCCCAGTGTACATATGCTTTCTGTCCAGGTCTTCTGCAGAGCTGGAATTTTCTATTGGTACTACACACACACTCAGTGTTTCAAAGGAGGTCATAATATTTGACTAGGACCTTTCCCATATGGGGACTCTGCCAGCCCTTTATAAAGGTCCCAAGCCTATTTCTAATTCTTCCTTGCCTTTTAGTAAACTTCTGCCTTTGGTTAAGAATAGTCGATTCCCAGCCAGCAAATAGGTACTGCATCCCTGCCAGGCACAAGGTGCTATGCTAATTAGTAGATTGTTCATTAGACCTTGCCCTCCTCTGCCGCCACACAAGCACCATTGCCCTCTCCATCCTGCCAGGGTCAAAAGCAAATGCTTAAATCCACAAAGAGCATTCTTGCCCCTCTTTCCGAGAGCCCGTTATTTCATCACTGCAAGCACCATGCAGAAAATTAAATTGAGGTATTAAATCACATTTTTATGATTGGTCATTCACTTCCTAGAACCTCCCTGTTCTCCCAGAGACAACACCTGACAATCAGAAGAAATGAAACCACCACCTGGGCTCCAGGTCAGTTTTCTTCCTTAGACTTCAAAGTGACTGGAGATCCGTTGGCAGCAAGAATGGGAGGATCTTTCAGTCTCCCACTAGTCAGTAGTGATCTATTCCCAAGGCTTATCAAGCCTTGGCAGACAGCCCACATAGCATCCCATCCACAGTGGTCTTTATAAAGTGTAAATAAGATCTGATCACTCATCCCTCAGAGAAATGGAGTTTCTTACTTGGAAGTATAAAGCTTTTACCTTCTCTAAAACTACCTTTCCCATGTAGTTTCTCCCACATCACTATCACATAATTCTATTAATTTCCATGCTCTGAAATTACTTTATTCATTTGTGTAACCAGTTCCCCTTAGAATGGGGTTAATTCCTTGCCCTCCATGAGAGCAGGGAGCATGTCTGCCTCGTTTGCTGTCATTTGTTCAGTACCAGGCAGAGTACTTGGCTCATGGTAGGCACTCAATATCTATCTTCTAATGAACTACTTGTTAAAAAAAAAAAAAAAAAAAAAAAGATAATCGCTCCCTTTCGTATTTCATAAACACTCTTGGTGAGGAGGGGTAGCATCCTCCACCTCAGAAATCTCTATTTCGTGGGCTGCCTGGGTGGCTCAGTCATCAAGCATCTGCCTTCCACTCAGGTCATGATCCCAGGGTCCTGAGATCGAGCCCCACATCCAGCTCCCTGCTTCTCCCTTTCCCACTCCCCCTGTTTGTATTCTCTCTCTTATGCTTGCTCGCTCTCTCTTTCTCTCTCTCTGTCAGATAAATAGATAGAAATTTCTATTTCTTGCAGTGGAAGGTCCCAACAACCATTTTTTCTTCACCCTCCCATGACTGGTCGTGTTTGTAATTACCCCTTTTTAATACTTTTAGAAACCAATAAGCTCATTCAACCCCAGCACATGAAAAAGCTTCGTGAACCACTACAGAAGTGTAGTTAAACTCAACCCAAGTTGCAGTCCTTGCAATAATTTTGGTTTACAAAGAATTTTTGTTGTTTTCTTCCTGCCTGCCCACCCCATCTCAGAGACACAAGATCCTACATCTAAATACAAGCCCACAACACATCTTCACCTCCCTTCTCTCCAATAATGACAAAACATGGTGCTTACTTTTTATTGATTTTTTTTTAAGTATTGCCAGATTGGAGGTCTTTTGCAGTTCTTACACAATAGCTCCATGTAGGATCTGTAGCTAAGAATTCTTTAAAACATTTCTGAAAATCTACCAATTCAGTAAGCAGTAACTTATGACCACGGCTTAATTAACTTTGAGGTCCAAAAACTTATTTTCTATGGAAAGAGTAAAGTACCCAGGCAGGCTTGCCTTAGAGATGTGATCATAAATGTAACAAAGAATTGAACTAGAGTCTTGGGCCGCCACCCTGTCTTTGTGGTCCTGGAGTTGTTCCTGTCACTGTGGGGGCAGCTCAGCATCTCTTCTTCTGAGTGGCAGGTAGATGGGGACACTGGGGCTCACGGAGCTGGCAAATGCACAAATCCTCAGATGTCAGGTTGCCCACA
The DNA here is from genome assembly GCF_009829155.1 of Mustela erminea. Taxonomy (NCBI): domain Eukaryota; kingdom Metazoa; phylum Chordata; class Mammalia; order Carnivora; family Mustelidae; genus Mustela; species Mustela erminea. Next base: position 74,873,884 of record NC_045625.1, read on the forward strand.
CCTTCATGTAAACTGGCCAGAACATCTTTGGCCAGGGAAGAAAAATCCACTGGGGAAAGGAACCGGGAAGGATAGGATCTCTTTCCCACGGTACAGCCATGGCCAGGTGGGGCAGCCTACATCATTGCGTGGAACTGCAGAGAGCTTGATGAAGCTCAAGAAGATCTTGTTTCTTTCACTCTGAGTCACTGGCGGGGTCTCAGTCCAGTGAACACACAGAAGTACACATCCAGTTAGTCGCTGTAGATGGAAGGGAACGGAGTATGAAATAAAACCTTTGGAATCGGTCTCTGAGAAGGGAGAAAATCATGGCAGCCTTGGAAACACACATGCAAATCCACATCTGGGTCTTCTCCTTACTGATACCCAAGGAGGGGCAATTCCTCACCACCTTTAGCTAAAGGGCAGGGTGAGCTGGTTGGAACAGCAGCACATCTGGGCCCTGGAAAAGGCAGAGGCAGGGAGGAGTCAGGCCCTTTTCATAGGTCTGCATGGAATCTTGCAGAAGGCTACACTGCCTTTGTCAGTAAGAAGCTGTCCATCACCAAAGGAGGCAGCCGAAGGCCATATTCCCACCGGGCTTCACCCTCCTTTCTGCACAATGCCTAAGCCAGCTCACTTACTTCCATCTTATTCATTTCCCTCGAGAGGATACCAAGAACCCCAAAATGTCCAGCTCCGCAGTTAATGCACATTTACAGTCGAGAAGTATTTTCCTTTCACTGAATGGGGAATGAGAAGCAGGCAAGCAAAAAGGAGGTAATTTAAGTTGCTCTATCGTTGGGAGCGAAGGGACTAATTCTTGCTTATGTCAGCAGCTTGCTGAGTCCCACCAGCCTTGCTACCCGCCCCCCCCTTTATTTTATTTATCTCTTTACAGCCTGATAATGCTATAACCATTTCCTGTTGTATACTGGCTGAGGAAGCTTTCTCCAGGCCCAAGAGCAAATCAATAAAAGTAAGCCATAGCGATTCATAAAAATAAAATTGTCATCATTATTGTTCAATTATTGCTGTGTCTGTGGAAAGAATCTCAAGAACTGAAGGTTTCTTGGCTAATATTTATAATCTGCGTTGAATGGTGCTAATGAATGAGTGGGTGTGCAGTAGACTGAAATGTGATGGTGTTTGATTTATACCAAGTCCAGGTCTGATTGCTAATGTTAAATCCATTAAAGTGTCTCTTAGATCTGCCTTAATGTACTCCCCTGCATATAATAGAGCTTAAACATACCCGTTTACTTAGCTTTTCATTATTGGTTGAATATTTGTCTTTATTACATTATCCCCATGATAAATTTGACTTATGACAGTTTAAAAAACAGCACTTTGGGAAAAGGCGAGGCTTTTAAGAAGAGCTACAGGAGGATCTCCCGATTCCCTGGTCCTCCCACAGAGCAAAGAGCAGAATATCCCCAAGTAATTATTTTTAAAAGTTCAAACTGTTCCATCCAACTGTGTCCCAGATCACAAAATCCAGACACTCAGGGGAAGAAGTAGTATTTCATCCCGGAAGGAAAATAACAAACAGAGGAATGAAAGCTATCTGCTTACGCTGCCCCCTTTGCAGTGTCTCGGGGGGGTGGAAAGGCTTTTTGTATTTCTTTAAAACACTTCTCCTGGAAGGAATCCATAAAGCACAAGTGTAAATAGAAACAACAAGTTGAAAAGACTTAGGCGTAATCATCAAGAGCCCCCTCTAAGGTCAACCATTTCGCAGGGATTCTGGAAAGGACAGCGGAGTATGAAATGCATCTGTGGCCAACGTTACCTCCCTTTAATCTACAAGAGTTTTCCATTCACAGCCCAGGCAGTCCCAGGCGACAGGCGCCAAGTCAATTTGGGGTGTATTTCTGATGTCCCCACCCCCCCCCCCCCAGTCCCCGCCTGTGCTTCACTGGCTTTCCTTGAAAGCTTGACTTCCTGCTCAGCCTATGTTTGGTGATGTGTGTGTGGATGATGATGAGGAACAGACTTCCTGTTTCTTTCTGACAATGCTGCTGCTTCCTCCAGGCTCCCGGGCTCCTGTCCATCCCTCCTAGAGAAGACCCAAGACAGAGATCGCATGCAGAGCTAACCCCCAGGCTCTGGATAAGATGAACCGAGATATGAAAGCAGGTAAAATGAATAAATCTCACCAACAGAGCAGCTAAACGTGAATCACATTGCGAGAGAGGGAAATCTCTGAACACCCCACGGTTATTTGCTGTGGACAAGATTGTGCCAATGTACAGGTGTTTAGAGCACATCCAGGTTGGGCAGCATAGGACACAAAGACGATAATGTAGAGCTTCTTCCTTCAGAAATATCCTAGCTCTCCTTTTGTTGAGGAAAAATGAGAAACGTGTTTCCTGAGTTGCGTAACCAGGGATAAAGACGGCCTAAACAGTCAATGCTGTGTGCATCATGGGTAAGGACACCACAGGCCAGTCCCTGTAGCAGTTTTTAGGGAACAAGAGGGATTCAAGGTGGACCTTGAAGAAGAGGCTTTGTAGGATTGGATCAGAATGAGCGGCAGCAATACAGAGGCGCATGTGAAAGCAGCAAATCCGAAGATATATTTGGCCTTCAATAAGGCAGACACGTTTTAAAACTGAAACATGCACATGTACACACAAATGAAATTACCAAAATCCAAGTATTTATCACACATTTTCACTGAACCTGTGGAGTTAGTACCACCTGGCAGTAAATACAGATATACTCTGAATTTACGTCAACAAATCTAATCCTGGCTTGGATCGACCGTTGACTCTATTTTTGATGGCTTCAGATTTCATGATTAAATTGTTATACTACTCACTCTAAGACCAATGCCAAAATTAAGCTTTATCAAAGTGCTTTTTTTGGTATATAAAGGTCTTTTTTTTT